>NC_090266.1:471077743-471385787 GCF_040414725.1 Anabrus simplex | reverse complement strand
ATAAAAGAAACCCCCCACCGTAGATTTTTCAGTGTCGATCTGGAACTTGAAGCCGCGGGAGCTTGCGCCCGTCGCCATTGGAAATTCGCGCCAGATTGACCGTCAAATAATTAAATACATGTCCGTGGCTAGGGTCCATATACTTGGTTAAGAAGAAAAAGTGATTGGGAAAGCTCTGAACGTTTGCCGACGAACTAGGAAAAGTGTAGGCTGGTTGAAATATACGCAGCAGGTTTTATTTATATCATCTCATGTACACTTGAAAGTGAAGCAGAGTCTTGGGGGAAGCTATTCAGAGTAGTTCTGCTCCCTTATCGGCCGAACACCTGTTTTATTGAGGTAACGGAGAGAGAAACCACTCTGGGAACGCATCGGACAGTTGTAGTCGACTGCAGGACGAGGGAAGTTCGTGGTGCAAGTTACAGAGAAAGTGCCTGATTTATATGGTAATTTTAATATCGTGTGTGTGAAGGGTAGTGTTTGTATGAGTGAGATTTTGGAAATGAAAATGTTATCTGTGAAAATGAGCGGCTAAGCCCGAGGTTAGCTGCTGACGATGTAACCAGAATGCTGGGAATGTCACCATTGTGCAGGTCTGTCTATTTTATATTATGTTGTAGTTAGTTAGTTATTGTCTGTCCCAACCAGCTTTTCCAGATGATTGTCGGGTTGATATTCGTAATTATCAGGCGAAAGGTGTTGTAATTTTTGGTCAGCGTGTGAAATTTTCAGTGTGTAAAGTTCATGTCAAGAACGGTAAAAAGCGACGCTTAAAATTTTGTGTTGAATGTTCGATGAGATATCATTCAAAGCGTGGACTTTTGGAACGTTATAAGTGTAAATTTGTCGTGGCGAATATCTTAATCTCAGATGTCAGTTGAATTCAGAAATGTTGGTCGATAATAATAATAATAATAATAATAATAATAATAATAATAATAATAATAATAATAATGTCTACCGCGGGATAAGGAAATTTTTCTATGTTAAAGTGCATTTAACCAGTATATTTTTACAAGGATCTCAGGCATATTTAGGTGATTTCGGTGAAATTTGTTAGAGTCACAGTCATTAATGGGAAGGAAATTTTGGGACATCGTGTATATCAATGATACGAAAAGTCGCTGGGTGCTCTTGGACTCTCGAGGTTCGAAAGTCGTAATAATAGTAAAGTAAGAGATGTGTTTAATAATGGTTGTCGTTTCCAACAGGGGATCGAAGTATGAAAAAGGGTCTTGAAGGAAAAGGAATTTGAGAGCGACGAATTTATATGTACGTGGAGATGAGAGAGAAGTGATACCGCTGGAATAAAGCGAGGAGAAGGAGTTTGAGACAAGCTATATTTTTAAAGAGGAAGTATTTAGGAAACAGGCTGTGTTGAGGCAGGCTGTACTGTTTTCCGCAATCAATCCGAATTTGAGACGACTATGGTGTGAAGCATCGTAAATTTATAGAAAGATTCCAAGTGAAAACGACTCTAGTAAAATGTTAAAGTCTGGGTAGTACACATCCAGTGATTTTTGTTACGGAAAGCCCGTATGGATAATAAGATAATGAGCGACCTCAAGGATCAAAGAGCACTTTGGACCCATGGTTGGGTTGTATTGAATCTGGTCACTGGAGAGGTCATTGATAATATGGTTGGAATCGATGATAGACGATTTGAGAATTTCGAATGCGGTAGTGATGATTATTATTTTAAAGGCATCTACTAAATGGCAAATATGTGTTGGGAATTTTCATTTGCTTCCCTAACACTTCAGGGCACAGGCTGAGAGTGTGTTCGAGGTGGAGAATCGTTCGTCACGTATATTTATTTTTGAGTTCATGTATTGTAATGGTAGAGACTTACTGTATTTTTCGACTTGCATTCATTTGATAGTAAGAGACGTGGTTCCGTCGTGCGTATTTTGTCTGACCAGATTTAGTACTAAAAGTCAGAGTCTGTTTGAAATTGCGAGTTCGCCTGATATGTTAAGGGAGGCGTAGTACGACCCACTTTGACGCCCGACGATAGATTTAGGACGTCACATGTTATTCTTGGAGTCACTGATGATGAGACGTCCTAGTTCACGCCCGACGATAGAATTTGGAAGGTATCATGTACATAATGATTAGTGTTAGGGTGTACAGATTTCAAGTGAGCCCGACGATAGGTCTGGGATGGTAGCTGTACACACTCAAGTCTCAGTTTAGATGTTTCTTTTGTTTTTTTTGTCGAAGCGGCATGGATGAAGGTAGCAGTTACAGTACGATATGATTTTATGAAGAGGGTCAATGCGTAGCTCTCCATTGAGATAACGGGACAGCTGTTGACGCGTGAGGGTTGTCCAAGTGTTGGATATCGACCTGATGGAGATTTAATATTTTTACTGTGATTCTCCGTGCGTGTTAAGCTTTAATGACTTCGAGATGTTGATTTAATTTACGGACTTTATTCTTTTCTCGTTTTAACGTCCGTTTTCGTTTGATAGTGTGCATATTGACACTCAGTGTATTAGAGTGAGACTTGAGTTGCGAATGCGGTTTCGATTCGTCAGCCAGTATTTTATTTTATTTTCAATCTTGTCGTATTTTCATTTGATTCATAGTTAAAGTAAGTAAGTAATCATTTTACAAGTAGTGTTTTGGGACAGACAGTAAATAGAGAGATCTGTACTGGTAGCCTTGTTTTTCAAGGGAAAGAATTCCTTAAAGTGTAGTAAATTTTAGCGTGGACTGGTAATTTTATTAAGCATAACCAACCCATTTCTAACCTGAAAATCGGTTCGATAATAATACTTTTCAAGTGACTTTCCACTTTTTAATTAACTTCAGTGTTTGGCATTTCTTCTAAATGCATAATTAGTAATTGTTTCCTGCATTTCGCAGTTTTGTTCCTTTAGAACGACATAACGTAAGATCCTCTCGAATCATGTTGTTGTTGGTTCCTTCCGAACAGCTGTTTGGGGTGATGCACATTTAGCATCGGGATTACCTTATCACTTAAGGGTGTCATGAATGACAAATACATGGTGGGATTTTATTTCAATTGTGAATGATGCTGTTAACTTGTAGTGAACACCATGCTTTCCCATAATATTTCGCAACCTGTCCAAAGCAACTGATAGTCAGTTTGGTTCGATTAAGGGTCCATTCGGTGGGTGTTCCGTATCCGTTAAGGGTATTCGACTGGTGGATAACCTTAATTGAGAGAAAATCAGGCGTTCTACTTGTTGAAAGTCAGATTTTCCACGGATCGTGTGGATTAACTCTCAGTTCTCGTTTGGAATAATAGGTGCCCGGTTTTCAGGTCTTCCCTTTTTCAGTTTTTCAGTTTCGCTGTCCACTAACATATTAGCTTCTCCGAAGCAACTCTTCGACATTGTAAGAAACAAAGTGACGGTATGTAATGTGACTGTGTTTGGAACATTCAAAAATCAATAATTTATATTTTTTTTTCATTTTGCAAGAATGCGTATTAAATTAATGATGTTATCGTGCTCTTTCAATTTAATAAAAGTTAGTAAGCACATTTTTGCTCCTCATTTCAAGTAGTTAGGCTCTCTTCTGAACCCCATCGTTTGGTTAAGATCGTGACCGAATTTATTCCCGCAACGACCCAGGATTTAAGAGTTCTAAATTGTTCTACTGTAGCAGCCGTGGCCGACCAACGATGGAATGGTAAGTTCAAGGGAGCGGTAATGACACACGTTATACAGCAGTGCGTAGACTGAGGCCAAGTGTTAGGGTCTGGCCGCGAGAGAGACACGTGGGATTCACCCTGAGGTAATACATGACGTGTGGATTTACGAAAAGGAAGCTTTCGAGATTTCGAGCGACCCAGCAATCGGATCTACATGAAATTAGATCAGTATAAAGTAGGAATCAAGAGCTACAATTTGATTGCCCTCGAGTTGCTGAAAGATCATGATTAGGGGAGCGAATTTTCGCCCAGGGGCGTGGTCTACCACCTCCTTACCCACCCGACCAAACCACTATGAATGAAACAGAGACTTAGCTCCACCATTCCATTTTAATTTGTGCGACCGTAGTACTAACGCGTCAGCGTGAAACGTAGTGAACCAGAGTGTGCAGTTACTGTCATCCAGTGCAACATGGATAATGGTGCGCGAGGGGCAAGTATCGCGAAAACAGGCCGTGTGGTATGAGACGAATACAGTTATGTTTGAATAGAGGTGTTTTCTTTAATCCCATGGATTTTTGTAACTTCAGTGATAGCTCATAAAGTAATAATTAAAGAACGGGCAATCACTTAAAGTCGCTAAGAATTAGTGAGATGCCAACTACACTAAAGTGATTAGCAGTGGGCGAAATTAAGGTAGTTGAATAGTGATTGACGTCCATAGACTAACGGAGCGGTGTTTTTAAGGGAAGCACGTCTGCCTACTCCAGGGACTCTCACATTAATTAACGGCAACCATTAATCAGGCCGTGTGACAAAAAGGAAATTAATAGTGACTTACACAGACTTACCACTATTCAGGTTAGTCCACTTGAGTTAATGAGTGGGTCTAATCACTGTAAGCTATTTGAATACACAAACAATATTCATTAACCATTTCCTATTTTTGCCTGTATGTTCGTGAGTGGTCATCGAAGCCAGGATTGGAATCAACTAGAGTCGCGCCTTAGTGCCAGCGTTTGTCTCTCTATGGAACGTCGATAAATTTCAACTGCAGAAGACCACAGTTCGAGACATCATGGACGGCACCAAAAGGAATAGGAACCAAGGACTATTTACTAACGAAGCCGCAGTGATGGAGGCCTAAAAACCCCAAGTCTACACTCACGATGCACAGAGTATCGAAGAGCACATTTTCAAATACTAAGTACGAAAATCGCATAACTGCATAAAAATACAATTTGTACATATCATTTTTGTTTTATTTTATATATAATTAATAGCATTAAATGTAGGTGGACACTATATGCGTGTCAATGGGAAAGGTTATTTATTAATTCGATTTGTATTGGGATTTTCTTCTGTGATTTAATGATAATCACTAATTTTTTCCTTAAACTTACTTTCATGAATTAATATGTAAGATTCCATTGGGCTCAGTTGTGTGTGAAGCATATTTTAAGGATGGAACCAGCATTTCAGCTGATTTTTAATGCATTCCTAATCTCACAAACCGGTATGGATCTTCATAATATTTTGAGCATATATTACATATTAACATCGTAATGCAAGCATTTTAATAATTCCCTTAATATTTAAGAATGTCTAGGTCCGAGATGCAACCCATGAATTATATAATTACGCGAGTGAGGCGGTATTAGTTAACTACCTGTTGATTAGAGTCCTCTAAATGAATGAATAAGGTGAATTTGAAATGCAGGAGTGTGAAGGCAGGGGATATGATACTTGTGAAATGTTCGAGATGACAGAATGAATGATGACAAGGAATTATAATAATTATGATTATCGGATTATCGCGACGTATTGAATTAGGCTGAACATGGCCAGAATGATGAAAAATAAGAATTGACAGCCTCTGAATAATGATGTACCTGGAAGGGAGCAAGTGAGAATTACTGAGAGACGAAACAGAAAGTTATCCGTGTTGGCCAGCTGGTTGAACGCTGCCAACTGAAAAAGGGACGGATTTATGATATGAAGGTGTGCCAGATCCTGTGGTACGGACCGAGTCGTCTGTCAAAGCTTACGGAATATTAGCACTGGTAGTCTACTTCATTTAACACTGCATTAACCATCCCATGCCAATGATATATTATGACCAGCGTTGTGAATTTAATGAGTCTGTAGAAGACGGATTCCTCCCCATTTCTATATATTAAATTAAATCGTAATAGGAGTTTCAGATTTTCCGCCTTGGAGACTGATGAACGCGGGTTCGACCTGCGTCAGGCTGATGAATTTGGCTGACACCATATGGCTTAACTAGGCCATATTTTCAAGATGTATTTTTTGTCAGTATATTTACTCGTGATTGCTTATTTCTTTGTATACTGAATTCATGTATTTGTGTTATTCATGAATGTTTTTTGGTGACGGGCAGGAAACCAACGTTGCATTGGTCCGCTTTGTAAATAATACGTTAGGAGAATCCCAGAAACCACGTATATTCGATTAATGTAATGTGTAATTGATTTGGTCATGTAGACCGTATGTTCGATATGCGGCGATGTGATTTCGTGGGTAGGAAAGTGTGCACAACTATATCTGCAAAATACTTCATAACCATGACGGCCGGATTAAATAGTGCGGCCTCACGAGAAATGCCATTTTCATATTTTGTCAATACATTTAGTGAACAGATACCATCATGTACCATTGTAAGGAGATAGGATAAACTTGTGAATTGTATAAAGTGTAAATTATAAGGGCGTGTTAACAAGGCAATTTAAGACATGCCAAATTATAGCAAAAAACAGAATATGAACTGGCATGAACATACAGACATTCTGGATATCAATGATTTCTATGTATGTAATAAGATGGCATTATCTCGTGCGATTTGATCTTGTGACTCTGTTAGTTTAATAAAGTCTATGTTTTAAAATTGGGAACAAAACTCTTCTCATTTAGTAGTATTAGTGTATTCCTCTTTCATTAGAGGAAACCCTACCTTCGATATATTTAAATTAGTGCCCATTTTTAGCGAACAGGCCATTGACCCATATGCTCGTCAGCTTAGCCGTTGATACAGTGAAAGTAGGGAAGATGGGACTTCGACACTCGGGAAGTGATGTCCGAATTTTCTCATCCAATTATTTCCATTCAAATATTTACTTGTGAGATTGAATTACTTAAATGATGCCCTAATGAGCCCGGGACAGGTGCATTACAAAACAAATATGTATAGATAACTATCCTTCACTGTCTCTGTGTATCAACACAACTTGCATATTCTCAATCGGCACTTGTTATATCACATTGATACTGGACCTTTAAAATTGCTTGTTCACTGATTCTAACACTTGGTTTGTAGGTAATTTCAGTTATGCAACACATGCTTCTTGTTCCAAACCATAAATTACGGAAAGTCTGAAATACAGTACCCCATAACTTTCACCAACATATAAGACACCAAGTGCCTAAGCACTCCACAGTTTGTAGGTCAGTACAACACTTCACATTCCACAAAATAAAATTCACGTCAACCACGTCACACTAAAGTTTTAAGTCAAACACGCCCAAACAAATTTTACGGCAAGTATCTGCTGTTTACTCACAAACCTATATAGATATCAGCGTCCCCTACTCTCACATGGTACGTCTAGAGTGGTCCAATCACTAGTGGAAGATCCTCTTGCCATTCCAAGACCACACCCCGAACATCTTCCGGGTCCCAAGACAATGACAAAAAAGCCAGGTCATCTGACTCTTGGCTGTTCCACATGACTCACGAAAATTTTCCGAGTTAAACAGCACTTTTTTACATCCCTTTGTACAAAACAAATTACTCATATCACATATGAAGATCTTCTACATTAAAATATTAAGAATAAATATATAAATTAAATAATGATAATAATACGCATAATGACAACATATTTCTTACTTGTGAATAGAGTACGAGGGTGCGATATATGTACTATCATATAAGTAAAGGGAAATGGACGTTATTGTACCGTACTATAGGAATAAATATTCTCATGAAGTATTTTAGCATTCCTACAGTATAATACATTTTAGGTTCATTTTCCTTTACACTTCAGCACAGAAAATGAACACAACGAAGATTGTTCTGTTGTACTGCATATCAATGTGTGACCCGGAGGAATTACCAGTCTCAAAGAGGACATTAGAACCGAAGAACATTGTGGGATACAAGGTATTGCTCACGCATCGTCGATATGATGGACTAGCTAGATACCCGTGCTTCGCTACGTGTTTGAACTGAAAGTTATTTTTCAATGTTTCACCTTTTGGAGAGCCCACTCTCAGCTGAGCTTGTAAAATAACACTCAGCTCGTATGCCAAACGGTCTTGGGAGAATCATTATTTATTTTCTGATCTAACACCCATTTGAACCCCGCAAGGAAGAATTTGAATGAATTAAACGCTATCTTATTCAACATCTAGGATGTGGAATTTTGATTTTGTAGATCGAACAGTAATGGACGATTGAATACATTATTAAGGGTTGAATGTTTTTAAATATTTATTAATATCTAGGATATAGAAGACATCCCTTCATAACAAGAATTTTTTCGTACCTGAAACTGTTTCGGAGGAATGGATATTGTGTTCATGAGAGTCAACAGCCATCTAAACCCCTTTGGGAGAAATATATATAAGTATACGATATTTTAGACCTAGAACTTGAAAGAAGACCCTTCTCGTAAAATGTCAACTTTGTACGTCAAACGGTTTTGAAGGGATGAATAATTTCTTTTACAGAGCTAACCTCCTACACTTGAGGGGGTGGAATGTTTAAAAGTATTTCCCATTTCACACTTAGGATTTAAAATATACACTGCTGTTTGGAATTTTGTCTTCGTAAGTTAAGCCGTTTCGAAGGAAGGGATAAAATATATCTTTTCTTCGGATTTTAACCCCCATTTAACTCTCCGATCGGTTAAATTTGTTTCAAACCTTCTGTTATTTTTTTACACTAACGATATCATTTGAAATTTTTACTTCGTAATTCAAACAGTCTCATGTAAATGCATCCTTTTTTCATCATTCCTCACTATCCCTGCCAAAACCCCTTAGGGATGTAATAATTTAAGCTTCCTTCTTATTTGTATACTTTTAAACAGAATTCAACTCATATTACACTCCCTTAAGCCTCCCGGTAACCTGCAAAATAGGTGTTTCTTTATTTTTAAAGGAGATTCAAAATACGTACTTTCACGTCTGTAACATCGTTCGTTTATGAGATATGAGTATCCTCATAGAAAGGATTCAACTCATATTTCCATTAATACCACTCCCCCTGTATTCGATTTTCCGAAAACAAAGGACTACTCTACCCTTTATTTTTAAAGAAGATTCCAAATACAAATTTTAATTTCAGTAACATCTTCAGTCTTTTAAATATAAGTGTCCCCATAAAAAAGTATTCAACCCCTTTTTCAGTCCTTCTTACTACCCCGCTCCCTAAAGTGATTTTCGAAAAAGAAATACGCGTTACTTGAATTAAAAGAAGAAAAATAAAAATGTTCACGTGAGTAGGCTAATATGCTATGTTTTTTAGATACACTGTAGTTATACTCATTTTAAACATTAATTTCGTTTAACACTTCCCTTAAGTCGATTTTCTGAAAACAAATTATGCGTGTTCATTTATTTTAGAGGGGTTTCCAAATACCAATTTTCACGTCTGTAACATCTCCACTATTTGATATTTAAGTAACCCCATAAAAAAGAAATCAACACTTTCTTCACTTCCTTTCACCCACCCAACCTCCTTAAGTCGATTTTCCGAAAAAAAGTAGGTATTTCTTTGTTTTTAAAAAAGATTCTAAATACAAATTTTTATGACTGTAACATCTTCAGTTTTCTGGGATATAAGTATCCTCATAAAAAGAATTCAACCCCTCTTTCGGGTCACTTTTACAATCCGCCCCTCCCCCCTAAGTGGACTTCCCGAAAACAAAAAAATACCTGTCTACTTATTTTATAGGAGGTTCCAAACACCCACTTTCAAGTGTGTAACATTAAAACATATTGTTTTCTACGTCGAACAGTAATGAAGGAATGAATACTTCTTAAGCGGTGAATGTTCTGAAATATTAATTAACATCTAGGATATAGAAGGCAACCCTTCATAAAAAAGTTATGCTCGTGCCTGAAACGGTTTTTAAAGAATGGATATTGTGTTTCTGGGAGTCAACTACCTTCTAAACCTCTTAGGGGAGAAATGTTTTGAAGTATACGATACTTTACACCTAGGACATGAAAGAAGGCACTTCTCGTAAAATTACAGCCTTGTACGCCAAACGGTTTCGAAGGGATGAATAATTTAGTTTACGGAGCTAACCTCATTTGACACTTTAGCGGTGGAACCTTAAAAAATATTTCCTATTTCACACCTTGGATTTAAAATATATACCGCTAGTTGGAATTTTGTCTCCGTACGTAAAATTGTTTCGGAGGAAGTAATTAATACACTTGTATTCGGATCTTAACCAACATTAACTCTCCGTGGTGTTAAATTTGTTTCAAACCTTGTGTTACTTAACACTTAGGATATCATTAGATATTTCAACTTCGTAATTCAGACGGTTTCATAGAAACGTATATTCTTATCATCACTCCTCATCCAACAGTCAAAACCCCTTAGGGTGTATTTTTAAGTCCACTTCTTCTTTGTATGCTCATAAGAGGAATTCAACTGTTTTACATCCCCTTCAGTTGATTCTCTGTATATTTACTGGCACGTAAAAGGACTCCCACGGGATTAAATTCCGGCACCTCGGCCTCTCCGAAAAACTGCAAGAGTAGTTATTGGGACGTAAAGCAAATAAAATTATTATTATTTAAGTTGATTCCCTCAACGCCCCCCCCCCCTTTCCGCAACAAAAAATGCGTGTTTCCCTATTTTAAAGGAGATTCCAAATACTAATGTATGTTCACGTCGGTAACATCTTCAGTATTCGATGTTTAAGTATCCCTATTAAAATAATTCAACTATGTTCACATCTCTTCACCCTCCCCACCCCCATTGAGTGGATTTTCCGAACACCAAATAATAACGTGTTTACTTTTAAAGGAGATTCCAAATACCCATTTTCACGTCTGTAACATCTTCAGTTTTTGAGATATGAGTATCCACATAAAAATAATGAACACCTTTTTCGGTCTTTTTACAGGCCCCTCCCCACTCAAAGATTTTTCCGAAAGCAAACAAACACGTGTTATTTTTAAAAGAGATTAAAATACCGATTTTCAAGTCTGTAACGTGTTAAGTTTGTGAGTATACTGTATATATACTCAATTTTAAGACTTACCACTAAACACTTCCCCTTAAGTGGACTTTCAGAAAACAAATTATGCGTGTTGCTTTAATTTTACAGGAGATTCCAAATACCAATTTTCACTTCTGTACACCACCCCTTAAGTAGATTTTCCAAAAACAAAGAATATGTGTTTCTTTTCCTGAAAGGAGATTCCAAATACCAATGTTCATGTCTGTAACATCTCCAGTTCTTGAGATATAAGTATCCACATAAAAGGTATTCAACCACCTTTTCACATTTTTTCAGCCCCCTTAACAGGATGTTCCGAAAACAAGAAATACATGTTTCTTTATTTTTAAAGCTGATTCCAAATACAAATTTTCATGTCTTTGAACTCTTCACTTTTCGAGATATAGATACACTCATTTTAAAAATTCATCCCTTCCCCCTCCCCCCTTAGCGACGGTATATACGTAAATTCTCCCTTTGTGAGCACCTACATTGTAATATGAATGCATCCCCAAAATTTAATTTCTTTATGTCCAGCAGTTTTTGCTCGGCGATGATGAATCAGTCAGTCAGTCAGTCAGGACAAGTTACTTTATATATGTGGTTATTAGTGACAATCAGTACATCATCCTATGGATAAGGTGTTCAACATGTTGTTCAATGAGTACATAACTAACAATACAGTAGTTTCACTTTAAGGTAATACCGTCTTCTATTTGAAACACAAGAGGAACTTGAGAATAGATGTTAGAGTAACTGAGTCTAGTTCATATCTTAATTGAAGGAACGAAACCTCGTATAACACAAATGCTCTTCTTGTCCATTATTTTCCTCAAGAAAGGTCATACCTCCCAGCCACAGACGGATATACAGTCCATCAGAACAATCTCCGTTGTGTTAATTTTCCTATGAACGTGTGTAAAGGAAAATGAACCGTTCCGTACCGCACTGTATGTTTACATGCCGTATTTACACACTTCCACAGTATGGGAGTTGTCACATAAGTCCGATGGTTACAAGACTTTGAAGATCAACCATTTAGTGGGATCCAAATGTTCCGAAGGTTAGCACAGTGGGTGGGGTCGAACTGTCCGACACTAGAATATCAAAACCACATCGAAGAAGTTTTATCGTTCGCTCATATATTATACCAACTGTCGCAATAAAATGACACAGGGCAATACATTAAATATATGTAGTGGCCTTTTGGCCTTTTCAAGACAATATAGTAAATATATGTATCGGCCTTTCGGTCTTGTAAAATAACTTATTAGGTAAGAATATTTATATTTTTCTTCACATTACTTACAGTTTCTGGTCGTTCCTGCTCCTGATTAACAGGCAATTTTTCTTAAATTTTTATACTGGTTTGAAGCATTTTTAAGGGGCTGCCTGGCCGATGTGGTAAAGGCGTGCTCGGTTCGCCCGTAATAATAATTTCGTGTGGCTATTTCTAGCCGTGTGCAGCCCTTGTAAGGCAGACCCTCCGATGAGGGTGGGCGGCATCTGCCATTTGTAGGTAACTGCGTGTTATTGTGGTGGAGGATAGTGTTATGTGTGGTGTGTGAGTTGTAGGGATGTTGGGGACAGCATAAACACCCAGCCCCCCGGCCACTGGAATTAACCAATTAAGGTTAAAATCCCCGACCCGGCCGGGAATCGAACCCGGGACCCTCTGAACCGAAGGCCAGTACGCTGACCATCCAGCCAACGAGTCGGACGGTTCGCCCGTAAGGGCGGGGGTTCAAATCCCCGTCAGGAACTCGTAACATTTAAGAAACGAGATTTCCACTTCTTGAGTTGCATATGGCCCTGAGGTTTACTCAGCCTACACCAAAAATGAGTATCAGGTTAATTTCTGGTGGGAAAGGCAGCCAGGCGTAGAGCTAATCACTCAACCCCATCAAGTGCCGAGGTTACGGATAGTGGAAACCTTTACCTTACACCCCTCCAAAGGCCTTCATGGCCTGTACAGAGATGGCTTTGCTTTGCTTTGCTTTGCTTTGCTTTGCTTATGAATCACTCTTAATATATTGTGACCTTTTGGTCGGCTGATGTATAGTATTTCTGTAAAATTTCCAAATACTGAAGCCTTTTCTTGTGCGGTACTTGCTGTTGTATTGAGTTCTAGGTTTTGCTGAACTGCGGATGGCAGTATACTCATCACTTTGTACATTTTGTATGGCTTCAACGAAAGCATAAATGTGAGGATATGAGTGATGAAAATGTTTTCTGAATTTTGCGTGAAACGATTCACAGGCATTTGTGGTGTGCTCGATGATAATGAAGCTGATGCCCACGTCTCTGGAGGAAACTTAGAATTGTTGTAAATTAATTTTTCTATAATAGTCAACAAATATATCAATTCTGGGAGGTGATGTTTGAGTTGGCTCAAGATGTTCCAAATGTGCGTCTCCTACTTCTCATGACTCAGTATACGTAGCCCAAAACCCCAGTGTAACAATTTTCCAATGTCTTTTGTACTCAGCGCTCAACCCAACTTATTTTATCGTCCTCCACCAGGCCTGAGACAGGTGAAATATGCACCCAATTACTACTGCTGTAGGCTAAATATATTCAACTGCATTGTGCATTGATTTTTCGAAGTCGGCTGTTTTAGTCTTAGGTTTTAAAGTTAGGTTAATTTCTTCACATTTTTTATTAAATGGTTGAAAAGCCTTCTGTAAGTTTCTCTTTTTCTCGTCAGGGAAAAGCGGTATGGAATTCCCATTTCCTACAATATGTATTGTGAAAAGGTGGTAAAAATACTTAGCTGAAAATTTAAATGTCCCATCAATAAATATTTTATCACTTTTTACTTAATAGTCCACATTACACTTAGGACATTAAACGCTAGTTGCTTTACGTCGCACCGACACAGGTACTGTAGGTCTTTTGGTGACGATGGGATAGGAAAGGCCTAGGAGTTGGAAGGAAGCGGCCGTGGCCTTAATGAAGGTACAGCCCCAGCATTTTTCTGGTGTGAAAATGGGAAAACACGGAAAACCATCTTCAGAGCCTACTGTAGCGTATCTGTGTCGGTATGACGTAAAGCAAACTGTACACACACACACACACACACACACACAAAAAGGAATTGTAATGTCTACTTAGGTCGGGACATGACTCGTTGGCTGAATGGTCAAGAATCAGAACAGGAAAACTGCGGAAAATATGTATTACTCATGATACTCCACTGACATTATCGAGGCCAGGAAATTAACCTCTTTTTAGATCTCATAATTTCTTAAGGGACGTAGTTATGGAGTGACTAATGCAGGGAATGAAAATCAGAAAACATAGTATTCACAGTTCCCCTACTGTTTTTTCTTCAGAATGGAAAATATGAAGTTCGTAGATAAGGAAATCATGCTAATGCTCACCGAATCTTAGCGACGTAGTCTGCTAGTTGTTCTTCTGTTTCCAGGATAGTGGGTTCGATGCCAACCGAGATGGGTGGTATTTGAGGGTGTTAAATTTAACATTTCTGTGTCGTTGGCTTATGATATGTTAAAGAGCTCCAGCGGGAAAAACTTCTGACACACTGGCTCTATCGTAATATCCATACCATTTGAAGGTACATTAAAGAAGTGCAATAACTTTGTGCATTTATATTTGTGTGTCAAGCGTTCGTATAAGAACATATACTGCAACACTAAACGAAAATAATAACTTGAGTATCTGCTGCACGGTAATAATAATAATAATAATAATAATAATAATAGTAATAATAATGCCGGGCTGAGTGGCTCAGACGGTTAAGGCGCTGGCTTTCTAACCCCAACTTGGCAGGTTCGATCCTGGCTCAGTCCGGTGGTATTTGAAGGTGCTCAAATACGACAGCCCCGTGTCGGTAGATTTACTGGCACGTAAAAGAACTCCTGCGGGACTAAATTCCGGCACCTCGGCGTCTCCGAAGACATTAAAAAGTAGTTAGTGGGACGTAAAACAAATAACATTATTATTAGTAATAATAATAATAATAGCGTCTCCGAAAACTAACAGTATTTAATGAGTCGTCAAAACCAATAACATGAATAATAATAATAATATTGATAATCAGCAGAAGAAGAAGAAGAAGAAAAAAGACGAAGAAAAGCATCATAATATGGCCTGAGCTATCATGGAGTGTCACTTTAATTTTGACGTCACCTGGACTGCCTGTTCGTCAGTTTCGACGTTCCTTTTTACTCTACCATATGGCAGAGTAACACAGTACTCCCTTTGATGATCTATGGATGAGAATTATATTAATTTTGTCACGTATCTTTGCCTTTGCCTTTGCTGGCGAGACCTAACCTTTATAGTACACTATGTCGTCCAGTATGAGCCAGAACAATTGTGTTACTTTCACTTGTCTGTCGCAGTCTTATCATTGGCTTTGACGATGTGAAAGTGGCTGAGGTATGAGCGATGCTAGTTGCAGCCAGTTGTTGATATAAATGGTGTGAACATGTTGCTCATAGGGTCGGCTTGTGAATGCTTTTCAGAGGGCTTCACAGACTGATATGTAATAGAAACTCCTGGCTCAGAGAGGAAAGCAGCAGGAGATTACCTCTTTCCTTATTTCCATAGTCCGCATCTTCATTGATGCCTAGGCCATCTATAACAGCTAAGGGTGTACCTGGTGAGGATCCAACCAGACTTCGAGCAGAGGACTGAACATACACATATTTACTTAGGCCTATCGGATAGCTTGATAACAAAGTTTTAACATTGGTTGTATGACATATTTACTGCTTCATCTCTATATGAATCCTTACCCCGTTAGAGGAGATGGATAATGATTCCAGGAAGTAGAAGAAGTGAACCTGAAGTTGAGGAAATTCTGAATGGTAAGAACACAAACTCAATTATCGACTAACTTTATTCTGCAAATAAAGTGCCTCTTAATCTCCTTCAATGCTCATTACATCCACTGGGAGGAAGCAATGGTTAATACAACAAAGTTAAACTCGCTTCCAGATAATGTAGGTGTAATATGCTCAGTTACGAGAAGCGCAGTTCAATGTTGGGAGCTCCCCCACCCATGCCGCAAGGCCACCAGGTACGTCTTCAGTCAGGAGAGGACTAACCACTAAGTAGCGTCGTTTCACTAGAGAAATGAGATGGCTTTAATCTCGGAGTTGTTCAGGTCATGCCTTCGTGAACGGAAATCACGAATATTGGAGAGTGCAGCAGTTATGTTAGTTATACAACCTGACTAATCTACAGCTCGCATATTTATCCGCTAATAGGTCAGTCTGCAACGCCATGTACACGATCAGATACACCAAAACGATTGAAGGCATATTATTCTTCCTATAGAGTCTAGGTAATGATCCGAGCTGTGTTACTCAGACGGTAGAGCATTGATCTTATGAGCCCTACTTGGCAGATTCGATCCCGGCTCACTTCGGTGGTATTTGCAAGTGTTCATATACACTGACTGACAGAGCAAATGCAACACCAAGGAGGAGTGGTTCGAAAGGGATGAAAGTTGGGGAAAAAACAGAGACGGCACGGACGAATAATTGATGTTTATTTCAAACCGATATGCAGGTCACACAATGCGCACGGCATCGACTCAGTAGGATGTAGGACCACCGCGAGCGGCGATGCACGCAGAAACACGTCGAGGTACAGAGTCAATAAGAGTGCGGATGGTGTCCTGAGGGATGGTTCTCCATTCTCTGTCAACCATTTGCCACAGTTGGTCGTCCGTACGAGGCTGGGGCAGAGTTTGCAAACGGCGTCCAATGAGATCCCACACGTGTTCGATTGGTGAGAGATCCGGAGAGTACGCTGGCCACGGAAGCATCTGTACACCTCGTAGAGCCTGTTGGGAGATGCGAGCAGTGTGTGGGCGGGCATTATCCTGCTGAAACAGAGCATTGGGCAGCCCCTGAAGGTACGGGAGTGCCACCGGCCGCAGCACATGCTGCACGTAGGGGTGGGCATTTAACGTGCCTTGAATACGCACTAGAGGTGACGTGGAATCATACGCAATAGCGCCCCAAACCATGATGCCGCGTTGTCTAGCGTTAGGGCGCTCCACAGTTACGGCCGGATTTGACCTTTCTCCACGCCGACGCCACACGCGTCTGCGGTGACTATCACTGACAGAACAGAAGCGTGACTCATCGGAGAACACGACGTTCCCCCATTCCCTCATCCAAGTCGCTCTAGCCCGGCACCATGCCAGGCATGCACGTCTATGCTGTGGAGTCAATGGTAGTCTTCTGAGCGGACGCCGGGAGTGCAGGCCTCCTTCAACCAATCGACGGGAAATTGTTCTGGTCGATATTGGAACAGCCAGGGTGCCTTGCACATGCTGAAGTATGGCGGTTGACGTGGCGTGTGGGACTGCCACCGCTTGGCGGCGGATGCGCCGATCCTCGCGTGCTGACGTCACTCGGGCTGCGCCTGGACCCCTCGCACGTGCCACATGTCCCTGCGCCAACCATCTTCGCCACAGGCGCTGCACCGTGGACACATCCCTATGGGTATCGGCTGCGATTTGACGAAGCGACCAACCTGCCCTTCTCAGCCCGATCACCATACCCCTCGTAAAGTCGTCTGTCTGCTGGAAATGCCTCCGTTGACGGCGGCCTGGCATTCTTAGCTATACACGTGTCCTGTGGCACACGACAACACGTTCTACAATGACTGTCGGCTGAGAAATCACGGTACGAAGTGGGCCATTCGCCAACGCCGTGTCCCATTTATCGTTCGCTACGTGCGCAGCACAGCGGCGCATTTCACATCATGAGCATACCTCAGTGAAGTCAGTCTACCCTGCAATTGGCATAAAGTTCTGACCACTCCTTCTTGGTGGTACGTTAAATAACTCGTGGATAAAATTCTGGCTCCTCGGCATCTCCGACAACTTTAAAAGTAGTTCGTGGAGCGTAAAACCAATAACATTATTATACCGGGTTGTACAGCTGCTCATTTAACCCTAACATATGCAACCAGCTAGGAATTAAATGCCCCTTAGTACTGTATTGTGCAACATCTTGCAGGAATTGTATGTACAGCTAGCACGATATAGACTTCCCCTCACAATGCGAAAACGATACAAGAGCCTGTAAGTGAAGCCCATCTCAAAAACACTGTACCATTTTATGTAGAGCGAAGTCTAATACTCTAGTCATTTTTACGAATGTTGCTGTACTGTACTGTACGAACCATACCTCCCCTTTAGCTCTCGGTACAGAATTGCGCACCTGATCGGTTCAAGAGGCCATTTTCTCTTGATGGAAGGTCGGCAGATGCAGAGTGGGTCTCGCCCTCAAGTGGCCGCGACTGGTCCGTGATCCAACACTTCTGCACTCTGACCAGCCAACCGAGCAGAGGACGGGTGGCCACGGCTCTACCGTGGCTCTACGCCTCTGCATTCGGGAGACGGGACAGGGCTGGACCTCACGGCTGGTCCCAACCGTCGACTGTCCTGAGAATGGTTTTCCCAGGTTTTCCATTCTCCAGCACTAAGGCCAATGCTGGGATAGTTCGTAGTATAGGCCATGGCCGCCAATCCCCTCATCTTCCCCAAAAATCTCCTTTACCGAACAAATCTCCCGGCCTGAGAGACGGCATCGCCATCTAAGAGGCCCGCCTCCTCCTTCGGGGGAGGAATGAAAGCATTTTAGTAGTAATTGATAAAAAAGGGTGGTCACGTTATCATATAAAACGTTATGGATTAGGACGAATTACGGACGTGTCAATTTGCCGCCATTTTGCATAGTCCCATCACATCAAAATATTGATAGCAACGTCCTTTTCACAGTATTTCGTAATGTATGGCACGCAAATGCTGTACAGCAAATGTGATAGCTTACGCAGTGGAATTAATACCGTTACAGCGTTCAATGAAGTCATAAAAAACGGACCATAAGGCTGTAATACATCAGTAAAATTACGAAATGAGAACTTTCGCTCTCCTTGTGAATACAGAGTTGTATACCTAAGAGAGTTTCCAAATACCAGTTTTCATGCCTATACGTCTGTAACACCTTCAATTTTTAGAATAAAGCGTCCTCATAAACATATTTCAACTCATATCTTACTTTCAACCCCACACGCCTTACATCGATTTTCCGAAAGAAAAAAAAAGCGTATTTCTTCATTTTTAAAGGAGATACCAAATGCTAATTTTCACGTCTGCAACATCTTCAGTTTTTGATATATAAGTATACTCATAAAAGTAATTCAACTCCTTTTTCACCCCCCCCCCCCTACCCGTTAAGTTGATTTCCCCCCTCCCCAAAAGTGCGAGTTTCTTTATTTTTAAAGGGGATTCCAAATACCAATTTTCATGTCTTTAACATCTTTAGCTTTTGAGATATAAGTACCCTCATACAAAGAATTCAACGAATTTTTCAATTCATTCACCCCCATTAAGTGTATTTTCCGAAGACAAACGAACACGTGTTTTTTTACTTTGAAAGGAGATTACAAATAAAAATGTTCATGCCTGTAACATCTTCCGTTTTTGAGATACAAGTATCCTCATAAAAAAAATTCAACTCCTTTTTCATCCCATCCCGTTAAGTCGATTCTCCCCTTCAAAATATGCGTGTTTCTTCATTGTAAAAGGAGATACCAAATACAAATTTTCACGCGTGTAACCTTAAGTTCTTGAGATCTAAGTTTCTCCATAAAAATGATTAAATGTTTTCACTTCATTTCATCCTCCCCCTTAAGTGAACTTTCCTAAAACAAAAAAATGTTTCTTCATTTATAAAGGAGCATCCAAATGCCAATTATCGCGACTGTAACACCTTCAGTTTTGAGATATATGTATCCTCATAAAAAGGAATTAAAGTCCTTTTTCCACCGCCACCGCCCCAAGTGATTTCCCCTCCCCCCTCTCCGCAATGACTGTTTCTTTATTTTTAATGTGGATTCCAAATACTAATTTTCACGTGTGTAACATCTTTAGTTTTTGAGATATAAGTATCCTCATACAATATATTCATCTAATTTTTCAATTAATCCAACCCCCTTAAGTGGGTTTTCAAAAGACAAAAGATTACGTGTTTCTTTACTTTGAATGAAAATTCCAAATACAAATTTTCCTGTCTATAACATCTTCAATTTTTGAGATATAAGTATCCTCATGAAAGGAATTCAACTCCTTTTTCACTCCACAACCGCCCGGTTAAGTGGGTTTCTTCCCACCTTAAAATTGCGCGTTTCTTTATTTTTAAAAGAGTTTCCAAATACCAATTATCACGACTGTAACATCTTTAGGTTTTGAGATACATGTATCCTCGTAAAAGGAATTCATCCCTGTTTTCATCCCCCCATACTAAGTTGTCACCCCCCCCCCTCAAATGCGTGTTTCTTTATTTTATAAAGGAGATTTAAAAGTACCAGTTTTCACGTTTGTAACATCTTTAGATTTTTGGTATATGTACATACATTATCACACAACAATTAATCTATTTTTTCTATTCTTTCACCCCCTCCCCTGTTAGGTTTTTTTCGAAAACCAAAGGGTACGTGTTTCCTTATTTTTAATGGAGATTCCAAATACCAGTTTTCACGTCTGCAACATGTTAGGATTTGGAGATATACTGTAGATATGCTATTTTAAAAATTTACCCCCCTTTTTCAGTTCCCCTTAGTTGGATTTTCCGTAAAATATGTTTATAGTTCTTTACTTTTACGTGTAATTCCAAATACCAGTTTTCAAGTCTGTAATATGTTACTTGTCTGAGATAATTTGCAGATATCTTCTTTTTAAAATTCACCCCGTTTGTCACTCCTTTTCACCCGCTATTCACCGGATTATCCAAAAACACAAAAACAGGTGATTTTTTATTTTCAAAGTCGATTAGAAATTTCAATTTTCATGTATGTAACATCTACAGTTTTTGAGATATAAGTCTCCTCATGAAAGGTGTTCAACCCATTTTCCCACTCTTTTCACCCCCTTGATGGGATTTTCCGAATACAAAAAAAAATACGTCTTTCCTTATTTTTAAAGGAGATTCCAAATACCAATTTTTACGTCTGTAAACTTTTAAGTTTTGAGATATAGACATCCTCATTTGAAAAATTCACCCCCTTAGCGACGGAATATTAAAAAATCCTCTCCTAGCGAGCACCTACATGCTAATATGAATGTATCACCAAAATTTCATTTCTTTATGTCCAGTAGTTTTGGCTCGGCGATGATGAATCTCTCAGTCAGTCAGTCAGTCAGTCAGTCAGGACAAGTTATTTTATATATATAGATGGATTAAGAGAACGCCTTGAGTTACGTATAAAGACAAATAACTGCATTTGTCTCTACTACTCGGGCCAGCTAATCATATGAAGCAAGAACAGGACTAGTTTAGACCTCCTCTCATTTAGCATTCTTCTTCTTCTTCTTCTTCTTCTTCTTTATCTGTTTACCCTCCTGGGTCGGTTGTTTTTCCCTTAGACTCAGCGAGGGGTCCTACCTCCACCGCCTCATGGGGAGTGTCCTGAAGCTTCAGACTCTGGGCCGGGGATACAATTGGGAGGATGGCCAGTACCTCGCCCAGGCGGCCTCACCTGCTATGCTGAACAGGGGCCTTGCGTGGGATGGGAAGATTGGAAGGGAAGAGGGAAGGAAGCGGCCGTGGCCTTAAGTTATGTACCATCCAGGCATTTGCCTGGAGGAGAAGTGGAAAACCACGGAAACGCACGTCGAGGATGGCTGAAGTGGGAATCGAACCACCTCTACTCAGTTGACCACCCGAGGCTGAGTGGACCCCGTTCCAGCCCTCGTACCACTTTTCAAATTTCGTGGCAGAGCCGGGAAAAGAACCAGGGCCTCCGAGGATGGCAACTAATCACACTAGCCACTACACCACAGAGGCTGTTGAGCATTCAACACTAGTTTCTAAGTAGTTCGTGCATAGACGCTGTTGATCAGGGCAATATTTGTAATTTCTCGATCTCATCGTTACATGTATGCAGGCCGACATTGGAAATAACGAAATCGTTCCCTGATATGGGTAAGAAATTGGAAAATATCTATTTAACAGTGGTTGAATAACAGATCTGAATAATTGTGGGATTTTCTGGGGACATTTGCTATTTTTAAACACTAAGGGCTTCCGCACACGCAGCTTCGCGCTATCGGTAAGCTGGTATCACCTTGTGACTCAGTCGGCACCCTTTATTGGGAAACTCGGACCCGTACACAGAGCTTCATGCACTCGGTTGCGAGGGAACGAAGAGGTCGCGAGCTTGAAGCGACGAATTCTCTCCGCTTGATCGTCGTTTTCTGGTCAAGTATTATGTCAGGCACCTTGGAAGTCCGGTTCGTGAAAGAATTTTAGAAGAGGAATGCCAAGGACTTGAAATCCGATGATTTCTCTTCCTTTATTGCTACGAATAGAGTACGATCGTCTCTGGGCGATGTTCTGGTCATCCTCCCCAGTTGTATCCCTCGACCCAAAGTCTCATGCTCCAGGAAACTGCCCATGAGACGGTAGAGGTGGGATCCCTCGCTGAGTCCGAGGGAATAACCAACCCTGGAGGGTAAACAGATTAAGAAAGAAGAAGAAGAAGAAGAAGAAATTAAAGGATAGATTACCGGGAGAGTTGGCCGTGCGGTTAGGGACCTGTCCCTCAAGAAGCCGCGGCAGCCTTCAGGTTGTGTACGGTTCGTGAGGGCTCTATCTGATAAACCAACATGAAAGGAATGGGACCCTATTGAAGATGTTTAAATTGGCACAAAATATATCAAAATTATAATATCAATACAAGTTGCACAGGTTTGAACTCCTGGCCAAAATACTATCAACTGATCGTTTTTGGTAGTTTTCCTGTGTCGCGGAGGTGAGGTCCGGCTCTATGGCTAAATGATTAACGTACTGGCCTTTGCTCACAGGGGTCCCAGGTTCGATTCCCGGCAGGGTCGTGTATTTTAACCATATTTTGTTAATTTCACTGGCACGGGGGCTGGGTGTATGTGTGGTCTTCATCATCATTTCATCCTCTCCATGACACACAGGTGGCCTATGTGTGTCAAATCAAAAGACCTGCATCTGGCGAGCCGAAATTGTCCTCGGACACTCCCGGCACTAAAAGCCGTACAACAATTCATTTACACCCCGCTAAATGATCGCCAATGAGATATTTGGTTATATGAGACCATTATATATGCATTCTATGTTATTGAAAAATCCCCACGACATTGGAATTAACATATGTCAGTTAATTAATAAAATGCCAAACGTGGACATATTTCACGACGAGAGTATCTTGTTAAGGTCAGTCAGAAGGGAACTCGCACAGAAAGAAGACATAAAGTAAATAGAGTAGCATTATTGTGTGCCATGAATAATTTAGTCCTTAGATTAATTTAGATTTTAGGAGGAATTAAAATAATAAGTCCATAGTTCATAAGTATAATACACTGACTGACAGAGCAAATGCACCACCAAGATGGAGTGGTTCGAAAGGGATGAAAGTTGGGGAAAAAACAGAGACGGCACGGACGAATAATTGATGTTTATTTCAAACCGATATGCAGGTTACACAATGCGCACGGCATCGACTCAGTAGGATGTAGGACCACCACGAGCGGCGATGCACGCAGAAACACGTCGAGGTACAGAGTCAGTAAGAGTGCGGATGGTGTCCTGAGGGATGGTTCTCCATTCTCTGTCAACCATTTGCCACAGTTGGTCGTCCGTACGAGGCTGGGGCAGAGTTTGCAAACGGCGTCCAATGAGATCCCACACGTGTTCGATTGGTGAGAGATCCGGAGAGTACGCTGGCCACGGAAGCATCTGTACACCTCGTAGAGGCTGTTGGGAGATGC
Organism: Anabrus simplex; assembly: GCF_040414725.1. Classification (NCBI taxonomy): domain Eukaryota; kingdom Metazoa; phylum Arthropoda; class Insecta; order Orthoptera; family Tettigoniidae; genus Anabrus; species Anabrus simplex. The sequence continues at coordinate 471,362,110 of NC_090266.1, read as the reverse complement.
GAGCAGTGTGTGGGCGGGCATTATCCTGCTGAAACAGAGCATTGGGCAGCCCCTGAAGGTACGGGAGTGCCACCGGCCGCAGCACATGCTGCACGTAGCGGTGGGCATTTAACGTGCCTTGAATACGTACTAGAGGTGACGTGGAATCATACGCAATAGCGCCCCAAACCATGATGCCGTGTTGTCTAGCGGTAGGGCGCTCCACAGTAACTGCCGGATTTGACCTTTCTCCACGCCGACGCCACAATCGTCTGCGGTGACTATCACTGACAGAACAGAAGCGTGACTCATCGGAGAACACGACGTTCTGCCATTTCCTCATCCAAGTCGCTCTAGCCCGGCACCATGCCAGGCGTGCACGTCTATGCTGTGGAGTCAATGGTAGTCTTCTGAGCGGACGCCGGGAATGCAGGCCTCCTTCAACCAATCGACGGGAAATTGTTCTGGTCGATATTGGAACAGCCAGGGTGTCTTGCACATGCTGAAGAATGGCGGTTGACGTGGCGTGCGGGGCTGCCACCACTTGGCGGCGGATGCGCCGATCCTCGCGTGCTGACGTCACTCGGGCTGCGCCTGGACCCCTCGCACGTGCCACATGTCGCTGCGCCAACCATCTTCGCCACAGGCGCTGCACCGTGGACACATCCCTATGGGTATCGGCTGCGATTTGACGAAGCGACCAACCTGCCCTTCTCAGCCCGATCACCATACCCCTCGTAAAGTCGTCTGTCTGCTGGAAATGCCTCCGTTGACGGCGGCCTGGCATTCTTAGCTATACACGTGTCCTGTGGCACACGACAACACGTTCTACAATGACTGTCGGCTGAGAAATCACGGTACGAAGTGGGCCATTCGCCAACGCCGTGTCCCATTTATCGTTCGCTACGTGCGCAGCACAGCGGCGCATTGCACATCATGAGCATACCTCAGTGACGTCAGTCTACCCTGCAATTGGCATAAAGTTCTGACCACTCCTTCTTGGTGTTGCATTTGCTCTGTCAGTCAGTGTATTAGGTTTATATTTTTATTTTTATTGTAAATTATTTATAAAATTAGAAATAAGAAATGGGAATGTTCTGTAAGTGGGCAGAAATGCCTGTTGAACAATAAATCAAATAAGTAAATAAATAAATAAATAAAGGAATTAATTAATTAATTAATTAATGCAAACAAAACCCGAATTGAGTAGGATAAACCTCTCTATATACCTAATTCCCTCGAAAAGGCATCAACATGAAACAATGAACAACACTCCAACATCGAAAGACACGACTGGTGCGAGGGGGTCGAACACAGTACCCGAAAAAGCACATAAGATCACGGAAAACACACAACATAAACTTGACACATTTCTGAAATACAACAAGCAATATGTAACATTTGGTGAGGACATTAAGCATTCGTCTCGAACATGGATGCATATCCGAGCCCTCCACAGAGGGAGGCTTCGATCATGCGACCTCCTGTTCACTCACTTTCAGGGCAGCTGAAATTCCTTACCTATATATTTCTTCTATAATTTGATGGGGCGTAATAATCGACTAATCCTTTCATTTAATCCTGGCAGGAAATTTCTTAAATGAATTCTGCTTCCTGTCCTTTTAACAATATTACTGTGTTCTCAGAAGTATAAACTCCCCTCGGCTGGGTTCTATAAGCTATTTTTTTGGCTATTTTGTTTAACGTCGCTCCTACACAGATATGTCTTATGGCGACGATGGGAGAGGAAAGGCCTAGAAAGTGGAAGGAAGCAGCCGTGGCCTTAATTAAGGTACAGCCCCGGCATTAGCCTGGTGTGAAAATGGGAAACCACGGAAAACCATATTCAGGGCTGTCGACAGTGGGGCTCGAACCCACTATCTCCCGATTACTGGATACTGTCCGCACTTAAGCGAATGCAGCTATCGAGCTCGGTAGGTTCTATAAGCACTGGGGAGGCAACTCCCTCCTCCTCACCTTAAATATCTCTCGTCCGACCCTACGTGGTCACTGGAATGCCATAAAGCTCCCGGCTGGCCATTCACACAGACTTCACGGCATTCCTACGTGCAATCATGTTTATCACTCCGGTTAATAACTAATTAATATTTTTATTGAATTCTCTGTAACTATCATTCTTCATGGAGGTTTCCATATTCTAAGTGATCCCAATATTTTCCTCATGCTTCCTCGTAATCCACAGCTGCGAGATCTTATTCAAAACACGCATTTTAGCTTCCACTAAGTTGAACACATCTGACATCTTCACAATACTCTGTCACTGACATGGCTTAAATTATGAGGACTTTCTATTCACCAGGAGGAAATTTACCTGATTTCACAAAGAGAATCCCTAGCTCTAATTTGGTAGACACATCTTCGAATCCCGTCGGTCGTTCCTCAGACAAATGTAAGACAATACTAGCTACATAAATCTACGTCTTGAGAATGTAAAGTTTACATTAAGAAAGGAGTGTCTTCCCATTTAAACTAACCGAACACTGCTACTCGATACTCTTGTGAGATATACAAGATACTGTTACATTTACGTAAGAAAAACGTTCAAAAACTTCCCCAACATTAAACTATAGGGTGATGGCTAACTTATCAATCTCTTCTCTGGGTCCCAACCACACTCCAACAAACAAGTAAAAAATGTTTAATTTCTGTTACGCCCTTTTACGTAATATGAAAATTCCCAAAAGGAATAAGATACTCAATGATATGAAAACCCATAAATATAAAAAATATAAGTATATTCGAAGATTTACCTACTGGTTTTTTCTCTCAATTCGTATAAGAAAATGACATATAAGCTGCGTCAGCTTCCTTGCATTTAAATTTGTCTACACTATTTACACAGATTAAGAACAGTGCTCCTACATAAGGCTCATATGGGTAAACAGGGTACTTATTCTAGTGTGTGGCAGTTCGGATATCCACGGGTCGTCTATTGGAATTTACACGCCCATGTACATGATCCTGGATCGTGTGGGAAGTTGGTTCGTGGTCGCCATTATGGTCTCTATACCGTTGTAATCGTCCTGGTTTCCCCCTTCACACACAGTCACAGTTAATGGGATTACGGTTACGGCACTATTTTACGCAAACGCGCACTATTTCCGTCTGTCAAACTCACAACGACAGTTCCTTTTCTTAATATCGCCGCTTCACCGGTAAAAGGTTGTAATCCACAAAGCTCTTCCAATCGATTATTCTCCTTAAGACTGGTCACGCCTCCCAGCCACATATGGATATGCAGCCCATCAGAACAATGTCCGTTGTGTTCGTTTTCCTATGCAGGAAAGTAACCGAAAATGAATCTTACATGCATTATACAATAGGAATGCGTAAATACGTAATGCAAGTATACGTTCGTATAGTACGGTACAATAAGGTTAATTTTCCTTTACACATGGTCATAGGAAAATGAACACAACAAAATTTGTTCTGATGTACTGCATAACAATATGTGGCTGGGAGGCGTGACCAGTCTTAAGGAGAATAATCGATAGGAAGAGCTTTGTGGATTACAACCTTTTAGTGGTGAAGCGACGATATGCTGATGAGTTGGATGCTCTTCTTAATATTAGCGTAACTGATCCATTCAATAATCTCGTGGAATTATATTATTACTAGCGAATGTACCCGTGCTTCGCTACGGTATTCCACATTGTAAACGAATATCGAAATAAATAGTGTACATGCAGTAAATTGTTTTAAAATTGCATGTCTCTTAGCGTTATCCGAGAAAGAGCATGGGGAGGTCCCCGTACGTTGTTTCCAATGTAAAGTGTTTGTTATGGATTTGTGATATAACGGCAGGCTCACTTGCCTACTGCCATTCACAATCGAGTTGGAAATTTACATTATAATTGCAGGCCCCATTGCCTACTACGCGGACAGAATCGATTTGGGGAGTTCTCGTTAAAATGGCAGCCCCCCTTTCCTACTTCCAGACAGATTACAGTTGAGGAGTTTCTATTATAATGGTAGGCAATTACCCTACTATCACTCGAAATTGAGTTGTGCAGTTATCATTATGATGCCAGGCCCACGTTCCTACAGCCAGCCAGATTACTGCCAGTCACACCAAGTTGGTGAGTTTCCATCAAAATAGCAGGCCACTATGCCTAATGCCAGTCACATTTTAGATGAGGACATTTCTTTATAATGGCGGGCACCCTTGTCTACTGCAAAACACAATCGCGTAGGGGAGTTTTAAACAAAACTGCATGCTCACTTGCCTTCTGCAAGTCAAATCGAGAAGGGAACTATTCATTACAATTGTAGGCCTTCCTTTCTAATGACAGTTACACAGGAGTTGGAGAAGGAACCCTTTCCTACTGCTAGTCAAAGTCGGTGTGGAGAGTACTGATTACAATAGCAGACCCACCCTTTCTCGATCGCTAAAAATCGACATCAGTGAATATACACAAATCGACATACGAAAGCATATGCGTGTTTACAATATTGAAGACCTTCATTTACAGATTAACTGCTACTAAACGTACGTCATATCGACAAAGGATTATACCACAAGACACGCCGGATTTAGTGGCCTAAATGGCTGGTCCTATGATATGTCATCTATTCTTGGGTCAGATTGAGTTAGAAACGTGGAACAGGGTAAAGAATTTGTAAGATTATCTCACATTACATTACTTTTCGGATAATTATGTGACAGCTACATACATATGGCTCACATATGGCTACTGGGTGGGCCAATTTTCGTGAAGAGTTTGATGATTCTGTATTTCATCTAAGTAATTGAAAGTATGAATTATGCATGTGAAAATTCCAAATTGACTTAACATCGATTAATAGAGAAAAATCAAACGTAAAAGGAATACAGATACGGCAAAAAGTCGTAAGACCAAGGTTGTAGATCATTCCAAATTGAACGGAGATTGTGCAATCCGTTATGTGATAGGAATTTCCGGAGGTCTGCACTATCATTAAAATTGCCTGCATATTTCGATATTCTTCGGGGATAAAAAGTGAAAAATTTAATGATCTAGGATGTTTTCCGTTCGTTACAGGCTTAAACGTATAATTTTGTCAAATTTCAATTATATTCTTTTTCTTCTGGCAGATTATGCCGCAATGTGGATTTTGGGCGAGGCGGGTAAAAATTGGGACTTTCGGGAAACTAAACCAAAAATTATGGAGATGGTCATTATTAACCCTTAAACGGAAAGCTGTACGAAAATTTCGCCAAAATAGTCAATGTAGAGGCACACAGTCGTTACGATTTGATTTATATAGATAAGGAATCTGCTCCATGTAAAACACCTTTTGGGCTATGTCCGCTGGATTTAACCTGCAAAAGTGACCATTCATGATATCTCCCTTATTAATCCTCCTGACCAAAAATGCACATGAAAAAAAAAAAGGTTTAGAGGTGAAATTCCATCACGTTTGGTCGATTTCCAGTCAGGTTGGTCTTGTTCTGTATATATTATGAAGAGTAAAATCACCTTTTGTGTTCCCTATAAACCGCCAGTCCATTCCGGGACATGAAATGTTATTTACGTTTAAAACCTACCTTTGGACAGGTGGATGCTAAATATAAATTTTGGTTCGAATGTCTTCAGTAGTTTTCAAGTTGTAAGGAATACGCTTTACACGCACCTGTTCGTGAGTTAAGTCCGATGGCACTTGTTCAGAAAAACGGTCCGTTAATGATATCTCCCTTATTAATCCTCGTATCGAAATGATGCACATGAGAAAAAAGGTTTAGAAATTAATTTCTACCAAGGTAGGTAGATTTCCATTAAGTTTGGTTGTGTATATTTTGTGGAAGTGCAAAATCACTGTTTCGGTTTCGTATAAACCCCCAGTCAGTTCAGGGATTTAGAAACAATATTTGCCCTAAAACCTATCAAGGACAGGTGTATTCTAAATATGAGTCTTGGTGGAAATACATCCAGTAGTTTGTAGCACTCGCGTACATACGGCGTAATTAAGGAAGAAATATACCGGGCGAGTTGGCCGTGCCCGTAGAGGCGCGCGGCTGTGAGCTTGCATCCGGGAGATAGTAGGTTCGAATCCCACTATCGGCAGCCCTGAAATGGTTTTCCGTGGTTTCCCATTTTCACACCAGGCAAATGGTGGGGCTGTACCTTAATTAAGGCCACGGCCGCTTCCTTCCAACTCCTAGGCCTTTCCTATCCCATCGTCGCCATAAGACCTATCTGTGTCGGTGCGACGTAAAGAACATAGCAAAAAAAGGAAGAAATAATACAGTTAAGAAAGTTGAAAGTAATAGAAAATGCATTATAACTGAGGACAGCCGGATAACGACAAATATGTAAATGCCAAGTGAATGTATTGGAAAATCAAATGCCCCTCAATAAATTATGCTAGTGTGAGTTATGGATATAATAAGGCGGTAACAGAGGAGAAATTTAGGTCCAGTGATTCTTAGGTAAACAAATAATAAGAAGATGACTAATGGTGTTATTACTTAATCTATTCGAGGGCGGTTATAACATCCAACGATATTCCGCCAATATCCCGCAGATAGGCCGATTGACGCCTCTCTTGCCTTCTACCCAAGGAACAACCAGGAATTTAAAAGCATGATGAGGAAAATGGCAATACGTTACTTCCCTGCTGGCATGCAGTCAGAGACGTTGCCATGGTAACCTGTAGGTTCGTTGTCGGTCTGTCGGTCACTCAATGCAGAGCATGATACCAGCGGAAAATTGTAAATTTCTCCGTCATGTGAAGAGTAAGGTAAATTATGAACATAACGAACGTTGTTTATAATGAAGAGACGTTTAACGTACGGTAAACGAAGTTTACTACAGAAAATCAATAGTATAAGAGAAAATGGAGGAAAACCATTCTGGTTTTCCTATAAACCCCCCCCCCCCGTCTATTCAAAGATTTTAAAATGATATGCATATCGAAACCTTCCCCGGGATGAGTATACTCTAAATATGAAGCTTGGTTGAGATCTATCCAGCCGTTTCGACGTGATGGTGGAAAAATCATTCTGGTTTTCCTATAAACTCCCCGTGTATTCAAAGATTTTAAAATGATATGCATATCGGAACCTTCCCCGGGATGAGTATACTCTAAATATGAAGTTTGGTTGAGATCTATCCAGCCGTTTCGACGTGATGGTGGAACAGACAAACAGACAGACAAACAGACAGACAAACAAACAGACATGAGACGTAAAAACCACCGATTCGGTCTTGAGTTGACCTAAAACGGATAAATATCTGAAAAATTGGCAAAACAAAAGAGATTACAGACAGCGGACCCCCTACAATTTTATTTATATAGATTCCTTTCTCTCCTCGAGAATATTCCTCACTCCTTCACTATTGAAAGTTGTTAGAACGGTGTACCCTTAACTCTCGCGGCATAGCGCGTCTTATTGAGGCTCATCTACCCGTGTTCTTGAAAGTTTTCAGCACACACAAAGGAAAAGCGTCCCACACATCGTCACGTATTATCTATCAGCTGCGAGACTGCAAAAACACTGTCTTGGAAGTTTTTTCCGGGGAGGCGCCCGGATCCCTAGCTCCAGCGTGGCGATCAGCTGAAATCTACATCGCCTCCGACATGCTATTCGTTCTAAGAAGAAAGAGAAAGCAGGTAGAATTGGGAAGTAGTACTACTTGAGTATCTGTCTGTGCCAATGTCAAACATGCTACCAGGTAGTTTTTGTGTTGTTAAGGTGGTAATAATAATAATCAGAGACGAGAATCATAGGCACTAAAAACAGTTAAAATAGGCATGCATATAGGCTCTTAAATGAGCCAAAATAGGCATTTAAATAGGCACTAACGTGTAAAATACGCACCAAATAGGCATAAAATAACTACATATAATTTAATAACACATTCAATAACTATGAAAGTAATTTACAAGCAACGTTTAAATGTTTTCCGGTAACAATGTTGTTCTCCTCTCATGCATAATGTTTATGTACTGAGAGAAAGATCTCTCAACATCACATGAAGTGACTGGACAAAACTTCAGTGAAGTCACTTCATCTGGTTTTATTTCGCTGACAGTGGCTGCCTTCCCAGAGGTTCGGTCAAAACTTCCCCGGACTTCTTCCACAGCTCTAAATGACTCTACCAGGGGCATGCCACTCTTCTCCAACTAGGTGATTGCTCCCGGTAGCTTGTTGAAATTTGAAGATGCTCCAGTTTATGCAGGGGCATATTAGCTCCCAACATTGCAGTGCATATGTCTGAAGAAAATGGTTGTTGGTCGCTGCCCGAAGTGGACTGGTAGAAAGGCTGCGTTGATACAGATCTCTTTACTCGTATCAAATGCATCGAAGTATTTTCAAGGTGATCTATGTGGTATTTTTCTCACATTTGATCTGACATAAATCACATTGTCCCTATATCTTACATTTCCACAGTTGGGATAATTGGCAATAATGCTTAGTAGATATCATGCATTTGTTTCATAAAAAATGACTATTAGAGATAATGTTTCTAGAAGTACAAAACTTTAAAGTGGGAACAAGGGAATTAGTAATTTACATCGAAATATGTCCTCACGGATTTTCAGTTATAATTTGGCAGTATCGTGTCGAGTTCGCCGGGTGAAAAATATAATAAAAAAGTCGTGAAACGATACCGCAGTAGGGTAGAGGAGAGATCCGTTCTTTATGCTTGCCAAGGACCCACCAAGCTGGCCCAAGCAGTATTCTTACTCTTATAGAAGAATGAAAATGGAGGCACTCTAAATCTCAGATTTGTGAATATTTTGTTTCTATTCGCCGGCTTTGGTCAGCCAGGTCAGCTGTCATGAAGACTACTTTCTGTTGCCTGCAATAGTTCCTGCACCATGTGTGCATACAAGGCCGCCACCCACGTTGAATATTTTTTTGCTAGTTGCTTTACGTCGCACCGACACAGATAGGTCTTATGACGACGATGGGACGGGAAAGGGCTAGGAGTGGGAAGGAAGCGGCCGTGGCCTTAATTAAGGTTCAGTTCCAGCATTTGCCTGGTGTGAAAATGGAAAACCACGGAAAACCATTTTCAGGGCTGCCGACAGTGGGGTTCGAACCTACTATTTCCCGAATACTGGATACTGGCCGCACTTAAGCGACTGCAGCTATCGAGCTCGGTACGTTGAATATTAAAAACTGCATAATTTGAAATTGTCGTGATATGCACCCATAACCTTATTTTTGTCACAATTTAGCAAAACTCTAGAGGGGATGCTAGAGGCTTGTTAACCTGGGGGCTTACGCCACTCAGACTCTCTTTGCTTCCCCTTCACACCCCCCCCCCCCCTCAAGCACAACGGTTACTAACCGGACCTCACCAATCCAGACCAATGGTCTTTTCGCTGGCCTGGTCTTGTAAAGATACAAACACGCTGTGGCATCGTCCTAGCCGTGCTACATTGGATCTGCAACCTGTGTTTCGCGAAGGCTTAGCGGCGGAATGGTTAATATAATTAACGATTTTTAAAGGGAGTTTTAAAAATTGCATTTCAGTTGTAAATCTCTATTTTCACAGGAAATGAATCACAGTTCAAACTACCGATTTCATTTTCATCCATTCTGTGACAAGAGACCACCGGCGTTCTAACTCGTCGTTCAGTTATCTAATGATTATTTACATTTTAGCAGTATACATTATTAAAAGTTCACGACTAATACAACATTGCCACAAAACAACTTGCCACAATACATAAAATAATAGGCCTATATTTTCTACAATGAAATGCGATCATAGTTCTCAATCACAAAAAAAAAAAAAAAAAAAAAAGAGGAACAAACGAACTTACCTCCCTACAGCAAGTTTGACAGGTTACCCTTCCATCCGTAGTGAAATTGGGATCCCATGTGATCCACTGCTTCAGCCAGTAGGACTTCGACGATTTTTCTTTGGGCGTTGCTGGTCACACATTTCTTCTTCTTCTTCTTCTTCTTCTTCTTCCACTTCACAATAAATCGCTACATGTTCTGAACCTAAAGTGTACGTGTACAACAGTTGGCATCGAAAGGGAGGTACAACGCATATGGGTTGTGCAACATAGTTCGACGTAGACTGGTTCTCACACATGTCTTAGGAGGTTGGAGAGGTTGAAGGCATCCAGGTCAAATTGTTCCCTCTTTCTCCTGATGGATGTTTCCCAAACACTATTTCTGGTGACTTCTGAGAATTCCCATTTTTGTTCGTGCGGTAAACAGCTATTGAGAAAAGAGAAGATAATTCTGTCGAGCACACTGGAAGAAAATAGGATTTTTTAAAATACAGTCAGAACGCGTCGAATAGGCCATTATATTCCAAATAGGCTAAAACCCCTGAAATAGGCACTTATAGGCACAATAAAACCAACGAAATATAGCTAAAAAGACCCTAAAACGGATCTACATTTCTAAGGCCTTCGTTTCTGAACACAGGAATAAAATAGGCAAATAGGCGTATTCCCGTCTCTAATAATAATCGCATGGCCTCAGCTACCGTGTGCAGACATTTCGATTTTACGCCATCTGAATGTTTGCTCGTCAATTTCGACGTTCCGTTTTACTATAGGCCCACTAGATGGCAGACAGAGTAAACCGAAACTCTCTTGTGTGTCTGTGGCTGTGATTTTAATGAATTTTGTCGGGTAAACACCAAATGTGTCACCAGAGATCTTTTACATGCCGACATCGTACGACATGGTGTGCCGAATGGACTTTTCCTACCCTTCAAAACTCCTACAACCTCTGCCGGCTTTGAACCCGCTATCTTGGGATCCGGATGCCAACACTCTACCACTGATTCACAGAGGCAGCTGGAAAGGTGTTATTAAGGCGTGCTTTTAAGGGTCGGGACAAAACCACATAGCCGGAAAGAGAAAGATGCCTACATGTAAAACCTGACTTACTGTAGATAACACATGCAAGGATGTGGGCTAGAATGTTCTAGACGTAGTCTTAGTCAGGAATGTCTGTCATGGAATCATGAGCAGTTTCCTAGCGTCTGTCAATTATTATGGGGATCATTCCATCTTTTCACTGCCGGGTGGGGCTCGGGTCCACTATCGTCCGGGCTTTTGGCCACAGGTTGGTCCCACAGTCTAGCAGCTAGTGGTCCCTGGTGTCATGTCTCCATGTGGATAGGGGGAGTACCAGCCAAGCCTTGCATGATGTAAGGGGCTATCTTCTTCCGTTTGTCGACGTCCCTCTCGTGCGGTGTTGCTGGCACACACTTGTCACTGCAGATCTGTAAATCTGTAACCAAACTAAGCTTATTAAATACTATATGTTTTCATATACGGTAGGCCTATACAATTTCTATATACAACCAAATTGAGTACAAGCTTGCCCGTCTGCTCTCGTGTCCTAGGATCCTAACTAAATTGGATAGAAACAATATAACATTATAGAAATAAGGTGGGTCAATAACTGTTGTCTTCATTATAGGGTGTGGGCTAGTGTTCCGCTCCCATGTCTTTGTCAGGTGGCTGAGGTGGATTGATTCGTCCTTTGGTCTGCGCTGCCGTCGTCTTGTTGTGTTTCTATGAAACCTTCCTCAACTGGGTCCCTCGGGATAAAGAGAGCTGTAATCATACGAGTCATCTATACATATATACATGGTATCTGCAATGAATATCGTGTGTATAGTGCTGTATTGGTGTCAGCTTAGAAGAGGGGTTGCCTTTCATTTTCTTACCTCTTAAACCTGCGGCTGAACAGAATATGCTTCGGTGTGGGGTAAACGTCGACGTCGTAGCGTCCTATACCACTGACTAGTGGGTTGATCTTATTACCTCATGACTCTGCGTACATTCGAAGTGTTTCTTTACGAATATGATGTCTTATCGAGAGAGCGATTGCTATTTTGTGTAGATCTCGAAATGGTGTGTCACTCAGGAGTTTAGTAGCTGCCCGTATGCATTGCTTTTGTACCCTTTCCAGCTTATCCAGGTTCGCCGTCGTAGTGAAACCCCACGCTGAAGCAACATTCATGATTATTGTCCTAGTTAAGGCCTTGCACATGTTTATGGCTACCTTCGTCATCATACTTATCCTAGTGTGTGGCAGTTCGGGTATCCACGGGGAAACAATTGGAATTTACACCTCCATGTACTTGATCCTGGATCGTGTGGGAATTTGGTTCTTGGTCGCCATTATGGTCTCCATACCGGCATGGTATCATAACCAATTTCCTGGCGTTTGTTAGTTATTATGGGGATCAGTCCATCTTGTCACTGCCGGTGCGGCTCGGGTCCACTATCGTTCGCTATTGTACGTGATTCCAATAGTTTCCTTACACTTCCTCGTAATCCACAGCAGCGAGTTCTTATTCAAAACATACATTCTAGCTTCCACTAATTTCAGTGTTGGGCCGATGACCTTCGATGTTAGGCCCCTTAAAACAACAAGCAAGCAATTTCAGTGTCGGATGGAGCTGGTTTAGTCTTATGTGTACTTTTCGCTGGATGGATTTTATGTGATGTAGCATGGCAAGCATCCTATCTAAGACTACTACCAGGTATTTAGCCTTGTGTGCCATGCTATATCTCGGTTAAATAACTTTATCGGTTTGATATTGGCTCGCCTATGCATGCGTCTGTTTTTCCTTGTTAACATCAAAGCTTGACATTTGTCAACATTAACCTTAATGCGCCATTTAGTTAGATATTCTCATCAACTGAGGGTGCAGCACTGTCATGACTGTGTCGTGGGCGCAGAGGTGTGTGGTATTAAGTTCCGCTGTTAGCATGTCGTTTATATATAGGACGATCTAATCCTTCGCGTGCTCGATAGTGTGTTGCGAAGGTCTACTTGGAACTCCCGGCTCGCCAGATATGACTTGATTAGTCTTATATAGCCTGGGTGGAATTCGAGGTCTACTAGTTTCGGTAGTAGGCCTCGTGTCAGACTTTATCCAATGCTTTTTGGATGTCGACGAAAACCAAACCCATGTCCCTCTGCTTATTGAAGCCGATGGTAGCTTGTTCTAATAATCGCGTGAGCAATTGAGGGGCAGAGTGACCGTTTCTGAAACAGAATTGTTCGTTGCGTATTTTTTTCTTTTTCCTTGATGTGCCCTATTAAACTTTTCAGTAGTATTTTCTCGAGGACTTTACTGAGGGATTCCAGAAGGCTGACTGGCCCGTAATGGTTGGAATATGACTTGTCTTAGCATAGTTTCCCAAGTACGAGTATACTATCCCTGTTCCACTGTTCAGTGTAGTACTGGAGCCTGAACATTGCATTGAAGATGCTGGTGAGTAATGTGCACAGGATGTGGGATGGGTTTGGAGCAAATGTTGAGGAGTGTTAATGTAGGTATGTACCTTTAAAGGGGTAAGGATATACTAAATATAATATGTTGGGATATAGTACCATATCTGAAGTACTTACTTGATTTCTGTTTGCATAGATTAGCTATACCAAATGAATGAAGAGTTTCTATAGTGGCCCATGTATAGCCTATAAAGGGTAGGGTGATAAATACATAGCCGAAAATTACATGCCAGTCAGTTTGACATGTGTTCACTATAAGCATTGGTAAAGCATTCTTTGCCCTTATATCAGACATGTTTGCAACATATAATAACTGGTTCGATAGGAAGCATTGTGGGTTTAGGAAAGATTTTTCCACTGAAGCTCAACTTATCGGATACTAGCAAGATATCGGATCTGATTCTGGAGGTCAAATTCACTGTATCGTGAGTGACCTACCTAAGGCATTTGATAGGGTAGATCATGGGAGTCTACTGGGGCAAAAATGAGTGCAATTGGACTAGGCAAAAGAGTAACTGAATGTGTAGCTGCATTTCTAGAAAGTAGTACTCAGGAAATTAGAGTAGGTGAAGCATTATCTGATCATGTAATCATTAAGAGAAAAATTCATCGAAGCAGTATTATTGGAACTTTATGTTTTCTCATCTACAATATAAATGCCATTACTAAAGTACCGGAATCAGAGATAAGAAGTTTTTCAGGTGATATTAAACTGTATAAAATAAACAATAAGTTACACGATTGTGGTCAAATACAAAAAGACCTCGACAGTATTGTGAGATGGACAGCAGGCAATGGTACGATGATAAACGAGGTTGAAAGTCAGATAGTAAGTTTCACATATAGGAAAAGTCCTCTCAATTGAAATTACTGCGTTGATGGCGTGAACATTCCTTATGGGTGTCACTTTAAGCACCAAGGTGTTAATATAAGAAAAGATTTTCATTCAGGTAATCATATAAAGGGAATTGTAAAGAAAAGGTACAGATATCTGCACGTGGTTATGAGGGTATTCAGCGATTGTAGGAAGGATGTAAAGGAGATGGCATACAAGTCACTGGTAAGACCCCACTAGAGTATGGTTCTAGTGTGTGGGATCCTAACCAGAATTACTTGGTTCTAGAACTTGTAAAATACAACGGAAAGCGGCTCAATTTGTTCTGGGTAATTTCCGACAAAAGAGTGTTGTTGTTTGAGTCATCAGTCCATAGACTGGTTTGATGCAGCTCTCCATGCCACCCTATCCTGTGCTAACCTTTTCATTTCTACGTAACTATTGCATCCTACATCTGCTCTAATCTGTTTGTCATATTCATACCTTGGTCTACCCCTACCGTTCATGCCACCTACACTTCATTCAAAAACCAACTGAACAAGTCCTGGGTGTCTTAAGATGTGTCCTATCATTCTATCTCTTCTTCTCGTCAAATTTAGCCAAATCGATCTCCTCTCACCAATTCGATTCAGTATCTCTTCATTCGTGATTCGATCTATCCATCTCACCTTCAGCATTCTTCTATAACACCACATTTCAAAAGCTTCTATTCTCTTTCTTTCTGAGCTAGTTATCGTCCATGTTTCACTTCCATACAATGCCACGCTCCACACAAAAGTCTTCAAAAACATCTTTCTAATTCCGATATCAATGTTTGAAGTGAGCAAATTTCTTTTCTTAAGAAAGCTCTTCCTTGCTTGTGCTAGTCTGCATTTTATGTCCTCCTTACTTCTGCCATCGTTGGTTATTTTACTACCCAAGTAACAATATTCATCTACTTCCTTTAAGACTTCGTTTCCTAATCTAATATTTCCTACATCACCTGCCTTCGTTCGACTGCACTCCATTACTTTTGTTTTGGACTTATTTATTTTCATCTAAGACTTCATCCATACCATTCCATACCATTCAGCAACATCTCGAGATCTTCTGCAGTCTCAGATAAAATAACAATATCATCGGCAAATCTCAAGGTTTTGATTTCCTCTCCTTGGACTGTGATTCCCTTTCCAAATTTCTCTTTGATTTCCTTTACTGCCTGTTCTATGTAAACATTGAAAAGGAGAGGGGGACAAACTGCAGCCTTGCCTCACTCCTTTCTGGATTGCTGCTTCTTTTTCAAAGCCCTCGATTCTTATCACTGCAGACTGATTTTTATACAGGTTGTAGATAATTCTTCGTTCTCGGTATCTGATCCCTATCATCTTCAGAATCATAAATAGCCTGGTCCAATCAACATTATCGAATGCCTTTTCTAGATCTACGAATGCCATGTACGTGGGCTTGTCCTTCTTGATTCGATCCTCTAAGATCAGACGTAAAGTCAGGATTGCTTCACGTGTTCCTACATTTCTTCTGAAGCCAAATTGATCTTCCCCCAACTCAGTTTCAACTTGTTTTTCCATTCTTCTGTAAATAATACGTGTTAAAATTTTGCAGGCATGAGATACTAAACTAATAGTGCGGTAGTTTTCACACCTGTCAGCACCGGCTTTCTTGGGAATAGGTATAACAACATTCTGCCGAAAATCGGATGGGACTTCTCCTGTCTCATACATCTTGCACACTAAATGAAATAACCTTACCATGCTGGTTTCTCCTAAGGCAGTCAGTAATTCAGAGGGAGTATCATCAATTCCAGGTGCCTTGTTCCTATTTAGGTCACTCACAGCTCTGTCAAACTCTGACCTCAAAATTGGGTCTCCCATTTCATCAGCATCAACAGCCTCTTCATGTTCCAGAACGAAATTATCTACATCGTTACCTTGACACAACTGTTGGATATGCTCCTGCCATCTTTCTGCTTTGTCTTCTTTCCCTAGAAGTGGCTTTCAATCTGAGCTCTTAATATTCATGCACCTAGATTTCCTTTCTCCAAAGGTTTCCTTGATTTTCCTGTATGCAGCATCTACCTTTCCCAGGACCATACAGCCTTCGAGACCAAAAGAGTAGCGTTACGAAAATGTTGCAAAATTTGGGCTGGGAATGAATGGGAGAAAGGAGACGAGCTGTTCGACTAAGTGGTATGTTTCGAGCTGTCAGTGGACATATATCGTGGAATGACATTAGTAGACGAATAAGACTGAGTTGTGTTTTTAATAGTAGGAAAGATCAAAATATGAAGATAAAGTTGGAATTCAGGAGGACAAATTGGGACACATTTTCGTTTATAGGAAGAGTAGTTATAAATTGTTATAATTTACCAAGCGAAATATTCAAAAAAATTCCAAATTCTTTGCAATTATTTAAGAAAAGATTAGGTAAACAACAGATAGGGAATCTTCCACCTGACCGATCAGTGGTGCTTGATTGAATTCACACTCTCTCTATCCCTCTCTTGCAAGCTTATGCTGGCTCACTCTCTCCTGAATGGATTTTTCCACAAATCCTAACGCCGCGTGCCCCTCTTTGTCTCCGACCTAGCGCTAGGTGCAAAGACATGATGCTAATATATAAATTAATGCTACTGGGTCGCTGGTTCGTACCTCTGTTTGGTAGAGTACATTCAGTTCTAACTAGGGATGATACAATTATTTTCTTGATTTCCTTCACCTCCGCCGTTTTGCAGTGTAATAGTAGTAGAAAACCACATCTTCTTCAACCCTCACTGTACAGGACATGATCAAGAATCAGTAACAGCACTAAAGTAGGGACGCAAATTACAACGCGCAAATAATCACCCGAGTTCTTCCCAGGTTGTATTGTTCCGTTCGTGGATGCGTGCTGTAAAAATTACACGCCTGTAGCCTATCTTCATACAGGTAGCTTTTCGCTCCCGTGTCGCGCAGCTTGCGTGAAGCTCCGTGTGCGCAAAGTCTAAAGTCAATGGCTCAGAAGAACTCGGTTGCAACGAACTAAATTACTCATAGAAGGGACTCCTGTTAATATTTCACAACATTATTTTCAGTTATTTTCCATCTGAGGTCCTCGGAAATTCTTACCTTTGTAATACGGTATGCGCCAAAATATACAGTACTCATTTTCGCGCAGTGCGCATGTGCACACCTGAGAGTCTGCGTGTTGTTACATCGCCATGATGAATTGTTAGTTGTATAAATAACGTCGTGCTCTGTGATTGGAAATGTGAATGGCTCCCGCGACGGAGGAAAAAGAGTTTCTAGTGGAGCATTATTTTCGCTCGTACGGAAACGGTTATCAAGGTGGGCCGAGTTTAAAGTTAGTGGCGAAACAATATCGTGAAAACTACAATAAGCCAGCACCTAGCAACACAGTTATGCTATCTATTGTTAAAAAATTTCGTCGTACGGGTAGTGTATTGTGTCGACGCAAGGGAAGGTCTGATAGGCCAGTAACTGTGTCCTCAAATGAAAATCATGGACGTGTCCTCACTCAGGTGTTGCAGTCTCCAAAGCGAAGTCTTCGGCGAACATCCCTGAAATTAAACATCAGCCCTACGTCACTTCGACGATTGTTTAAAGACATAAGTGGATTTCCGTAGCGAATGCAGGTTGGGCAACGATTGACGGAGAATGATTAGGCATGCCAGGTTGAAATATCGTGCACGATTTTTGGCCATGGTGTACGAGGATCCAGATTTCTAGTTTAACGTGTGGTTCTCCGACGAAAGTCACATTCACGTGGTTTTATCAATCGCCAAACAAGTCGCTTTCTTGGTTTCGAGAGGCCAGACACTATAGTCCAGAAACCGCTACATAGTGTGCGTGTGACGACTTGGTGTGCGGTGTCAGGAAACGGTGTGCTAGGTCTGTATTTCACAGAGAGTGATGACGGTGCACCTCTTACTGTTAACCAGGAACGCTATAGGAACATGGTGATCAGGCCATTTATTCAGGATCAAAGAAGGTTTTGTCGTGCCAGGAACATGCAGATGAATAGACAGTGGTTCCAACAAGACGGGGAGGCCTGCCACACCACTCGACAGACTATGGCTATGCAGCAAGAACCCTTTCCAGGACGAGTTATTTCCCGCGGGGCTGAGATCCCCTACCCATCACATTCCCCCGATCTCACACCACCAAATTCTTACGCGTGGAAAATGTTAAAGGAGCAAATTTTCAATTGTCCAGATCCACCCAAAACTGTGCCTGCATTACATCAGAAGATCGTCTCGTTCTTCGGGATTCTGCAGCAACCTGTGTTCCAGCATGTGTTGGAAAACCTGCGTGATCGTTATGAACACTGCCTACAGTGCAATGGAGCACATTTGGAACATTTACACTATCATCTCGATAAGTAAGATAAATGACAATAAGACTAACATAATTTCTAATACTGTATATTTTGGCGCATACTGTAGAACCACCCTGAGCTGAGTTTGAATGCGCTAGCTTGGGACATCTGGACCACTCACCTCGTCCACTATAATAATAATAATAATTATTATTATTATTATTATTATTATTATTATTATTATTATTATTATTATTATTATTATTATTATTATTATTATTATTATTATTATTTTGCTAGTTGCTTTACGTCGCACCGACACAGATAGGTCTTACGGCGACGAATTATTATTATTATTATTATTATTATTATTATTATTATTATTATTATCCTCATCATCATCTCAGTGTCAAAATATTGCATTTTCAGTACTGTTATCACCACTTCATGCTGCTGAATGTTATTGAATTATTTGTGTATCTGTAATACGACTGCGTTATTCATCTACGCAGCAGTTCTAATTGCGGACGGGAGCGAAAGCTTTGCGAGAGTGCCTGACTAAATCGGCCTCCATCACCTCAAATCCTACTGTTGGCAAGGGTAACTGAACCATGCCCACACGGATGTTAAGCTGACGGTGAACCACTCACTGTTGTGACCATATGGTGTTGATTGTCGCATGCACCTCAATTACCTAATTGAATTCGGTGACTATTCATGTTTGATCCTGTCCGCGGTTGTATCAGAGTTGAGCTCCAGATTTCATATGCTGTGTAAGCCTATTCATGATTCGAGACAAGTCCGTCTCCCACATAAATTCTTCATGAATTAATAATATTCTTATCTTTCACTGTGCAAGCAACTACTCTCTCACGAGCGTTAGGT
This sequence comes from Anabrus simplex, assembly GCF_040414725.1. Lineage (NCBI taxonomy): Eukaryota > Metazoa > Arthropoda > Insecta > Orthoptera > Tettigoniidae > Anabrus > Anabrus simplex. Next base: position 471,342,863 of record NC_090266.1, on the reverse strand, counting down.
TGTTATGGCCACTGTCTCATAATACGAGGTCTGTAATTAAAGTGACGGCAACGTAGCCCAGACTCTCTCGCCGGAGATCGGGCATACCCGAATAGAATATGGGAAAAGTCAGGTGGCGCTGTTGTCGATTTGAAGTATGCATCTAACGGGTATTCACTACAGGGAAGGGGGGTGTTGCTGCTGTGTGGCGTTGAAGTGAAGAGTGTCGATTTCACACATGTAAAGCATATGTTCAGAAGGTTATCAGCGTTCGTGGGTTAAAATCGAGTATGCCAGTGGCAAAAATGCATCAGAATGTTATCAAAGATTACATGAAGCCTGTGGCGAGAATGCTTTATCGTACAGGACGGTTGCACGAGGAGTCAAGGCGTTTCGTGCGGTTCGGGATGAGACAGCGGATTTGCACCGCAGAAGTGGGCCATCCTCACGATGAGGTCGACATCGTGAGTGGTCTCTTTTCCGTAGGCCATCGATGGACTGTCCAACAATTATCCGTAGAGGCTGGTCTCAGTCAGCAAACGGTGTGCAACATACTGACGAAATGTCTCAACATAGGAAAATTGCGTCCTTTTGGGTTCCACACCAACTCACCGACGTACAGAAATTGCACTGGTATGCAGTGGCTGGCATCCACCTGGACAGATACCACAACCAAGGAGACGCACGTCTACAGCGTATTTTCGCCAGGTTCACCATGTCCATAGAAATTTCTACAGAAACCAAGTCGGCTGAAGCTGATCCTGATTGTGGCACACGAATACGAGGGTGTCCGTCAACAGTGACTACTATTGCCGATTTGTGGAGCGACATCTGCGTCCAGCTATGCGGGGCACACCTCCGCGTTTATTGCGAGACGATCGCCGTATCGTGCTGCATGACACATGACGCACGTTGTCATGTCACAAACAATGTCAATCTCTTATTGCAACGGTAATATTGGGGGTCTTGGAACACCTTCCATACTCATCAGACATGCGTCCTTATGATTTCAACTTGTTTCCGAAGTTGAAGGAACACCTGCGAGGCCACCCATTTTCCTGACGTGACATCTGTATTACGCGCCGTAGGGCGCTCCGTCGATGTCATCACCAGAGAACGCCTTGTCAACGGTCCCCAACGGATTCGCGATATTTGGCAAAAGGTAATGGACTTTGCGGCTGACTACACTGAAGGAAAGTAATAAAATTGCACTTGTTAGTTCATAAAATATTGCGTTCTATCAATATTGCCTCTTTATTTATGTATCTTCAACAAAGTAAGAAATATTTTTTGAGTAAATGAAAGGCATTAAATTAGTACAAAACTTCATATACCGGCATCAGATATTAACTAATGTCTATTTCTGCCAATGGGCAGAATTTGCAGCTGTTTATAAAAGGAACACAGTAGAGGCGCTGTGTATGGCTGTTTTATTTTAAATGGAGGGAGAGCGATGAAAATTTACGTGTAGGTTTTATAGAGATGGAAATGTTTAAACCACGAATTTTTAGCTAAAAGTTTTACGAATATACTCGCAAAATTAGGGAATGAATATCTGCTACACAGTAAGAAGAATTTGGTGTGTTTTTTCACCGTTGTACCCCACGGTCTAGGGGTAGCGAGCCAGCCTCTCGCCGGAGACCCTGGCATTGATTCCCGGCCAGGTCAGGGATTTGTGTATGGAAGAGGAGATTGGTTCGCGACCCACTCAGCCTATTTGATAGCAATATTGAGGAGCTATCAACGATGAGACGAGGTGTGAGAGTGTTTACCACGCGAGCTACTGAATGGTCAGATCAATCAATCAATCAATCAATCAATCAATCAATCAATCAATCAATCAATCAATCAATCAATCAATCAATCAATCAATCAATCAATCAATCAATCAATCAATCAATCAATCAATATTGATCTGCATTTAGGGCAGTCGCCCAGCTGGCAGATTCCCTATCTGTTGTTTTCCTAGCCTTTTCTTAAATGATTACAAAGAAATTGAACATTTATTTAACATCTCCCTTGATAAGTTATTCTAGTCCCTGACTCCCGTTTTTATAAATTAATATTTTCCCCAATTTGTTCTCCTGAATTCCAACTTCTTTATCTTCATATTGTGATCTTCCCTACTTTTAAACACACCACTCAAACTTATTTACCTACTAATGACATTCCACGCCATCTCTCCGCTGACAGCTCGGAACATACCACATAGTCGATCAGGCCGTCTCCTTTCTCCCAAGTCTTCCCAGCACACACTTTGCAACATTGTTCTAACGCTCTTTTGTCGGAAATCACCCAGAGCAAATCGAGCTGCTTTTCTTTTTTTTCCAGTTCTTGAACCAAGTTCTTTTAGTTTCTGTTATTAAAATACGTCGCAAACGGGAAATGTCCCGGTGACACCCAGTAGTGTAATAGTAGAGTAGACATAATTAACCAACAACAAACAAACAATCAAACAAACAAACAACAATAGTACAGTACAACAAGCAATTCAATGGAAAGATTATATTACAAGAAATACTACTAGTTTAACATTCTAAATCCAGCATCATCATACACAAATGTACACACAACTTAAGTACTTCCAGTGATTAACTCTACGGCTTACAATACTATAGGTTGAGCTTACTACTGTACTAGGTTAAAATTGCAAGTGGTAATAAGGTGAAATTAAACCATAATTACCCTACACCAACAACAGCAACCGGAGTAGAACAAGCTATTTCATAGAAGGAAAATATGACAAGATATACTACTAGCTTAACATTCCAAATCCAGCGTCATCATATACAATTTCATACACAACTTAAGTATTTCCAGTACTTAACACTACGGCTTACAAATACTATAGTTTTGAGCTTACTACTGGCTAACATTACAAGTGATGATAAATTAAAGTTAAGAACATAATTACCCCATAACAACAACAATTATAACAACAACAAGGGTAAAACAAGGAATTACATTCGGAGAAAATATTACAAGAAATACTACTAGTTTGACATTCTAAATAGAGCAGAAAATTAAAAAAAATCAGTGTCCGTCATTTACAGCTTTTGCTTTTTATTATACAGTAGCACTAATGATCTCCTTAAACGATCTGATACCGGAAGGGAATCTAACAAAGACTGTTTTTTTCTATTTGCTTTACGTCGCACCGATGGGATGGCGACGATGGGATAGGAAAAGGCTAGGATTGAGAAGAAAGCGGTCGTGGCTTTAATTAAGGTACAGCCAAAGCATTTGCCTGTTGTGAAAATGGGAAACCACGGAAAACCATCTTCAGGGCTGCCGACAGTGGGGTTCGAACCCATTATCTCCCAGATGCAAGCTTACAGCAGCGCCCCCCTAACCGCATGGCTAACTCGCTCGGTATCAAAAAACTGTTGAGGTAATTTATTCCAATCCCTTATGGACCTGTTTACGAAGGAAAACTTGCCTAAACCAGTATGCTGGTTTCCAGCCCTAATTTTATGCTTGTGATCATCTCGATAAGTACGAGGGAGGTTCCAACTTTACTCCAGACAGCGCCTCCCGTGTAGCTCTTATACAGACCACACAGGCATGCTCTAGTACTTCTAGATTCAAGACTAGCCGGCCTGAGTGGCTCAGACGGTTGAGGCGCTAGTCTTGTGAGCCCAACTTGGCAGGTTCGATCCTGACTTAGTCTGGTGATATTTAATGGTGCTCAAATACGTCAACCTCGTTTCGGTAGATTTACTGACACGTAAAAGAACTCCTGCGTGACTAAATTCCGGCACCTCGGAGTCTCCGGAAACCGTAAAACTAGTTAGTGGGACTTAAAGCCAATAACATTATTTTTATTAGATTCAAGACTTTCCCAATTAATAGTATTTCCCCTATTACTGTTTTTCGAAACGCATCGCTCTTCTTTGAACTTTTTATAGGCAGTTTATTAAACCTACCCTGTACGGATCCCAGCACGCAGACGCATATTAGATAATCGGCCTTACCAAACATTTAAAAGCTTTACTTTTGGCACCATAATTAGCTTTCTTGAGATTCCGCATAATAAAATGTAACGATCTCCAGGATTTCTTAACTACGTTTTCCACTTGCTCTGACCAGTATAAGTCTTTTCTAATTGGTAACACCTAAGTACTTACAACTATTACTGTAACTTCAACAACACTCCGCTCCCCCCCCCCCACCCCTCAAGTTCATAATCGCCCTTTCCTGTAATTTTTATTTTACTGAAACACAATTTCTTGCTTTTCGCTATGGATTTTCATTTGTTCTTCAGGCTCCCATTTTTCAATCGTATCTAAATCCTGTTGAGGAAATAGTTGGTCCTCCCCGCCTTTATCTCCCGGTATATGACGCAATCATTAGCAACGAGGCGTACTTCCGATTTTATCGAATCAGGCATATCATTAATGAAAAGTATGAAATGAATTGGCCCAATAACACTAACCTGAGCTACACCAGACGTAATGTTTACTGGAGAAGATAGCGTTTCTCCCGCGCGCATCCTCTGAGATCTTCCATTGAGGAGTTCCCGTACCCATTTCACAACTCTGATGTCAATGTCCGTACGCGCTAATTTGTTAAGGCGAATATCATGTGGCACAAGTTCGAATGCCTTAGTAAAATCAATTACTACTGCATCAATCCTTGACTCACTGCCGAGCTAATCCGATATATCTTGACATACTGAACAGAGCTGGCTTTCGGAAGAGAAACCTTCCCTAAAACCATCCTGCCACTTAAATATCATTCCAGAAGAGTCCCATTTTAACCTCAAATAATCTACTATTAATTGCTCTATTTGTTTGCATACGATTGGCATCAAACTTATCGGTCTGCCATTATTCAAGTCGCTCTTGTCACCACCTTCGTGAATAGGAAATACAATGACCGATTTCCAATCGTCTGGAACCTTCGTATTGTTCTGTGATATATTAAAGATTCTTCGTAAGTACGGGAGGATCGCTTCACCCCCGAGTTTAAGGGCCTCTCCGGAAATGGAATGTGGTCGGAAAGATTTGTTTTTCTGAGTTTGGAAATACCGTTACTCAATAATGAAGTGTTAATTTAGAAATCACTATTAGTTTCCGGAAAATTGTCCCGGAATTACTGTGCCGCAGGATTAAAATCCTTTCCGTAGTGCTTATCTAATGTTTGCGCTTTATCTATATCTTTTGTCACCAGTAAATCCCCTCTATATAAAGAGAAGGTTGACTTCTTCTCTCCCACCAAACTTAGTATATATTTCAACAAAATTTTCCTGGAATTTTAATTTAAGATATTGTCATGATATTTCCCTTCAGTCCCTTTCTTTTCTGCTAGCAAAATTTTTCGCCAAATTTCTATACGCGGCTTTACACGCATCAATATATTTTCTTTTGTTGAACGCTCTTCAAGTCTTACATTTATGCTTCCTAATTGTCGCTGTGTAGTACGGTGGATCCGAATTTTCCTTAATTGTGGTTTTGGAAAAGAATCTATTCAGTCCCGTATTTAAAATGGTTTTAAAATTCTCCCAAATGTCGTCCATCCCCTTGCCCTCCTATAACCAATTAGTACAGCACAACCTCAAATAGTTTTGAAAACCCACGGAGTCTTCCCTCGCATAGCGCCAAATAGTCTTAGAGATTCCCACATGCCTCGTATTATAAGTTCCCCAAGAAAGACCGAGTACCACTGCACTGTGGTCACTAATCCCCAGAATTACGTCAAAAGATATAACTATGTCATCCGGTCTGACTAGAAAACCATCTAACAGTGCTATTTTACGCGTGTTTTTTGTAACGACTTGGGAAAAGCCATTCAAATGAAATGGCGTATGGCTTTTAGTGCCGGGAGTGTCCGAAGACATGTTCGGCTCGCCAGGTGCAGGTCTTTCTAATTGACTCCTGTAGGCGACCTGCGCGTCGTGGTGAGGATGAAATGATGATGAAGACAACACATACACCCAGCCCCCGTGCCATTGGAATTAACCAATTAAGGTTAAAATCCCCGACCGGGCCGGGAATCGAACCCGGGACCCTCTGAACCGAAGGCCAGTACGCTGACCGTTCAGCCAACGAGTCGGACGGAAAAGCCATTACTCCACACTAATAAGTTTACTGCTTCCTGCGATGGGCCACCCGTAGTTGTCCCAGCCCAGTTTACTGACGGTAGATTAAGATCCCTGCAATTATTATAGTTCTTTTCCCGTAGCTTATATCAGCTCATGCCAATTCTGACAAACGAGTGATCGTGTTTACACCTGATTTTGGCAGGCAATAAGCTCCTATAATGACAATATTTTGTTTATTGGGTGTATTATTTAACTCCACCCCATTTATTTCGTAGTCATCGAGAACTCATTTTAAAGTAATGCTCATCTCTGACCTAACACAAATGAAAATTCCCCCTCTTTTCGAACCCCTAGACCGTCTGTACGTTAGACATGTTCAACTGATTATTTCTGAATTATATATTAACCGATAACCTCCTTTCCGTTCCCACAATTATATCACGGTCACTCGCATCGACTGAGTTTTCGAATTTTGCGATTTTATTACCAACTAGCGAATGTACCCGTGCTCCGCTACGGTATTCTACATTGTATTCGGTTATCGAAGTAAATAGTGTACATGCAGTAAATAAGATTGTTTTAAAATTGCATGTCTCTTAGCGTTATCTGAGAAAGAGCATGGGGAGTTCCCCGTACGTTGTTTCCAATGTAAAGTGTTTGTTACGGATTTGTGATATAACGGCAGGCTCACTTGCCTACTGCCATTCACAATCGAGTTGGGATGATTACGTTATAATTGCAGGCCCCATTGCCTACTACGCGGACAGTATCGATTTGGGGAGTTTTCGTTAATATGGCAGCCCCCTTTCCTACTTCCAGACAGATTACAGTTGAGGAGTTTCTATTATAATGGCAGGCAATTACCCTACTATCACTCGAAATTGAGTTGTGCAGTTATCATTATAATGCCAGGCCCATTTTCCTACTGCCAGCCAGCATACTGCCAGTCACACCAAGTTGGTGAGTTTCTATCAAAATAGCAGGCCACTATGCCTAATGCCAGTCACATTTTAGATGAGGACATTTCTTTATAATGATAGGCACCCTTGCCTACTGCCAAACACAATCGGGTATCGGAGTTTTAAACAAAACTGCATGCTCACTTGCCTTCTGCAAGTCAAATCGAGAAGGGAACTATTCATTACAATTGTAGGCTTTCCTTACTAATGACAGTTACACAGGAGTTGGAGAAGGAACACTTTCCTACTGCCAGTCAAAGTCAGTGTGGGGAGTACTGATTACAATAGCAGACCCACCCTTTCTCGATCGCTAAAAATCGACATCAGTGAATATATATAGATCGACATACGATAGTATATGCGTGTTTACAATATTGAAGACCTTCATTTACAGATTAACTGCTACTAAACGTACGTCATATCGACAAAGGATTATACCATAAGACACGCCGGATTTAGTGGCCTAAATGGCTGGTCCTATGATATGTCATCTATTCTTGGGTCAGATAGAGTTAGAAACGTGGAAACGGGGTAAAGGTTTGGTATGATTATCTCATATTACATTACTTTTCGGATACATACATAGCATTTGGCTCACATATGGCTACTGGGTGGGCCAATTTTCGTGAAGAGTTTAATGATTCTGTATTTCATATAAGTAATTGAAAGTATGAATTATGCATGTGAAAATTCCAAATTGACTTAACATCGATTAAAGAGAAAAATCAAACGTAAAAGGGATACAGATACGGCAAAAAGTCATAAGACCACGGTTGTAGATCATTCCAAATTGAACGGAGATTGTGCAATCCGTTATGTGATAGGAATTTCCGAAGGTGTGCACCATCATTAAAATTGCCTGCATATTTCGATATTCTTCGGGGATAAAAAGTGAAAAATTTAATGATCTAGGATGTTTTCCGTTCGTTACAGGCTAAAACGTATAATTTTGTCAAATTTCAATTATCTTCTTTTTCTTCTGCCAGATTATGGGGCAATTTGGATTTTGGGCGAGGCGGGTAAAAATTAGTACTTTCAGGAAACTAAACCAAAAATTATGGAAATGGTCATTATTACCCCTTAAACGGAAAGCTGTACGAAAATTTCGCCAAAATAGTCAGTGTAGAGGCACACAGTCGTTACGATTTGATTTATATAGATCAGGAATCTGCTCCATGTAAAACACCTTTTGGGCTATGTCCGCTGAACTTAACCTGCAAAAGTGACCATTCATGATATCTCCCTTAGTAATCCTCCTGACGAAAGAATGCACATGAAAAAAAGGTTAAGAGGTGGAATTCCATCACGTTTGGTCGATTTCCAGTCAGGTTGGTGTTGTTCTGTATATATTGTGGAAGAGTAAAATCACCATATCGGTTCCCTATAAACCTCCAGTCCATTCCGGAACATGAAATGTTATTTACGTTTAAAACCTACCTTTGGACAGGTGGATGCTAAATATAAATTTTGGTTCGAATGTCTTCAGTAGTTTTCAAATTGTAAGGAGTACGCTTTACACGCACCCGCTCGGGAGTTAAGTCCGATGGGACTTGTACAGAAAAACGGTCCGTTAATGATATCTCCCTTATTAATCCTCGTATCGAAATGATGCACATGAGAAAAAAGGTTTAGAAATTATTATCTACCAAGGCAGGTAGATTTTAATTAACGTTGGTTGTGTATATTTTGTGAAAGTGCAAAATCACTGTTTCGGTTTCGTATAAACCCCCAGTCAATTCAGGGATTTAGAAACAATATTTGCCCTAAAACCTATCAAGGACAGGTGTATTCTAAATATGAGTCTTGGTGGAAATACATCCAGTGGTTTGTAGCACTCGCGTACATACGGCGTAATTAAGGAAGAAATAATACAGTTAAGAAAGTTGAAAGTAATAGAAAATGGATTATAACTGAGGACAGCCGGATAACGACAAATATGTAAATGCCAAGTGAATGTATTGGAAAATCAAATGCCCCTCAATAAATTATGCTAGTGTGAGTAATGGATATAATAAAGCGTAACAGAGGAGAAATTTAGGTCAGTGATTCTTAGGTAAACAAATAATAAGAAGATGACTAATGGTGTTATTACTTAATCTATTCGAGGGCGGTTATAATATCCAACGATATTCCGCCAATATCCCGCAGATAGGCCGATTGACGCCTCTCTTGCCTTCTACCCAAGGAACAACCACGAATTTAAAAGCATGATGAGGAAAATGGCAATACGTTACTTCCCTGCTGGCATGCAGTCAGAGACGTTGCCATTGTAACCTGTAGGTTCGTTGTCGGTCTGTCGGTCACTCAATGCAGAGCATGATACCAGCGGAAAATTGTAAATTTCTCCGTCATGTGAAGAGTAAGGTAAATTATGAACATAACAAAAGTTGTTTATAATGGAGAGACGTTTCACGTACGGTAAACGAAGTTTACAGAAAATCAATAGTATAAGAGAAAATGGAGGAAAACCATTCTGGTTTTCCTATAAACCACCCGTCTATTCAAAGATTTTAAAATAATATGCATATCGAAGCCTTCCCCGAGATGAGTATACTCTAGATATGAAGTTTAGTTGAGATCTATCCAGCCGTTTCGAAGTGATGGTGGAAAAACCATTCAGGTTTTTCTATAAACCCCCCGTCTATTCAAAGATTTTAAAATATTATGCATATGGAAGCCTTCCCCGGGATGAGTATACTCTAAGTATGAAGTTTGGTTGAGATCTATCCAGCCGTTTCGAAGGTTTTCCTATAAACCCCCGGTCTGTTCAAAGATTTTAAAATAATATGCATATCGAAGCCTTCCCCGAGATGAGTATACTCTAGATATGAAGTTTAGTTGAGATCTATCCAGTCGTTTCAACGTGATGGTGGAAAAACCATTCTGGTTTTCCTATAAACCCCCCGAGTATTGAAGGATTTTAAAATGATATGCATATCGAAACCATCCCCGGGATGAGTTTACTCTAAATATGAAGTTTGGTTGAGATCTATCCAGCCGTTTCGACGTGATGGTGGAACAGACAAACAAACAGACAAACAGACAAACAGACAAACAGACAAACAAACAGACACGAAACGTAAAAACCACCGTTTCGGTCTTGAGTTGACCTAAAACGGATAAATATCTGAAAAATTGGCAAAACAAAAGAAATTACAGACAGCGGACCCCCTACAATTTTATTTATATAGATACTTCCACAGTTTACCTGCAACAATCTAAGATACTTACCTCATCCGGTATCATTGCCTCTCAAAATATCCTGTTGGCGGCCCCGTTGTCGATGTAGCTTCATCGAATCTGCTCGCGTCGTGGATCGTCATTCGACTGCCCGTTCTGCGCCGTCATCCGGCTGGATGGAAAAGGACTCGGTAAAGCTAGAAAAGAGTTCACTTAGTCTCACCGCTCCTCGCTGGTTCATGTGAATTCCATCTCTGGTGAAGTTCCTCTTGTCGATCCAACTATTACCGTCTACAAAGAGTGACCCGGAAATTTCGGCCACCCACTGAAGCTCGTCGTTCAACCTGCCAACCTTCTTCCATGATAAGTCTGGTCTCCTTAGTTATACCGTCAATTACATTTGCCTTCGGGAAATTTTTCTTAGTCGAAATCACTAGATGATAAACGTCCCTCATTATATTTTCAGTCCTTTGACATTTTAAAATATTAGTTTCTACGTGGAGAATTACTACTTCCTCATTTCCGCCACACGTGTTCTATATTTTTGTGTTACACTGTTCCACTCGAATTCCCGGTAGGCACATCACTTTCATTGACCTATTTTCCTGTCCTATATGCCGTACGATAGAATCGCCCATCGACGCACACTTCACCGGTTTAATATTCTCCACAGATGAATGAGTGTCTACATTAGTTTCTCAAATACACTTCCTGTAACTTCCTATGTAGCTCCACAGTTATGAGATTTACTTCATATGGTTCGCGCTGAAGCTCTTCAAGTTTTGTTTTGTCGCTTGCCACATTCTCATTAATGAAACACCTGCTACATGCCATTCTTTCCTTATCACAGACCAGGGCCTGTAGCTTACCACAGTTGAAATGATAGCACATTCCACACGTATCACACCTAGCACCAGATCTTACGTTCCTGGTGAGGGTCCCATACACTAGAACCATGCTCTATTTGGAGTCTTACCAGTGACTTATAAGCCCTATCCTTCACATCCTTACTAAAACCCCTAAATAGCCTGGTAACCATGGGCAGAGATATGTACCTTTCGTTTACACTTCCATTTATGTGATTGTCGCAATGAAGGTATTTCCTTATATTAACACCTAGGTCCTTAAAATGATCCCAGAAAGGAACATTCACCACATTAACGCAGTAATTAAAACTGAGAGGACTTTTCCTATTTGTGAAACTCACAACTTGACTTTTAACCCCGTTTACCCTCACACCATTGCTTACTGTCCATCTCACAACATTATCGAGGTCATTTTGCATTTGCTCACAATCTTCTAACATATTGTTTATTTTATACAGTATAACATCATACGCTAAACGTCTTATTCCTGATTCCAGTTGTTTAGTCATATCATTTATAAATAATTTTAATGGCGTGTGCCCTCTGATGAGACCTGGTGCAGGTCTTTCGAGTTGACGCAGTATTGGCGACCCGCGCGTCTATTTATATATATGAGAAAATTTGAAGTTCCATTAACACTGCTTTGAGGAATTCCCCTCTTAATGATTACAGGATCAGATAATGCTTGACCTACTCTAATACTCTAAGTACTACTTTCTAGAAATACAGCTACAAATTCAGTTACAATTTTGTCTAACCCAATTCCACTCATTTTTGCCAGTAGTCTCCCATGATCTACTTTGTCAAATGCCTTAGGTAGGTCAATCCAGGTACAGCCCATTTCACCTCTCCTGAATCCAAGATATCTGCTATATCTTGCTGGAATCCTGCAAGTTGAGCTTCAGTGGAATAACCTTTCCTCAACCCGAACTTCCTCTTTCCTAAAACCGAACTGAATAAATGAAGGAATGAATGAATGAATGAGTGAATGAATGAATGAATGAATGACTGACTGAATGAATGAATGAATGAATGACTGACTGAATGAATGAATGAATGAATGAATCAATCAATCAATCAATCAATCAATCAATCAATTGTACCCTGTCCTTTCATAAATGTGCCCAGCTAGCTATTCAGAGGTGGTACTTTCGGGAATGAGACTAACTGAATACAAACCAGATCAATGGACAAAATAAAAAGGCACAAAAAATTATGAAATGAGAACTATCTTGCAAAGGGGTAAATATAATTTATTGACACTAGGGCAAAGTACGCAAATGGGAACAAACATCAAACACAAAGTAAATTTCGAAAGAGAAATGACGATAAAAACATTGGTAAACTAATTTTCCTTAAAAATACAATAGCAATTCATCGGAATTGGGTCCAGCTAAATAAGTGTCAAGTCATTTAGGCTGCCCTGATAGTTTATATACACTGACTACGTGAAGAAAGAGAATGCGCCGCACACATTTACTTGATTCTCGAATGATCGGGTTAGCTATTACAAATAAAACAAGTAGACTACACAATGAAATGTTCAGACATTATTTGAGAAGAGATCGATATCGACAGAGAACTGAACACATGACTTCCTGAGTGCACATTTTTTAAATGCTATTTGTTCGGGGCGTCGACCTAGAAAGATCTTTTGCCGTTACTTGCGCCGTATGTGAGGAACCTGCGTGTATTTTGTAAATGGCGGAAGTGTAAAGTGTTGAATGTGAGGACAAGAAGGTTAAGGACGACACAAACACCCAGTCCCCAGGCCAGGGATATTAACCATTTACAATTAAAAATCCCTTGCCCGGCAGGGAATCAAACCCGGACGTGTTGCCCCTACACCGCAGGGCCGGACTCTTTCGTGCATTCATTAGTTATCTAGCCGGTTGATATATCAGGGGTATTTTGTGGTCGGAGTGTTCCTTATTGAGAGCGTGGCCCCGTATGCTTGTGTTGGTGACATATCCATGGAATTGTTGAGCGGCATGTCAGGGCCTTAAGATTTTGTCACCCGTAAAACTTGTCGACGGGAATATGAGACACAGGAATATTTAGTAATGTTGGCACATCAGAGAACACTGAATAAATACCCCAAAACACGGAATATAAGACATGGTAGCTTTCATGCCTATCCAAGACAGGATTGACCTGGGACTTCGCACAAAACAAATGATACAATCAAACACACACAAAAATGGCAAGAAAACACACAAATACATCACGATAGCACCTGAAACTAATGACAATAAATAGCCCTGGTGTCTCCCAAATAGAAGTAACTGGGAGTCGAACACATGTATGCGCATATTAATACTTATTAGTTCAATCCTGAAAACCACTATATAGCCAAACCTCGGCTATTTGATTAGACTACGTTATTATTACGTAAACTTTTCGTATCAGAAAGGGGATTGCATTACTAATGATCGTGACACATTGACAATAATCCGCTAAAGTATTCGTCGGAGCGCTGGCCTGCATTTCGCTTACCCATGTTTAACTAGTTTCTGGTGAGGGGGGAAATCACTCTTCCTCTTTACCTGACCAGGACTGGCGCAAAATCTAGCCACTTTCCTTCCTGTTCATCTCTGCCATACGTGGAGGCATCAATTTCACCTGTTGGTTTCTCAATTTTCAGCGACTAACAGTATCCCCTAATTTCACCCCATTCATTGCATTAAGACCTCTGGTGTTCCAACAAGGTTAACAAACTATTAAGGCCCTGAAATGCCGCCCAACAATTATATGGATATGTCACTAACACCGATATACAGTCCCACGCCCGCAATAAGGAAAACACTATCCACAAAAGTTCCCTGACAACACAACACGCTAGGTCACTAATATTAATGTACGCAAGAAGTCATGAGTTCGGTTCTCTGCCGATGTCGATCTGTTCTCACACAATGCCTGAGAAACATGCACATGCAAATCCCACGATTAAAAGTAGATGCCTCCAAAGCTCCCTAAAGAATCTTACTTCAGTGCTAGGATAGGTCCGTGTTATCTTACCAGCACAGATGATTTCGGTAACCAAACATCATTATTTAACACTTGAAAAGAAAGAAAGAAAGAAAGAAATACTCTAAACAATCTTGATGGCAACATCAACACAAAACTGCCTTTATTTAAGAATGGTCGCGTATCTCAGCCACGTATGAATATGCAGTCCATCAGAGCAATTTACGTCGTGTTCATCTTCCTGTGCGCATGTCAAAAAGGGAAATGAACTTTACCGTACCTCACTGCAGGAATACGCATATGCTAGCATGACTACTTACGCACTCTTAGAGTACGATGTATTTAAGATTCATTTTTCTTTACATGCCACCATGGAAAACGAACACAACGAAAATTGTTCTGATGCACTGCATATCAATATGTGGCTGGGAGGCGTGGCCAGGCTTAAGGGAAATAAGGGATTGGAAGAACATGGTCAGATACGCGGTATTGCTTCCTAAGCGACGTTGTGATAGTACATATATCACACCCTCGCACTGTATTTCGAAATGAGAGATATTATTGTCAGTATTCGATTTATTATTATTATTATTATTATTATTATTATTATTATTATTATTATTATTAGTATTTCTTTTGTATATTTTGTCATTAATATTTGTAAGCTGGGAGGTTTCCGTATGTTATATGAGTAATTTGATATGTACGACGGCTGGGAAAATCATTGCTATAATAACTCAGGAAATTTGGACGAGTCATGTGTATGTCCCAGTCTGATGCGATGGACTTGTTGTTGTAGTCAGAATGTTCCATGACTTATGCGAAACACCCGAGTTTGTTGATCTTGTGATTGCCTTGTGACAGTGGAAGAAGTTCAGGGCGTGATCTTGACTAGAGTATCTACTCATGACTGGCTGGCCAGAATGAATTCGGACGGATCATGTGAGAAGAAGGGGAAGGCTGAGATCGATATATTTAAAGGAGACGACGAGTGAGACACACACTGCACGGGGATTAACTTCTAAACATACTGGACTGGACTTAAAACGTTTGTGGAACGTAGTCGTATTATGTTTGTGGAACGTGACTGACCTAAAATTGTGGAGTGCTTAAGCACTAAGTATTTTAGCACTTGTGGCGGCCTGGTATTACATGTTGGTGAAAGCTGGGAGGTGATATATCTCAGACTTTCCATAATATATGTTCAGGAACGACAAGCGTGTGTTGCTCAAGTGAATATATCTTTATAACAAGTGTTAGAGTCAGTGAACACAGTATTATGAGGTACTGTATCTGTGTGAAATAATAAGTGCCGATTATGAGAATCAGCAAGTCGTGTTGATACAGAGACAGTGAAGGGTACTTATCTACAATATGTACATTGTTCAACGGACTAACTACAAATTGTGGCTTAGTTCTCGCTTTCGTTTTCCCACTGTTTTCATTGTTGTTGTTGTAAATGTGGAGTCTTCCAGTAATATTTTGTGTGTGTATAATATATATATTTTGGTGTGTTGATGAGGTGCTCATGCACGGATTTTATTGAAAATATAGTTAGTTATTTTAGAATCAGTGGAGTTATTGATGAACCTAGGTGCAGTTCCTGCCTATTTAGTCGTTTTCAGAAGGTTAAGTAAGGCCTGAAGCAGATGTACCTTTACGCAGTTTTTACGTACACGCCCTGGGAAGAAAGCAATTACTATCATACTCTATTAAAATTCGACGGATCCATTCTGGTAAACTCTGGCGCCCATACTACGGCATTTCGATTAATTATTGTTATTAATTGTATTAATTCATTTTATTTCAATTATTTTATTAAGTTTTTGAGTAATTTTCTTTATGATAATTTATTATTATTCACAGTAAAGTTACAAATGGCACCCAAGCGAGGGGGGTATCATTGATTATTATTATTATTATTATTATTATTATTATTATTATTATTATTATTATTATTATTATTATTATTATTATTAGTATTATTACTATTATATTGGTATCAACAAACAGTTTCAACATTATACTTTAATTCCACTGTTATGCTACTGTAAGCGTAAATAGTACCAAG
The DNA here is from genome assembly GCF_040414725.1 of Anabrus simplex. Classification (NCBI taxonomy): domain Eukaryota; kingdom Metazoa; phylum Arthropoda; class Insecta; order Orthoptera; family Tettigoniidae; genus Anabrus; species Anabrus simplex. The sequence continues at coordinate 471,326,798 of NC_090266.1, read as the reverse complement.
TATCTCCCAGTTCTAATATATTTGTTAATAACAACTATGTACTAATTACTAATTACAATATTTCTCAAGTATAAATGTGCAGATGTGCTTTGAACCTCTAAATTTCAGATTTTTTGGACGTATATCATTCATCAAACGTGATGCTCAATGGAATCTAATCCAGCTGGATTATTATTTCAGCTTCAGAATAATTGCTTTTAGAATTATAAATAGCAAACACGTAACACAACGGAAAATAAACATGAGTAAATATTATGCGACAAATCACTGGTTTTTGAATCGTTAGGCGATTCTCATGCATTCCTGTTGAATGTATTCTATATACCCGTTATGCCAGCAGATTAAAATTTAAAACTGTAAAGCATTCCTTAAGCTGTCGTGTCACTGTGTACTAAATTGCTTCTCTGAAATTAAACGCGTGGAGAGCATAAATTATTGTGCCGCATGATTTTAATACCTGCCAACACAGAGCTATATCCATGTGTAGGAAGACGGTAGATTGAGCATACAACCATCTCTGATTTCTGAGTCAAACACACCAAGACAGTTGGTCTACCCGTCATGGAGCTATTCGCTATTTAAAAATAGTTGGAGAGTCACACCGACATGTACTACACTTTGCAGAGAAATGCTGTAATTGGTAATTAGCCTTCGAAGTGATGTGGTTTGTAGCTTACTGTTGCCGTCAAGCACACTCCAATCACGACATCAGACCGCAAAAGTACTATTAGGGAAACGTTGGAGATTCTTTCTACTTGTAGGCTTGACATAATTGCACACCAATTATGATACAAGAGTACATTACCTGATAACCACTGTTGCTTGATTTGTATTGAGATTTGATTTCGAAATTGATTAAGATATAAATATGGATACTATTTTTGTTCTCCTTATCTTTTAGTATATCTTGAACACTTGGGTCACCTCCGCCGATCGTCAGTCATTTTCCTTAGCTGTTCTGGTAGCAATATTCAAATGGTAAAACCCAGGGGTCGTAACGGGTCTTTGCTTGACACTTTGCCGAGCGGTCTGCAGGGTTCAGAGGAAGGCATAAGTACTTCAAATTATAGGAAAAAATATTCTTACTGAAATTTATTTAACTGAAAGTGCTTCATTTTTAATGAAGTTGGTATATCAAATTCTGACATTGAAACTAAAATATCGTATTTACGCAAATGATCCCCGCATATTTTCGAAAAAAAATTGAGGCACGATATTGGGATGCGGGTTTTATTTACGTCAAAGTAGGCAACACGCTCCAGATCACCTTGTTTTGGATGTTGGGTGTACAGTTGTGCTTTGTGTAACCGCAGAGGGAAGAAACTTGCCCCCATTTGCCATATTCAGACTTTTAATTTAAAACTGTTTACAATTAGAAATAGTATTTTTCAGAGTAATTTAAATTCAAAACTTCTCCGAGTCACGACAGAATGCGTCTTCCGGTACGTGCAGGGGTAGCTTTCCGCACTTTCACATCGGTGTGTGGACAGCATGTTTCATAGTTGCTAAGTTCGATTGAAATCGTATTTCTGTTGTATTCAGCGTTTTAAGGAACGCCACAATATCACGTAACAGGAAGCGTGCGGAAAAGCAGAATCCGCGAACACTGGCGATGCCCACAGTAGGCGAAAAAAACGTGGCTCATAATTAAAATCAATTCGTTCGCACCGAACAATACTGTCAATGCCAATGAAACTGCATTGTTTATTTATGCCTAACCCAAAAGGACCTTTTTCTAAAGGAGATGGGATCACTGATTGTGTTGGAATGCAGACGGAAGCGAAAGACTTCCTCCCCTCGGCAGAGGAAAAATTCGATAAGCCACAAAGTTTTGAGGGCGTCGGGTACAATCCGTGCAAGAACGAGGCATCCTAAAATGTAAACAGTACAGTAATAAAAAAAATGAAGCACTTGCACAGGGGAGCCACCATATTTCTTCCTCGTCTTTGAATCGTGCTTTCTTTTCTTTCGTCGCATGAGGTATGTTTGTCAGTGATTTATCCAAGTGCATTATTTGAATAATGTAAATGCACCTTGTTGCATACATTTCGGAAATAGTCCTTTCCGCGGTATGTAAAAGGTTTAAACTGTGAATCAAGGTGACTGCATGCACTAGTGGGTCTTGGAATACACTGAGACGTGGCAAGGGTTGGCATTTCTGAAGTACGACTTATCGGTTAATTCGAAATCATGTAATTCGAAGTCTGATTTTTGCGTCAAAACGACTTCGTATTAACTAGGTTTTATTGTATCGCAAAACTAACTTTAACATCCGAGTTCACCGGCGTGTCTGTTTCAAGAGTTTATATTTCACGAAAAGTATTATAAGTCAATACCGATCTGCATTTAGAGCAGTCGCCCAGGTGGCAGATTCCCTATCCATTATTTTCCTAGCCTTTTCTTAAATGATTTCAATGAGATTGGAAATTTACTGAACATCTCCCTTGGTAAGTTATTCCAATCCCTAACTCCCCTTCTTATAAATGAATATTTGCCCCAATTTGTCCTCTCGAAATCCAACTTTACCTTCATATTGTGATCTTTCCTACCTTTAAAAACGCACTCATATTCATTCGCCTACTAATGTCATTCCACGCCAACTCTCCGCTGACAGCTCGGAACACACCGCTTAGACGAGCAGCTCGTCTTCTTTCTCCCAGTTCTTCCCAGCCCAAACTTTGCAACATTTTTGTAACGCTACTCTTTTGTCGGAAATCACCCAGAGGAAATCGAGCTGCTTTTCTTTGGATAATTTCCACTTCTTGAATCAAGTAATCCTGGTGAGGGTCCCATACACTGGAACCATACTCTAATTGGGGCCTTACCAGAGACTTAAACACCCTCTCCTTTACATCCTAACTACAACCCCTAAATTCCCTCATAACCATGTGCAGAGATTGTATCCTTTATTTACAATCCCATTTATGTGTTTACCCCAATGCAGATCTTTCCTTATATTAACACCCAGATACTTACAATGATCCCCAAAAGGAACTTCTACCCGATCAAAGTAGTAATTAAAACTGAGAGGACTTCTCCTATTTGTGAACTCACAACCTGACTTTTAACCCCGTCTATCATCATGCAATTGACTGCTGTCCGTCTCACAACATTATCGGGGTCATGTTGCAGTTGCTCACAATCTTGTAACTTATTTATTACTCTATACAGAATAACATCATCCGCAAAAAGCCTTACCTCTGATTCCACTCCTTTATCATATCATTTATATATCGATGGCCTAGAATGAATACCTCGTATCTCAAAAAGTTCTTCCTATCCAATACTTCCCTTAAGACTGGTCACGCCTCCCAGCCACATTTGGATATGCATTCCATCAGAACAATGTTCGTTGGGTTTATTTTCCTATGCAGATGAGTAAAGGAAAATGAACCTTATGAAAATTATACTCTAGGAGTTAGTAAATATGTCACGCAGACATACTTTCCTATAGCACGGTACTGTAAGGTTCATTTTCCTTCACACGTCAGCATAGGAATAAAGAACTCAACGAACATTGTTCTAATGGACTGTATATTCATGTGTGGCTGGGAGGCGTAACCAGTCTTGAGGGAAATATTGGATATGAAGAACTTTGTGAGATACGAGGTTTTCATTCTAGGCCATCGATATGTAAGAAAACATTAAGTTCCAATAATACTGCCCTGAGGAATTCCCCTCTTAATTATTACAGGGTCACCTACTCTTATTCTCTGAGATCTATTTTCTAGAAATATAGCAACTCATTCAATCACTCGTTTGTGTAGTCCAATTACACTCATTCTTGCCAGTAGTCTCCCATGATCCACTGTATCAAATGCTTTAGACAGGTCAATAGCGATACAGTACATTTGACCTCTTGAATCCAGGATATCTGCTATATCTTTCTGGAATCCTACAAGTTGAGCTTCAGCGGAATAACCTTTCCTAAAACGAACTGCTTTCTATCGAACCAGTTATTAATTTCGCAAACATGTCTAATATAATCAGAAGGAATGCCTTCCCAAGTAATCCTTGTGAGGGTCCCATACACTGGAACCATACTCCAGTTAGGGTCTTACCAGAGACTTATATTCCCTCTACTTTAGATCCTTACTACAAACCCTAAACACTCTCATAACCATGTGCAGAGATCTGCATCCTTTATTTACTTGCAACGCATGTCAAACTTACTGGACTGTAATTTTCAGATTATCCACCATCGGTCGTGTTAATATCCGAGTAAAAAGAGACCGCGTGTGAAAAGTGTTTTAGACGTAGATTGTGACGAGTTTGTAATTTAAGAGAAGATTGTAGTGATGAAAGGGACGACGAATCTTTCGATCTACTGGGAATCTTATCTACGTATATGTCTGTAACTATAGATGTGAAGATATACTGTATCATTACTTACATGGTATGTACAATCATACGTATATGACACACACACACACACACACACACACACACACACATGGTCACTTATCTTCAAATTTAAAGTTGTTTGTCTTTTACTAGAATTTGTACCCGTTCTTCGTACGGGAATTTGCAGTGGATTACATGTTGCCTTCGGGAAATGAAATGGCGTATGGCTTTTAGTGCAGGGAGTGTCCGAGGACAAGTTCGGCTCGCCAGATGCAAGTCTTTTGTTTTGACTCCCGTAGGCGACCTGCGCGTCGTGATGAAGATGAAATGATGATGAAGACGTCACATACACCCAGCCCCCGTGCCAGCGAAATTAACCAATTATGGTTAAAATTCCCGAACCTGTCGGGAATCGAACCGGGGACCCCTGTGGCCAAAGACCAGCACGCTAACCATTTAACCATGGAGCCGGACGTTGCCTTCGGGAATTTATGCGAAGTAACATGGCTCTATTCACTCGCTTAATACTGTACCCGACAGGTTCATGAACCGAGGACTGGTAATTATGGTGAAGCGCATTTCTTTGTCCGGCAACGAGTTCGCGGGAACTCATTGCTTGGGACGCCATGGGTGTGGACGAGCCAGGGAATCCCGAAGCTGAATATAGGAGAAGTCATCCCCGCCTCAGGTTGTTGACGAGTGGGAGAGGTACATTTTTAGCATCGAAATGTGGAAACTATCTTTAACACATTGAGTGCCAGACCGAACTTCTTGGGATTGTCGTCTAGTGCCGTGAGCTAATAACATTGAGTTACTCCCTGGTGCCAAAATGTTCACAGGCTTAACCAAGAAAGTGATAGCTGAAATTAGGATATATTTATGATATATTATTTTAACGTATTATGTATATTAGTTAAAATATTGCGACCCCATATGGGGTCGTATTGGCATTACGAATTGTAAACGTACACGTGCCCCCATATTGGGTCTTTATTTAAGTCCCGACTCTCAGCCATACTTACCTTTTCCTTTGCAGGGACGCGACGCTTTATATGTCGTTGATTATGAGAGACGTGTTAGCTTGCTCAGACTATGAGCTTGCTATTGCTGAAGGGTTTTTCAGATTTGTAGGATGGCCGAGAAAGCAAATTTCAACTAAATGACAAACATGATCTCAAATTTTATTCACGAACACAAGATTTTATATAAATGGAAATTAAATAATACATTATACATAACATTTAAAAGAGATATACGTAAATTAACATAATAACAGAGAAATTGAATTGTTTAGTATTTGGTGCAATAACTGGAGATAATTGCGCTACTTCTTCGTTATCCGCATCATCCACATCAGAAGTGATCTAAGGAAAAAGAGAAGCAGTCAAATATTGTCCGGAAACATTATATGTGAATGTAGTTACTGCTTCATTACGGACTAGGAACGCCACGATCATCAGTCCCTTGTACTTACGTGTGAACCTGTGTAACTGCGTTGTCTGTAGTATCATGAATGTAAACATGTGCTGAGAGTACTTACCAATTCTTCTTGTGGTACAGTTCAAAGCACAAGTAGGGCTTGTCAGGGCAAGATTTGCAGATGGTGAACACTTTTGTTGCATTCTTCATATGCCTCCTTTAATTGATTCTTCCTTAACCTAACTCCTTTTCTTCATGTTCCTTTTCGCCATTCTCATTGCTGTCCCCTCTATTGTACATAATGTATCGTCGTTGGCGGGACGAAACCTCCTATGTGGTAATATATTTGGAGATATACTGACCCGCAGCACATACATTATGAAGAGCGAGAATGCCATGACAATATTCACAAAATATTGCACCTTAGATGACAGAAATTTACCGGCCAAAGTTCTAAGGTAAAATATTTCACATAGGAGGTTTTGTCCCGGCAGCGACGGTATTTTTTATTGTACTGTACCTTTACTTATATGTCATATCTGTGTTTATCTTACTGTGTCCAGCAACAAGTTCTTCTCTTCCTTTTACTTTGAAACTTTAATTTCCCTCGTTCTTTTCTTTTCCCTGTAGGTTTTGTTGTTAATTGGTGTGCCTCTGCAGTTATTTTGTTAGTTTTTAATTTTCTTCAGCTACTTTTACCATTAGATGATATTTTTCCATTGTTCATTCACTTACATTCTTTTATGTCTGCATTCTACTACTCTATTGTAAATATATGTTTCAATGCGGAACTCTGTAATTCGGCTTCTAGCTGTTTTGTTTTCCCAAATAAATGAATAAATTAATAAATAAAAAAGTAAACCAAAAAAATAAATAAATAAATAAATAAAATTCTAAGGGATCTGCTGCCTGTAATTCCATTTCATTTGCCTTATTTTGATATATTTATCCGTTTTAGTCAGAAGATAAAGAGTTAAGGAGAGTTAGAATGCGGATAAATAATGTTCTTTGAAAAGAGAGAGGCGGGAATACGGAATATGAGGGGATGCACTTATCCCAGTTTTGCGAGTTAGGACGTGTAGGGAAAAGAAGGACGCAGGATAAGGAGAACGAAATAAACAGTTAACAGAGTTATATTGGAATCTAAGTTTGGTATCTAAGGTAATTTACCTTTGTGGTACACAGGGATATCGGTGTCCCGACTTATAATTGTATTTAGAGAAGTTCGCACGACCTTGCCCTAAATGGTCAGAATACACTCTAGTAATCTCCGTGGCTCAAACGGCAGCTCCCCGGCCTCTCACCGCTGGATACCGCGGTTGAAATTCCGGTCACTCCATTTGAGATTTGTGCTGGACAAAGCGGAGGCAGGAGAGGTTTTTCTCCGGGCACTTCGGTTTTCCCTGTCATCTTTCATACCAACAGCACTCTCCATTAACATTTCATTCCATCTGTCAGTCATTTATCATTGCCCCAGGGGAGTGCGACAGGCTTCGGTAGCCGGCACATTTCCTATCCTCGCCGCTAGATGGGGGCTTCTTTTATTCCATTCCTGACCCAGTCGATTGACTGGAAACAGGCTGTGATTTTCATCTTCACACTCTAATAACTCTGTTAGTTTCTTTGTACAATTACTTTCTTTAGCGTATAGCACTTACTCCGACATAGAAAAGCTGATAAAGAATGCAGCACTTGCATGTGGTCCAGTAACACGCATATTCAGTACTCTTCAAGACGGTGTTAAAAACTAGCTAATAGGGACAACACAAGCGACAAGAATAGTAACTACAGGCTTATTCGTCGTTACTTTATGCACTGTGTAGGTTCATGTATCTAATACATGTGAACTGTGACATTAAAAAATGGGACACACATTATGTTACTTGTACCTCAAAGGGTGTCAACTTGCAGATTATGTAGAAATATTACCAGCGAAGTCATTTAAAACAAACGAATTGCGGTATCGAAAAACAAATACAATTTGTGGATTCTCTTTCCTCCTTCCATTCTACAACTGCATAATTACATGTGTCTCCTTAATCTACTATAATCAAAATCAAATCGAAATAAAACGAACTCCCGTGCGGACAAAATATTCAGCAACAGCTGACGAATCGAAACTGCATCCACCGAGCGAGTTGGACGTGTAGTGAACGGCGCGCAGTTGAGAACTTGCATTCGGGAGATAGTTGATCCGAACCCCACAGTCGGCGGCCCTGAATGTGGTTTTCCATGCTTTCCTAGTTTCAAACAAGGCAGATGCTGCGGCTGTACCTTAATTAAGGCCACGGCCGTCCGGCTCCATGGCTAAATAGTTAGCATGGTGGCCTTTGGCCACAGGGGTCCGCGGTTCGATTCCCGGCAGGGTCGGGAATTTTAACCATAATTGGTTAATTTCGCTGGCACGGGGACTGGGTGTTTGTGCGCTTTCATCATCATTTCATCCTCATCACGATGCGCAGGTCGTCTACGGGAGTCAAATCGAAAGACCTGCAACTGGCGATCCGAACTTGTCCTCGGATACTCCCGGCACTAAAAGCTATACGCCATTTCGAGAACACGGCCGCTTCCTTCCATCCCCTAGCCCTTTCCTATTCCATCATCGCCAAAAGACTTATCTGTGTCGGTGCGACGTAAAGTTAATTGGAAAAAGTTGAAACTGTATCCGCAATATCTAATGAAATAAATAACCATCAATAGCAGTACACAACGTATCTTGAATCCTATCTTAAGTCCATGTAACGTCATCCCCACAAAAATATAAACAAAGTGTGGAAAGACGAACAGATAATCCGAATATCCGTGGCTAAGTAGCCGGGACTAATCTCCGTTAGCTGGGCTTCCATGTGGTATGACACATACAATACGTCTCCTAGTGCAACGCAACTACTGGAAACACATCACAGCTAGCAAAGTAAGTCAAGCAGAATGTGATCTATACGGAATCCCACTAACTCCTACCGGGCGAGTTGGCCGTGCGGTTAGGGGCGAGCAGCTGTGAGCTTGCATCCGGGAGATAGTGGGCTCGAATCCCACTGTTGGCAGCCATGAAGATGGTTTTCCGTAGTTTTCCATTTTCACACCAGGCAAATGCTGGGGCTGTACCTTAATTAAGGACACGGCCGCTTCCTTCACACTCCTAGGCCTTTCCTATCCCATCGTCGCCATTAGACCTATCTATGTCGGTGCGACGTAAAGCCACTAGCAACCAATATTTCCTTTACCTTGACCTAGTCCACCACTCAAAACACTAACACTATCCATGAAAATCAAAGCTCAAAAGAAAAATCCAAATATTTCCAGCTTAATACCGGCCTAATCCTAAAATTAGGCGTGCTGTGGCCTAATATTTTACAATTAAACATATTTACACCAATAATGCAATACTGTAAATAATATGTCCACACAATGAAATAATGGTATCGAATTAATTTGTGACTTTAACACAATAAACGAAAATCTTAACCATCACACACGAAGTTCAATTAACCGAAAAAGTGAGGATCGGGGATACCTCCGAATTCACAACTACCAAATGACAACGCAACGGGATAAACGAAAAATGTAATCTTCAACAGGGAGCGGATTCTTATGTAAATACATATTTTTTGCGCATATTTTAACACAATTTACAATATTTATTACTCCTATTGTGTATATTGCTATTTTTCTTTACGTCGCACCAATACAGATAGGTCTTATGGCGACGATGTGACAGGGAAGGCCTGGAAGTGAGAAGGAAGCGGCCGTGGACTTAATTAATGTACAGCCCCTGCATTTGCCTGGTGTGAAAATGGGAAACCACGGAAAACCGTCTTCAGGGCTGTCGAGAGTGGAGTTCGAACCCACTAACTCCCGGATGCAAGCTCACAGCTGCGCGACCCTTAACCTCACGGCCAACTCACCCAGTCTATTGTGTATTCCCAAGGGTTTAAACCTAAACTTATTTCTGATAAAAACACATGTTTTCACAATTATTTTATGTAAATACATATTTTAAGAAAATCCATAATAAGTACATAAATTGGAAATATTTGTCACTCAATAACATTTAAAATGCTACTGTGTTATAATATGGGGCTCATATTCATATTTTACGATAACGGTCTTGTTTTTTAACATTGTATCTTATGTCATATTTCTGAATGTTGTGGCTATTATCAGTCACCAGCTCAGCTTTTGTTTATAGAATGTCAGCGAAAGGCAAACACAGAGAGATAAAGTGACGGGGAATACCGTAAATTAAAATGCGCACAGGGGACTCGGAAGATATTCTCAGTGGGATTGTCACTCCTAAGGCGCCGTTCACACTAAGGCGATATAAGATAAGTGATGTGTAGTAAGGAATGTATTGCGACGATATATTGCTAGGAAGGTTCATGACACTGGGCGATAAATCGGCGCGACCTGGGCGAAAAAAATTGGTGGGAACACAATTCTCACCACATCAGTTACAAATATAAGTTCAAGTGAGGAAAACGTTGTAGTGGCTTATTGGTTCAGGCATAGGATGAGAAGAAAAGGGAAATACTGGGTACAGCCCTACGATCTTACCAACCTGCACCATAGTTCGGCTGTTGTTTCCCGAAAGCTGTCTCAACATGAATCAAAATTCAGGGAGTTTTATCGAATTAATCCTGAAAACTTTCATTTTCTGAAAAGCCTAGTGTCACGAACCCTTGATAATAAAGGTACACACTTCAGGAAGGCCATTTCTTCAGATTAAAACTTCTAATTACTATAGGGTAAGTAGATATGAATATAAAATGCAGTATTAATAAAATTTAGCAGTTTATATTTGATAAATTTTTTCATATTTTTTTTTACAAATTGTACCAATCAGTTCCACTAAATTAATGGAAGGTATTACAGAATTGTCTTCTCTTCTTCCCGTCATGTTCACAGCTCGAAATATCGTACGATACTAATCGCTGAAGAGATTGGCAAGTGGCACTTCGAGAGATATGTCACTTGCGATATATTGTACAATCGCGCAGCTGTGAACCTTTTTTGTCGCCTCCCTTTAGATTTCAAGTATCTGTCTGTGAGTGTCGCGTATCGTATATCGCTTACGATATATCACTTATCTTATATCGCCTCAGTGTGAACGCGGTTAGTAAGGTTAGTTGGCCGGATCCATAAATCATTTCCCTGGTCTGTGATTTTTCTGAAATTCTAATGGAGAAGAAATATTTCTTTCAGTGTCTGCTGCAATTTTATTGAAACCATGGTTCACCGTAAATGCATGCGTAGCCTGCAAAACAATGCCGAAAGTGAAGTCGAGTATAAGATCGCGTCTTCAACAATACGTAGAGGAATTTAAAAACATTTCTACTGCCGATGGAAAAGTATTGTTTTGCCAACCATGTGGTAAAACAGTAAGTGCAGATCAACGTTCTCAAGTAACCCAACATTTATCTGGAAATAAGCACATTGCGGCTGCTTCGCGTGAGCGTTCTCGACAATTACTAATAGATGAACCAGCTAATTCAAATGTAGCTCCATCCAAATACTCCCAGTATTATGCAGATTTATACAGAGCATTTGTTTGCCGCGACATTCCTCTTGGCAAAATAAATAATCCGGGACTGGGAAACTTGATAACAAAATACATTAATTTCGAGCCTGCGGACGAATTCACATCAAGGGAAAGCTAACTTCCAAAGGTTACGAAGAAACTTTACAAGAAATTCGGGCAGTTTGTGATAGCGAAAAACTGTGGGTGAGCATCGACGAAATACCTGATTCATGTGGTAGAAAAGTAGGAAATGTTGTAGTTGGTGAGTAAAAGGATGACAAAACTGCTTGAGAACATTCATACTTGTTAGTGCGTGAACAAATGCCTGCTGTAAGCCATGTCATTGTAGCCAGGTTGTTTAATGATGCAATGCACTTACTTTGGCAAAAAAGTGTAAAATACGACAATGCATTTACTGATAGTGGAGCTTACTTGAAAAAAAAATTGCGTAGTTCATGCTCTACACAGGTTATGTGAAACTGTAAGGGCCCAGTATGCAAAAGTGGATAAATCAGTGCCTAATGACAAAACAGTATTTGTAAAAGGACCCTCAAGAATCGACCTGTTTAAAGACAAAACCCCAGGCCTTGCACTTCCTCCTCTAGCTATTGCACGCGGTGGGGTTTTTGGCTTAGCGCTGTGGTATACTACGCAGACAATTTTGAAAGTTTCGCATCCATTGTAAATTTACTAGATAAAAACGACGCGTCTTCAATTGAAATTCTTCAAGAGTTACTGAATCACAACTCTTAGGAAAGTGTTTTGGCGTTTATATCTGCTTCTCAATAGCAAAAAATGTAATTTTTAGCCTCATGAAAACGACATAGATTCTTATTTCCACCATTTCCATAACAAAAAATGATTATCAACAATCCATTTTTAGTTCCTCAATTTTATATTTCATTACCTCACGATTTAATTCTCTGGTGATCATTACTAACATTATTAATATATTCATCATGATCATTATTATTGCTTCAATTATTCTTATAACGATTGAGTTAGCGCAGATAATATGCAAAAATTCACCGTTACTCTTAACTTCACAAAAATGAACTCTAACGGAACGTGTTTAGCACAAAACGCTGATGCAGACAATGTAACCTGAATGGCATATCGTCGGTTTACTTCTAAAACCTCGTATGTCACAATGTTCATCCTAGCCATTATATTCCTTAACACTGGTAACGCCTCACAGCCACACGTGTATATGCAATCCATAAGAACCCTTTTCGTAGTGTTCATTTTCCTGTGCAAAAGTGTAAAGGAAAATGGACCTTACCATACAGTATTGTAGGGAAATTGTTTTCATGGCGAATTTAAGCACTCCTACAGTTTAACGTATTTAAGGTTCATTTTCGGTTACATATAGTCATAGGAAAATGAATACAACGAAAATTGTTCTGATGGACTGTACATCCATATGTGGCTGGGAGGCGTGACCAGTCTTAAGGAAGAAAATGGATAGGAAGTGCATTGGGAGATACGAGGTTTTAGATGTAAGCCATCGATATGAAGATACACACAAAAATTTCCGCACAGGATTAAAATTTTACTGTGACACTTTCTAACGAACTAACACAAGCACACTGATGATGACATTTGCGATTTTAAGCATTAAAAGGAGACAATATTGTACCTGCTTATTACACGTAATAAAAAATCATCTTACATACCTTGTATGTTGCCTTCGAGTTATTCCTGGTCACATTTCAAAGCCAGTGGCTACGGAGCTTACTCCATCATTATGATTAGCAAGGTTTCAAAATACACCTTTCTGCCATTATTTTGCTCTGAATTCTACTATTATCTCATTTAAATTTCATACTAGCTCAAGTTTTCATGTATACACTAAGCTGCATCGACACCACAACCAATAATAATTTTCTACACGAATAATTCGCTTCCACACTCGGAATCACTTTAAAAACGACTGCCCTAAATGTTTACCGTTATCGGTGACATCTCGTTCGTCTCAGCAGCCATGTCTGGGATAACGCCGCTTTTTCGCTCTCAACTAACGGAACGGACAGGTGTCGAATTGTCAGGTCAAGTCTCCTCTTCGGTCAGACCAAAATTAACATTCACCGCTTCCTACAAAAGTTTAAGAGCTGTACTTAACAAAGTACTCTGTTACTTGAACATTACTCAAATAAATTACATGCTGTTTTTTTTTTGCTAGGGGCTTTACGTCGCACCGACACAGATAGGTCTTATGGCGACGATGGGATAGGAAAGGCCTAGAAGTTGGAAGGAAGCGGCCGTGGCCTTAATTGAGGTACAGCCCCAGCATTTGCCTGGTGTGGAAATGGGAAACCACGGAAAACCATCTTCAGGGCTGCCGATAGTGGGATTCGAACCTACTATCTCCCGGATGCAAGCTCATACATGCTGTTTGAAATTTAGTCTTAACACTTTAATATTTCAGAATTAACACAAATGTTATGAGTTCCTTCAGTTCTCATTTTAAGTTTCGATCCTCTACTTCAGTACCGATAGAGAATGTTCACCCCAGAGAATCCGTCTAGATCTTTCACATTTCGTACATAAAACACAAAAGTTCACGTATACGCATTTTTTACATAGCCAAACGCAGGTTCAGTCTTTGGATGGCCAACCAAGAATGAGTGAGCAATGTGGAAGACGTATTTATCAATTCAGAGTTAACGATATCTTGGATGCCGTAATTATTGCACTATATAATTACTTTCTGTCCCATTGGGATTTTCGCCGAATTGTTTAGCTCATTGGTTTCCTTAAAATCTGACCTTTACAGCGGGAATAGTTTGATATTATTTTATATTCCTCACGGGGACGTAATATTGCCGAAGATACACTTGCTAAATTTATCGCGACTTGATAATGCAATCTTGCCATACGCTGATCACCTTCTGGTGTTTGATCGATGAAGCACCTTTATGAATATTTTAGAAATTTTGCAGTAACGTCTCAATAAATTTCTTCTACGAATTTCCCTCTTAGTGCAGGCCAAAACATCACAATGTTATCAGTTACCAAGGATTTACAAAGATTTAACATCCGAATACATTCCGAAACTCTCCCGCCTTCATCGATGATTCGGACCACGTGACGCGCAGCCAAGAAAATCAAGATACAAGGATGTAATGACGATTTTCTTGCTCGGTATAGAATAAAATTGGAAGATCGTTCTCCAGCGTACACAAATACTGCGACTCCCAAAGTGGTATCTTTGACCATGCACTATACTTTATTTACACAGCTGTTAAGTGAGGCTTCATTGTTATGGGCCGATAAAATTTTTCAGTGATTTGGCATGCCAGGATGTCCGTGTCTCAGCCAGATGATCTGATGGTAGTGGAATGCCACGTGGTAAGCGTGCCATCTTCAGCTGTATTCTTCGCCTTACTTGGCCGAGCGCGCTGATTCTCATTTAAGACCGCAACTCAGCTGGTCTCACTAATCTGATAAAGGAAGCTCCAGGGATATCACATCGCAACTTAACAGAAATTTCGTCGACCGAATGAAAATTTTGTAAGAACATCCTGCACCAAATGATAGCTGTGAATTTTAATTGAAAGGTCCCAAAACCGAGGCTGGAAGTATCGCGTGACGTCGTCGCTTCCCAACTGCAACGGATATCCCTACCAGTATGTGACTTGTAATAGTGCAACGGAGGGGAGTGTTAGCAGTCAGCCGCAGTCTGCTGTTCACTCTTCCTTTTTGTTCGTGGATGAGAGGAGAAAGTGCTTACGAATACAGTGATGCTCCTCGCTGTTTGTCCTGTGCGCATGATCTATTGCACACCGTCCGTTTCTACGTGGACCTCCTAAACCGATTCATACAAACGGTACTTCTTACCCAGCTTTTAACTACATATTCCGATGTCGATGTAGAAAAATTATAAATAAAACTTATTTTTTAACGATTTTGCCTTACGTCGCAACGACACAGACAGGTCTTATGGCAACTACGGGATAGGAAAGACCTAGGAGTTGGAAGGGAGCGGCCGAAGCCTTAATTAAGGTACAGGCCCAGCATTTGCCTCGTGTGAAAATGGGAAACCATGGAAAACCATCCTCATGCTGTTAAGAGTGGGTTTCGAACCTACTATCTTCCAGTTGCAAGCTCACAGTTGCGCACCCCTAACCGCATGGCCAACTCACTCGGTCTATATAAAACTAGCAGCTAACTTTTAGTAGATGTCCATTTCGTGATATTATATAATTATATCAGCGATATTTTAGATAAGTTGCGATGCGACCTCATTGAAGCTTTGCCTGCACGTGAACATTCATTCGGTCCTGAAACAAAACAAAACAAAACAAAACAAAACAAAACAAAACAAAACAAAACAAAACAAAACAAAACAAAACAAAACAAAACAAAACAAAACAAAACAAAACAAAACAAAACAAAACAAAACAAAACAAAACAAAACAAAACAAAACAAAACAAAACAAAACAAAACAAAACAAAACAAAACAAAACAAAACAAAACAAAACAAAACAAAACAAAACAAAACAAAACAAAACAAAACAAAACAAAACAAAACAAAACAAAACAAAACAAAACAAAACAAAACGAAACAAAACAAAACAAAACAAAACAAAACAAAACAAAACAAATCAAAATATTGACCCTACAGTGCAATGAGGGCTATGCCCTGACAAGACGACTGCTGCCCACTTAGATAGCCTACAAATATCAGGAATCACGTGGTCAGCGTTATGAAATCCTCAGCCCTATTGATTGACCTTCGTGACTGGCTCCAATGTCTTTATATCAGACAGCTCTTCAGTAGGTCTCACAAGGCAGAATTTAATACCGTTTCAGCCTGCGAAGGCATAAGTAGTTTAAAGAATAATCACTAAAAGCATTGTCAACTTTCCTCAATGTAATACATTGAGATACCATTCTCTTGCCCTGGAATCAATGGATCGGCAGGAAATCGAACTCCGGGTAAGAGGCAATTATGCTAGCCCACACTGCGATACTGTAGGTGAATTACGAAGGAAATACATGATTAACTCAAAGTTTTCAGCTCACTGGTAACTTAAGGTGAAGGAAATACTACTGATGTCCTGATAAACAAAGGCTTTTTCAGCGGCATTTGCGCTTCAATGAAATAAACACCGCTCGTCAAATCTATAACTACAAGATACGTTCTATTTCATCGGACCGTTGTGAGAGCTGGTTGCGTGTTAGGAGGCATGTTGTTATAAACTTTTATTAGTGGGTTGGTTGATTTAAATATCACCATCCGCAGATCTAAATATGGTGTCCTATTTTTACGTCAGGAAAATCTCAATCACTGATTAGTTTTAGTTTCAGATATAATAACCTTGCTGAGTTGGGTAACTAACGATTCCGAGGGAAAACGTACTGTAGATAAAAGAAAAATTACGAAAAGCATTTTCAGCTTTCCTGGAATAATACATTGAGATACTATTGTCTTATGCTAGAACACGACGGCAGGAGCCCTGCTGAGTGGTAACCGCCTTCCGACTGCTCGAATTGGCCACGGTCACGTTAGAACGTGTTTGGACATAGGCAGGCAACATTTCGCAGGCTGTAAACGGCTGTAATTCATTTCAATACGAAGGCAAAATTTGTGAAAACAAACCGATACTAATTTCTGATGTAAGTCACAAAGCCTGACGGAAGTTAATATGTCCCTTAGCGAAGTTGAAGTCGACTTATGTCAAAGAAGTACTAAGACTATAAACAGATATATATATATATATAGTACACAACTCGTGACCTTCCAACGGTGAATTGCTGATTGGCAGTACCCCTCTTAGCATTTTCTTGCCCGTAATGGCAATTGCTAAATGAAATGAAATGTCGTATGGCTTTTAGTGCCGGGATATCCCAGGACGGGCTCGGATCGCCAGGTGCAGGTCTTTCTAGTTGACGTCCGTAGGCAACCTGCTCGTCGTGACGAGAATGAAGTGATGATGAAGACAACACATACACCCAGCCCCCGTGCCATTGGAATTAACCAATTAAGGTTAAAATCCCCGGCATGGCCGGGAATCGAACCCGGGACCCTCTGAACAAAAGGCCAGTACGCTGACCGTTCAGCCAACGAGTCGGACGATTGCTGAAAGAAAGGTATAAATAAACTATGTATTAAAGTGGTGAGAAATGAACCTCTACTCTCGAAATTGAATGGACTTGTCTATACAGCACCAATAAGCTTATGAGTGAACTACAGAGCGCATATGGGAGCTGCTCTAACTACCCCGGTTCAGAGATCTGTCCCACAGGAAAGTTTGATGATGATGATGATGATGATGATGCTTGCTGTTTTAAGGGGCCTAACATCGAAGGTCATCGGCCCGTAGGAAAGTTTACCGTCGTTGTGACTCGAAATACCGTTATATGACAAAGTTGAGGGGAGAAAGACTGATCCGCAGCACATGTATCACTTACAACGAAAATTCGTTGATATGCTGTAGTTCATTCATCACTGAACCTTAGACGACAGAACATTTCTGGTCAGAGTTCGAACCTGAAATATTATCACATAGCCGTTTTCTTAGGCGCAACAACGTTATGTGTCAATTTATTCAAATGTCGGGCCGAGTGGTTCAGACGGTGGATCATCGGCCTTCTGAGTTCTAAATGGCGGTTCGATACAGGTTCAGTTCGGAAAGGGCCCCAATTAGCCAGTCGCGAGTCGGTAGATTTACTGGCACATAAAGGAACAACATTTCGGCAACGCCTATGCGTTTGTGTAAAGAAACATGAACATATCGTACCGTACTGTAGGAAAGTATGTTTGCATGACGTATTTAGGCAGTCATACAGTATAATGTATTAAGAGTTCATTTTCCTTCATACACAAGTGAAAGAAAATGAACAGAATGCAAATAGTTCTGATGGGCCCCATATTCATACGTGGCTGGGAGGCGTGACCAGTCTTAAATATGGATATGAAAATTATTGATGATGTTGCTTGTTGTTTGAGGGGGCCAACGTCTAGGTCATACCACCCCGACTAACAAAAAGTATTGTCGGGTATGCGGCATTGTTTCCCAAGGTTCGGTATTTATTTTCAAATACTGAATATTATTTTTAGGTCTATATTTCACAATTAGTGATCATGGAGCTAGGTCATTGACTTCAGTAGAACTAATATACAAATAAAATAGAGTTCTATAATAATTTGAACAGAAGTGCAGAAGTTATATTTTATAAATAACGGTTAAATCAAAACATAACTCGCGGGATGAACTGTGCATATGATCCTGCTTACACACGTGATGCTGATGAGTAAGGAACGGTTACCAAAGAGACTAATGGACTCAGCTGTAGGAGGTCGGAGGCGTAGGGCTAGACAACAGAGACGGTGATTAGATTTTTAAGGATTTAATGCAAGAGGGGTGCAATGGGATCAACCTGAAATGCTAGAAACAAACTGAGTTCGCAGAGGCTTGTACATTGAACGTTGAAAGGAGTAACATAGTGAGAACATACATCACTATGTATCTTCAGCTAAGTTCTTTTTTCTTCCCCCCTGGAAATGTCGTTTACTGGACACAAGTTGAAATACTTCAGAGAATTAGCCAAATATTTCTCATATATAGGATACTCTAATTACTTATTATGAAGTAGAAGAAGATTAATATGTCCGACTCCTTGGCTAAATGGTCAGTGTTGAGGCCTTCGGTTCAGAGGGTCCTTGGTTAGATTCCTGGCCTGGTAGGGGATTTTCATCGAGTGTGATTAATTCTTCTGGCTCGGTGACGGGTTGTTTGTGCTTGTCCAAACACTGTCCTCTTCATATTCAAACAACACACTAGACACATCGCTCCACATGGGGTTGGCGTCAGGAAGGGCATCCGAGCGAAAAACAGAGAAAATCCACATGTGTTACACAGTTCGCACCCGCGATCCCACAAGTTGTGAGAAAAGCGTTAGAAGAAGATCACGATATCTACAGTCACGTACAACTACAAGCTTACTCTCCTTATAAAGCAGAAGGTCATATAATCAAATTTTCGTTTTAAATATTCAGTGAATTCAGTGCAAATTTCTTAAGCATTGATTGACAAGTGATTAGAATCATCATGCAGAATTCTGTACTCAAACAATTGATAAGTTAACTTCAGTGGACATAGAATTATGTAGTCCCCCCGCCTCCCCAAAAAGGAAAGTTTCATACTGAAAATAGAATATTGTTTTGACAAAAAATCGTCGGATTTCACCTCCTTGACTCCTCAAACCACTCCAAGTTCAACAAGCCTACGAATGACCTGTTAGTGAGAACTCTCCGTGACTTGTAACACATTCAGACTCAAGGCTCATTTTGTATTTTCTTCTTATGTGTCATCTTAATTTGCAACTTTTGAAGTGGCCTGTACGTGTTGAGGACATCTGTCCTTCTGTTTCGCTATCATAATGCCACTAGGTAATAGTAGAACAATAAACGAACACCAAATCGAAATTAAGACTGACCAACAACTAAGGAAATACCGATTTCATCGATTTTGTAAATAAATTAATATAGTTTAATGTTATATAATATGGTATATACTCATATTGGATACAATTTATCTATTGTAGGTAAGTACATACATGTTCTAATCTCTTCTCGGACAGGTATCAATTTCACATCCTATAAGTCTCTTTGTTTTGTGTTTCTTCCATAATCCTCCGACATGTTCTTCCTCCCATGATGTGTGCCGACTTTCTGTTCTGTAGACTTCCTCTTCCTCCCTACTCAACATTCTTTTTCCATGTGCCCAAACGACGATCGTCGATTCTTCTTCTTGATTTTCCTCATCAGGTTCCTCAGCTCTTTTGTCCTCTTCACTATTTCTCCATTTCTCACTCTGTCCATCCATTTTATATTCTCCTTCCTTCTTCATGCCCATATTTCAAAAGTCTTAAGACACTTCACATCTTTCTTTATTAAGCGTACATGTTTCGTTTCCATACATCATTATACTCCAAACAAAATATTCCTTTTTACGTAGGTATGAGTGGTTAAATTAGATAATGGCACATTGCATTGCCTCTAACAGGCGAATATGGCTAAACATTAAGTGTTAAAAATATTAGAGAAGTATTTTCTATTATGATACCGATAATGCCCAAGTTTTATTCTCTCAGGAGGCAAAAATTTCACATACGTTACCTTTTCTACCCCTGTAAAAATGTTCAGATCTAAAAGGCTAATGTAATTTAGGACATGAATGGTGCTCCTACGACCTGAAACCGACATATATAATTATTGAGCGACAAATAATAACTAATCGTCGGATTACTTCTGAAACCTCGTATGTTACAACGTTCTTCCTACCCATTATATTCCTGAAAATTAGTCACGCCTTCCAGCCACATATTTATATGTAATCCATCAGAACTTTTTTCGTAGTGTTCATTTACCTGTGCAGACATGTAAAGTAAGGCCTTACATACAGTATTGTAGGGATATTGTTTTCATGGCGAATTGAAGCACTCCTACAGTTTAACGTGTTTAAGTTTCATTTTCCTTTACGCACAACCATACGAAAATGAACACAACCAAAATTGTTCTGATGGTCTGTACATCCATATGTGGCTGGAGGGCATGACCAGTCTTTAAGGAAGAAAATGGACAGGAAGTGCATTCGGAGATATGAGGTTTTAGAAGTAAGCCATCGATATGGTGCAGGTAGGAGCAAAAGATCTTTCTACGTCGACGCCCTGAACAAATAGCATTTTAAAAATAAAAAATAAAAGAATCTATGTGTAAAATGTTTAATCAAACTTGCATTTTTTTTTTTTGCTAATGGTGTTTACACTATGAATACAGTGTGGGACACAGTTGAGTCGATGGTTATTCCATTTGCCGCATCTGGGCAAGTGGGTGATGCTATTGCCGCCTAATCCATACAGCTCGCCCAGTGATGTTAAGGTCTCAGCTAGTCTTCGATAAGCTTTCGTACAGCATATCGATGGCTTACTTCTAAAACCTCGTATCTCCCAATGCACTTCCTATCCATGTTCTTCCTTAAAGACTTATCACGCCTCTCAGCCACATATGGATGTACAGTCCATCAGAACAATTTTCGTTGTGTACATTTTCCTATGGTTGTGTGTAAAGGAAAATGAACCTTAAATACGTTACACTGTAGGAGTGCTTACATTCGCCATGAAAACAACATCCCTACAATACTGTATGGTAAGGTCCATTTTCCTATACACGTCTGCACAAGAAAATGTACACTACGAAATTAGGTTCTGATGAATTGCATATGAATATGTGGCTGGGAGGCGTGACCAGCGTTAAGGAATATAATGGGTAGGAAGAACGTTGTAACATACGAGGTTTTAGAGGTAAGCCGACGATATACGGTTATCACTTCTTGTACGTTCAGTCTTTGGCCCGAAGGCTGGTTGGATCCTAAAAAGCTACACCACTAGTTGTCATAGATGGCCTAGGCATCACTGATGAGGCGTACTAGGGAAAAGAGGAGTGTGGTAGTTTCGCGTTGTTTCCTACACTGGGACAGAAGTTGCTATTACATAACAATCCATCAAGCCCAATAAAATGCATGCACCAACTGACCATATGAGCAACGTTTTCACATAATTCGTAACACGGCCTGGCTGCATAAGGAATAGAAGTGCTAGCTGGCATTGCTCACACCTCAGTCACTTTCACATTTGCCAAGCCAACGATAAGACTGTGGCAGATCAATGAAAGTAACAAAATCGTTCTTGCCCATGCCAGAGGACATGGTGCATTGTAAACATTAGGTCTCGCCAGCAAAGGCATTGATTACTTATTATACAGCAGCAATTGATCGGTTTAGTATGTTTCGTGGCTTCTGAATTAAGGATATAAGATCATATTTTCTTGTGATGTACATTTTTAATGCAATTCACGTTGAAATATTGAAGATTCACGAAGCTGAATTGTAAAGAGTGAATCGGAATGTCATCACACGATACAACGCTTCTCTACAGACCAACTTACCGTAATGGGTAATTTTTATCGTTTCTTATCTGTTTTCCAATCTGATTGTCCATTTACCTACGTCGAATGGTTTTCTGTGGGCGTACGGGAGTGGTGTGACGACATATGGTACGTAGGCAGGACGGAAACCCGTGCGGGACTCGCCGTGTACTATAATTCATTGAATATTGGCAGAAATGATTTTAATATTCATATAAAGAAATATACTCTAGGACCTCTCAGCTAATTCTTCACAAAGTATTTATCTGTTAATCGTTGACTTCCATACGAGTTTTCCTCAGTTTTGTATTAAACGTTATTTTCCAATGCTAACTTGTAAGGGAAAATGGACTTTACCATACCATATTGTAAGGATGTTGTTTACATGTCCAATTTATGAACTCCTCCAGTATAATGTATTTAAGGTCTATTTTCCTTTACACTTCAGCATAGGAAAATTAACAAAACGAAAATTGTCCTGATGGACTGTACATCCATATGTCGCTGGGAGGCGTGACCGGTCTTAAAGAAGAAAATGGATAGGAAGAGTATTGGGACATACAAGGTTTTAAAGAAAACAATCGATATGTGTTAAACATTCCTTCAATTGCAGGTTTTAAAAGACGTTGAAGTGCTAGAATTATGTCCGAGAAACAAGCTTATTAACGCGTCGGAAGTCTACTGGACAAGAGGCGCCTATTTAACCGAGTGCCAAATACATATTAATGGTCTCATTGGTTTCCTTAACAATTCTTCTACTTCTGCCGATTTTCCCACACCTGGGTGGGGTCACGGATACGGACTGTGGCCCACGTGTGGATTTGGACTTGTTTAACGGCCGAATGACTTTCCTGGTGACAGCCCTATGTGAAGGGAAGTATTGCGTGTTTCTGTGGTTTTTGGTAGTGTGGTGTATTCTATGTGCATGGAGACTGATATATTAGGACAAGTACAAAGAATCAATCCTAGAGTTAGTGGAGTTAATCCGGCTTGGAATGAGAAAAAGGGGCCTCTGAAACGAAGGCATCAATGCGGACCATTCAGGCAAGGAGTCCGACGTTCCCTTAGAAATGCTCTCTTGGGACAAATCAGAGAATGTTGCGGTTTTGTTATGACCAACAAGATACAGTTGTTTTAACTCATTTTCTAGATTGTATTTGAACAATTATTCTGAGTCGGCACTTCTTATGGATCTGGTTCAGTTTTATGCCCGGATGACCTTTCCAACGCCAAACCTATGTGGAGGAATATATCGATGGCTTACTTCTAAAACCTCGTATCTCCCAATGCACTTCCTATCCATTTTATTCTTTAAGACCGGTCACGCCTCCCAGCGACATATGGATGTACAGTCCATCAGGACAATTTTCGTTTTGTTCATTTTCCTTTGGTGGTGTGTAAAGGAAAATGAACCTTAAATACATTAAACTGCAGGAATGCTTAAATTCGCCATGAAAACAACATCCCTACAATACGGTGTGGTAAGGTCGATTTACCTTTACACGTTACTATAGGAAAATGAACACTACAAAAAAGGTTCTGATGGATTGCATATAAATATTTGGCTGGGAGGCGTGAGCAGTCTTAAGGAATATAATGGATGGGAAGAACATTGTAACATACGAGGTTTTAGAAGTAAGCCGACGATATTCAATACTGCATGTCCCTGTGGCAGTTGTTTACTAACACGAACTAAATCACCCAGAAGAATTAGCCTGTCGCGTATACAAATCCCCGCCTGACAGAGAATCGAAACCGGGACCTCTTGAACCGAAACTGTTTCGCTGACCATTTCCCCAAGAAGCTGGATATTTTTTGCAGCACTGTCCATGGCGAATGTAAATAGGCCGTAAGGTCCTCCGATAAGAAATGTGAGGAGAAAATACTCAGTTTTATTATGTAATCTTATGAAAATATGCATAATGCACTGGAACATGTACATTATTACACATAATTACTCAGTTTATTTTTCAAGTTGTTTTGCGTCGCACCGACACAGATAGGCCTTACGGCGACGATGGGTCAAGAACGGGCTACGAGTGGGAAGGAAGCGGCCGTGGCCTTAATCAAGATACATTTGCTTTGTGTGAAAATGGGAAACCACGGAAAACCATCTTCAGCGCTGCCGAGAGTGGGGTTAGAACCCACTATATCCCGAATACTGGATACTGTCCGCACTTAGCCGACTGCAGCTATCGACCTCGTTATATTTCCCAATTATCCGCTCATTAACTAATTTAATTTTTTATATACGGTGTTATGTTTTCATTATCTGAATTTTTATGTAATTTAATTTCAGGCTACTGTCCGACTCGTTGGCTGAATGGTCAGCGTACTGGCCTTCGGTTCAGAGGGTCCCGGGTTCGATTCCCGGCCGGGTCGGGGATTTTAACCTTCATTGGTTAATTCCAATGGACCGGGGGCTGGGTGTTCGTGCTGTCCCCAACATCCCTGTAACTCACACACCACACATAACACTATCCTCCACCACAATAACACGCAGTTACCTACACATTGCAGATGCCGCCCACCCTCATCGGAGGGTCTGCCTTACAAGGGCTGCACTCGGCTAGAAATAGCCACACGAAATTATTATTATTATTTCAGGCTACTGCTAATAGGTTAATATTTTAAATGTAGGAATCTGAGTATTCATTTAAATATTGTAAACCAAGTATTTTGTGTGTAATCGAATTACTTTTACCTCACCATTAGAGCAGGAAGTGATAGAGGAAGTTGACGAGGACGTCAAGTCCAGTGAAATTTAAAACATTCATGAGGTATGAGAGAGGCATTGTAGTTGGAGGCTTTTAATGCAGTGGGAGTTCGAAATTGTTCAGTTGAAGTTTGTACTCCAACAAGTCACGTAAACAGGAAGTGGTTTGAATTAGAAAAGGATGAGATGTGTGTTACAGGAAGTGGATGGTTATTCTCATTCAGTCAGAGAGATAAATTTTTTATTTCATTTCAATATAGACAGCTTGAGCCAAGGCTCTTCTTGGTGCAATACAAATCAATAACAATGGCGGCTATATTCATAATTTAATTAAAAATAAAATAGAGTAAATATAATTGTAACACGATGTAATAGATAAGAGAGAATAAAGCTTCATAAACATAGTTATAATAATTACCATACTATTTTAGGTATTTGGTTATATTGCCCTTCAAAATAGATAAAGTTGGTAAAATTTTTATAAGTTTTGGAAGTGAGTTATACATAGTTATACAAAAATACTAAAGAGAATTATGACCATAACGAGTAGAATGAATCTGACTCTAGTGAATATTATAACTAATTCTTGTTTCATAATTTTGAATCTGTGAATTGGTAATTATTGATGTGTTTGAGCGGGATAATTTATTTTAAATTTGATAGATCATTATTATAGAAGCATTTATGCGGCGAGTTTGAAGTGGTAATATAATTACAATGCTTATTCAAATCTTACGTCAGTGTCAGAATGGGCAGTTTGAAAGTTATTATTAGTGCTCTCTTACGAAGGACCTCTACCATTCCAAATAATTCTTTATTACAGCATGCTCATACATATATCATATCGATGGTTTAATTCTAAATCCTCGTATCTCCCAATGCACTTCCTATCCATTTTCTTAAGACTGGTCACGCCTCATAGCCACATATCGATGTACAGTCATCAGAACAATATTTTCGTTGTGTTCATTTTCCTATGGTTACGTGTAAAGGAAAATTAACCTTAAATAAATTTAACTGTAGGAGTGCTTACATTCGCCATGAAAACAACATCCCTACAATACTATATGTTAAGGTCCATTTTCCTTAGCACGATTGCACAGGAAAATGAACACTACGAAAAAGGTTCTGATGGATTGCATACAAATATATGGCTGGGAGGCGTGACCAGTGTTAGGGAATATAATGGGTAGGAAGAGCGTTGTAACAAACGAGGTTTTAGAAGTAAGCCGACGATATAAGAGATGAGGCTTTCAATAAGAGCATGGTAAATACCCCTCAACAACTCACGAGATAATTTATATCTCAATCGACTAAGGATAATTTTATTACAAATTGCCTCCACATGATTACTTCACACAGATTTTCATCCATAATCAATCCTGAGAATTTAGTATTCTGAAGAAAAGCAGATTTATATCCCAATTTAATTCATATAAGGGTTTGTGAAAATTTATGTTGCTTTGTTTTGTTAGATTAATAGTTAATCGTTGGAATCAAGCCATGTTTCAAGTGATAAAATATCCTGCTGCATATTTAGTTCAAGTTTGTGATTGCTAGAGCCTGCATAAAAAATATCAGCAAAAATGGATAGTCTTCCATTTAACCTAAGGTAATCAATATCATTAATGAAGATAGGAAACAATAAAGGCCCCAGCACAGAACAGTGAGGCACAACAATGGAGGAATCCTTCACATTACTTTGTGTATTATTACACGTTACAAAATTCTTCCTGTTGGAGATGTAATCAACAAATCGATCCGGTGCAGTACCTCTACTGCCTGCTACTTCTAATTTATATAATATAATTTTATGGCCAACTCTGCCAAAAGCTTTTTAGATCTATAAATAAACCAGCTGCTAACATACCTAAGTCTAAGGCTTTTTGTAGTTTAATGTTGATATCCTCAATAGTACTATTGGTACTCGAGTGAGGTAATAAACCATATTGTAATTGATAAAAATATTTATTGTTTAACAAAAATCTAATAATCTTTTTAACCACTTGTTCGAAAATCTTAGATAAAGGAGGTAATGCAGAGAATGGCCTGTAATTAATAATATTAAATTCATCTATGCCTTTATGCACTGGTATAACTGTGGCGATTTTTAGTTTAGCTGGTACTTTCCACACTGAGAGAGTTTTATTAAATAATTTTGTGTTGTGAGGTATTATAAATTTAGAGATTGTCTTTTTAATAATACTAGCTGTTACCTGTGGCTTTGCCCCCGTGAATTTCGTAATTTGATCAAAGTAATCATTCCTTCATACAGCACTAAAATACCTGAAAATTCCTCAAGTATTAGAACTCACCGAAAAATTAAGTTTCATTCACCCTAGAACTTCTCTCTGAACCACGTTTGTGGTGTTGCCTTTTATGGCTAAGGTGACCAGGATACATGTAGAGCTAACCCTGAAACATGTGACATAGAACTGTACATGCGAGAAACAGTCCTCTCTCAAGTCGAAAGAAAACCATAATATCGATGGCTTACTTCTAAAACCTTGTATCTCCCAATGCACTTACTATCCATTTTCTTCCTTAAGACTGGTCACGCCTCCCAGCCACATATAGATGTACAGTCCATCAGAACAATTTTCGTTGTGTTCATTTTCCTATGGTGTTGTGTAAAGGAAAATGAACCTTATATACGTTAAACGGTAGGAGTGCTTAAATTCGCCATGAAAACAACATCCCTACAATACTGTATGGTAAGGTCCATCTTCCTTTAGTGATTGCACAGGAAAATGAACACTACGCAAAACGTTCTGATGGACTGCATATAAATATGTGGCTGGGAGGCGTGACCGGTCTTAAGGAATATAATGGGTATAAAGAACATTGTAACAAACGAGTTTTTAGAAGTAAGCAGACGATATGTTCATTTTAAAACTTCACGCAATTTTCACTTGTTTTCACCCCCTTGTGTGGATTTTCCGAAAACAAAACAATGCGTGCTTATTTATTTATAAGAGATATTCCATGTACCAATTTTTACATCTGTAACATCTTCGGTTTTTGAGATATAATTATCCTCATAAACAGGATTTAACGAAATGTTCAATTATTTTAACGCCCTTTAAGTGGATTTTCCGAAAACTAAAATATACGTATTTATTTTTAAAGGATATTCCAAATACCTATTTTAACGACTTTAAACTGTTTAGTTTTTGATATATACATATCGATGGCCTGGAATGAATACCTCATATCTCCCAAAGTTCTTGATATCCGTAATTTCCCTTAAGACTGGTCACGCCTCCCAGCCACACATGGATATGCATTCCATCAGAACAATGTTCGTTGTGTTCTTTTTTCCTATGCCGGTGTGTGAAGGAAAATGAACCTTACCATACCGTACTATAGGAAAGTATGTTTGCATGACGTATTTACTATAATTTTTATAAGGTTCATTTTCCTTTACGGGGCAGCATAGGAAAATCTACCAAACGAGCATTGTTCTGATGGACTGCATAACCAAATGTGGCTGGAAGGCCTGAATAGTCTTAAGGGAAATAATGAATAGGAAGAACTTTGTGAGATACGAGGTATTCATTCTAAGCCATCGATATGCTCAGTTTAAATATTCATTCCCCTTTTCACCTACTTTGGGATGAAATATCCAAAAGTCTTTCCTTAGTAAGCACCTACACCGTAATCTATATATATCGATGGCCTAGAATGAGCACCTCGTATCTCACAAAGTTCTTCCTATCCATTATTTCCCTTAAGACTGGTCACGCCTCCCAGCCACATTTGGATATGCAGTCCATCAGAACAATGTTCGTTGGGTAGATTTTCCTATGCTTCCTAGTAAAGTAAAATGAACCTTATAAAAGTTATACTCTAGGAGTTAGTAAATACGTCATGCAAACATACTTTCCTACAGTACGGTACGGTAAGGTTCATTTTCCTTCACACACCGGCATAGGAAAAAGAACACAACGAACATTGTTCTGATGGACTGCATATCCATGTGTAGCTGGGAGGCGTAACCAGTCATTAGGGAAATACTGGATAGCAAGAACTTTGGGAGATACGAGGTATTCATTCTAGGCCATCGATATGAAATAACTTGTCCTGACTGACTGACTGACTGACTGATAAAAATTGGTATTTGGAATCTCCTTTAAAAATAAGGAAACATGTATTCTTTGGTTTTCGGAAAAGACCCTTAATGTGGAGGGGGGTGAACGGATTGATAAAAATAGTTGAATTATTTGTATGAGAATGTATATATACATAGAAAAAATCTAAAGATGTTAAAAACGTGAAAACTGGTATTTGGAATCTCCTTTAAAATGAAGGAAACACGCAACACGCATTTGCGGGGAAGGAAGGGGGGGGGGGATTTGCTTGGTAGAGGGGGTGATGAAAACGGAGATGAATTCCTTTTACGAGGAAACATATATCTCAAAAACTGAAGACGTTACAGACATGAAAATTTGCATTTGGAATTTTCTTTCAAACTAAAGAAAGACGTAAACTTTTGTCTTCGGAAAATCCACTTAAGGGGGGGGGGGAGGGTGGTGAATGAATTGAAAAATTTGTTGATTTCTTTGTGTGAGGATACTTATATCTCAAAAAATTAAAAATTTAGTCTGGCTAAATGGTTAGCGTGCCGGCCTTTGGTCACAGGGGACCCGGGTTCGATTCCCGGCAGGGTCGGAAATTTTAACCATCATTGGTTAATTTCCCTAGCACGGGGGCTGGGTGTATGTGTTGTCTTCATCATCACTTCATCCTCATCACGACGCCCAGGACGCCTACGGGCGTCATATCAAAAGACCTGCACCTGATGAGCCGAAACCGTCCTGGGATCTCCCGGCACTAAAAGCCATACGCAATTTCATTCCAACTAAAAATGTTAAGACGTGAACACTGG
Source organism: Anabrus simplex (assembly GCF_040414725.1). Classification (NCBI taxonomy): domain Eukaryota; kingdom Metazoa; phylum Arthropoda; class Insecta; order Orthoptera; family Tettigoniidae; genus Anabrus; species Anabrus simplex. The sequence goes on along the minus strand of NC_090266.1, from coordinate 471,296,979 downwards.
TATTTGGAATCTCACTTAAAAATAAAGAAACACGCACTTTTGGGGAGGGGGAATCAACTTAACGAGTAAGAAGGCGGCTGAAAAAGGAGTTGAATTACTTTCATGAGTATAATTATATCTCAAAATGTGAAGCTGTTACAGACGTGAAAGTTGGTATTTTGAAATTCCTTTCAAAATAAATACATTTTTTTTTTTGTTTTCGAGAAGTCCACTTAAGGCGGGAGAGGGGTGGAAAGAAGTGAGGAAGAAGAAGTTGAATAATTCTTATGAGTATACATTTATCTCAAAAACTAAAGGTGTTACAGACGTACAGGCACGAAAACTGGTATTTGAATATCCTTTAAAAATAATGAAACTCGTACTTTTTTGCTTTAGGAAAATCTAATTGAGGGGCTGAAAAGAATTGGAAACGCGGGTGAAGTTTTAAAATGAGTACCTTTATATCTACATTATATGTCGTCCGGCCCCATGGCTAAATGGTTAGCGTGCTGGCCTTTGGTCACAGGGGCCCCGGGTTCGATTCCCGGCAGAGTCGGGAATTTTAACCATCATTGGTCAATTTCCCTGGCATGGGGGCTGGGTGTGTTTGTTGTCTTCACCATCATTTAATCCTCATCACGACGCACAGGTCGCCTACGAGCGCCAGATCAAAACAACTGAACCTCGCGAGCCGAACCCGTCCTGGGATCTCCAGGCACTAAAGCCATAAGCCATTTCATTTTACGTTATATGTCAAAAACCTTACGTGCTAGAGACAATAAACTTGGTATTTGGAAAGTCTTTTAATAATACAGGAACCTGTACCTTTTTGTTTTGGAGAGGGCACTTAACAGGGGATAAAAAGTAGTGAAAAATAGTTGAATTATTTTTATGAGGATACACATAACTTAAAATCTCACAATGTCACCGACATGAAAATTGATATTTGGATCTCATTTAAAAATAAGAAAACATGTACTTTTGTTTTCGGAAAATACACTTAGATGGGGTTAGGGGAAGGGCTGATCAAGGGGCTGAATTCTTTTCATGGGGATACTTATGTATATCTCCAAAACTGAGTATGTTACAGATGTGGGAATAGGTATATGGAATCTCCTTTTAAAATATAGAAACATGTATTTATTTTTTTGACTTGAGAGAAGACTTTCTCGCATGTACAGTTCTATGTCGCATGGTCGTCTTAGCCCCAAAAGGTAATGCCACAAACATGGTTTACAAATAATTTCTGGGATAAATGAAACTCAGTTTTTGGGTAAGTTTTTATACTTCAGGAATTTTCAGATAGTCTCTTAGTACAATGCCGAGGAATGATTACTGTGATCAAATTACGAAATCCACGCGAGCGAAGCCGCGGGTAATTGCTAATCTATATATATAAAACTAGCAAGATACCCGTGCTTCGCTACGATATTATACTGAAATTTATAATTGAATGCTTATTGTTTTATATATAATCCGCCGAAATTGGCGATCTCACTCGTTTTCAAATAGATTACGGCAACTTTCCTCCCATTTTTCAATCTTTCTTACCAGCAATCGATTTCGTACTTCCCGGGCTAGGTCCAGGTATTCCACCCGGTCAGTTGGGTCCCCAATTCTTGGCCACCTTTCCTATAAGCATTTTTAATATGGATCAAGTCCTTCAGGAGGGCCGGCGTGGTGTCGTCTCTGGTGCCTTGGCGGTACTGAACCCACGGCCGGACTGCATTCTTAGTCATTACATGTCCAGGACCCGTTTCCAGCCGGTCCACAACATTATTATTATTATTATTATTATTATTATTATTATTATTATTATTATTATTATTATTATGATAGATGTGTTGGACCCCCACAGCAAGATGCAAGAACGCTACTTGCGGGAAATTACATCTGCCGCCAATGTCATTATTGACAATGTGACCAGCACCATTGTCGCTCGTAAGCGATTGTGCGGGATTTCTGGCGATACGAATGACGTACTTCCGTGCATTATTGACCTTATAATAACGGTGAACAATAAGACGGTCAATCTCATTCCTATCGTTTATTTCAAATGTGTTTAAATTTTTATTTATATGCCAGGAGCATCTACAGTACTCTAATCTAAGAACGTTCTCCGAAGGAAAAGATGGCTCTTGAAAACGAACCCAGGAAAGATTAAAAATGATCGGTTTATGATCAGAATAAGTACATCGAAATTCTACAGCCTGTTTCCAGTCATTCAACAGGGTCATGAATGGAAATAATAAAGCCCCCATCTAGCGGCGACGATAGGAATTGTGCCAGATGCCGAAGCCTGTCGCACTACTTTGGGGCATTGATTAATGAATGACAAATGAAATGAAATTATATTGGACAGTGTTGCTGGAATGAATGATGACAGGAAAAACCGAAGTATCCGGGAAAAATCCTGTCCCACCTCCGTTTTGTCCAGCACGAATGTCGCATGGAGTGACTGGAATTTGAACCACGGAACCCAGCTGTGAGTGGCCGCCGCGCTGCCGCCTGAGCAACGGAGGTTACTTATAAGTACATTATGAACAGTAAAATCAATTGGTCTCACCTCGTTTTACACCCCACCGCCGTTAAGTTTATTTGCCCCCACAACAAAAAAATTAAAAGAATGCGTGTTTCTTTATGTTTAAAGGAGATTTCAAACACCACTATCCACGTCTATTACATTCAGTTTCGAGATATAAGTACCCCATAAAAATAATTAACTCCCCCCCCCCCTCCAAGTGAATTTTCCGGCAAAAAGTACTTGTTTCTTTAATAGTAAAGGATCTTCTAAATACCAATCATCAGGAATCTAACTTCTTCAGTTTTTGTTTTATGTGTCCTCCTGAAAGGAATTCAACTCCTTTTCACTCCCAATCCCCAAGATGATTCAACCCCCCCCTCTCCAAAACAGGATTTTCTTTGGTTTTAATGGAGATCCAAATGCCAATTTTCACGTCTGCAACAACTTTAGTTTTCATTAGATGTAAGTATTCTCGTACAATTAAGTCAATTAATTTTTCATTTTTTCACCTAACCCCCCCCCCCCCCTTTATTGGATTTTCCGAGAATACTTTTCTTTACTTTTAAAGCAGATTCCAAATATCATATTTCACGTCTGTAACATCTTAATTTTTGAGACATCAGTAGCTTAATTAAAAGAATTCTACGCCATTTTCAGTCACTTTTGCTTCCCCCCTCCAACCAAGTGGTATTTCCGAAAACTAGAAAAACACGCTTCTTCACTTTTAATAGAGATTAATGAATACCATGTTTCACTTCTGTAACATGTTAAGTTTTTGAGATATACTGTAAATATTCCCAATTTAAAATGTCACCCCCTTTTTAGTTCCCCTTAAGAGGAGTTTCCAAAAACAAATAACCTATATTTCTTTACATTTACAGGAGATTCCAAATGCCGCTTTTTATGACTGTAACATTTTACGTTTCTCAGATATTCTGTAGATATAATATTTCAAAAAATTCACCCCAATTTGTCTCTCCTGTTTAACCACCATTAATTGGATTTTCCAAAAACAAAAAGTACGTGTTTCTTGATTTTTAAAGGAGATCCCATATACAAACTTTCAGTTCTGTAATATCTTCATTTTCTGAGATGTATGTATCCTCATTAAAGGCATTCAACCCATGATTCACCCTTTTACACCCCTCCTATTGGGATTTGCAGAAAACAAAAAATACGTGTATTCATATGTGGCTGGGAGGCGTGGCCAGTCTTAAGGAAGAAAATGTATAGGAAGTTCATTGGGAGATACGAGGTTTTAGAAGTAAGCCATCGATATATTTCTTCATTGTTACTGTTATTAGTTGTTAAGTTATTATTAATAACGTTCCACTGATTATTTGTGCTGTTTTACCTATCGATAGAATATATATATTCTAGATCCATTTTCATTCTAGCAACAATATTACGTATGTATTTATAGTCTTCATTTAACTGCTGTGAAATATAATATAATCGCATCTCATACAAAATTTCACCTGTTGTCTGTTAATTTTTTAATATAAATTGTATTTTTGCCTGATTAAATTTAACAGCTCTGAAGTAAATCAGGGGTAAAAGGGTCTAATTTTTAATTTAGATTTGGAATTTTTTAACTAAGGCAGCATTTCCTACACAATCATTAATTTATTTTATCAGAGCTATTTATCATTTAAAATTAGTGGTGATTGGTGCATGTATTTTCCGTAAATGGGACATGGTATATTGTAGGTCGTATTTAATAGTTTCTCTGCGTATTAATTTTGGGTGTAACATTGATATCCAAGGCTAGTAAATTGCGATCACTGAGATCAGTTATTATATAATCTATTTTATATTTTAAGACGTTGTTTAGTTATTATATTACATATTTTATATTTTCATACTTTGTTTACGTATGGAAGGACAGTGTTACATGAAGTGTGAATATAACACCCACAGAGATTCTGAAGCTCAGTAGGTATATGAGCCTGTTCTTATGTATTTATGTTAATCTCACCAATAGCAAAACAAAACGTATTACCACATTTATTCCAAATACCTTCTGTATATTTTAGAAAACCTTTGGAGAATTTGGTATGAGGTTTATTACTGCCATTATTAAGAAATGCATCGCAATTGAGAAATATCCCGGTGGCAATTGTCACATACAGTAGTGTGATAATAAAGTAAATTTAAAACATAATTACCCAACAACAATAACAACAACAACAACAACAACAGCAGCAGAAAAAACAATAACGACAGCAACAAGAGTACAAGCAGTAATTTCCTTGGAAAGAAAATATTTCAGCGAATACTACTAGTTTAACTTTCTAAATCCAGCATCATCATGTAAAAATTCACATACAATTACTTCCAGTTCTTAATACTACGGCTTAAAATACTATAGGTTAACATTATAACACCGTCATATAAAAATTCACACGTACCTTAAGTACTTCAAAATTTTACACTGTGACTTACAGTAGATTTAGCGGCCCAGTTACTAACTTAGCATTGTAAATAGAGCACTTTCATATACAATTTTACTAAGAAGGGTTATGTCTAATACGAATGCTTCGCTCGATGAAAATATTTTAATAAAGGCGATGATTTAGAGTAACTTCTTTACGTATAAGGTGTTATGGGTAAACAATTCTCAGTGAAATTTCTCTATGAAGATTGTTGTTTAGGTACCGGATTTAGACAAAAGTGGTGTTATTATTCATCGTGTTCTGTTTCCTGCAGTATAAAATTCAAAGCCATTTTGATCCTTGGAGTAGTATAATGTAATGTCTTTTACTTTCTGCAACCTCGGCACTAAGTGGAATAAAGTTATTAGCCCTATGTCTGGCTTCCTTTGTTCTTAGGATATAAACTGGTACCCGTTTCTTGTGCAGACTGAGTGAACTTCAGGACATCAGGTGTGGAAATATCGTTTCTAAACTTTTCACCTTCTTGACGGGGGAATCGAATCCATATCCTTCTGGATGAACCGAGGTCGCCTTTACCACATCGTCCAGATAGCCCTATTCTTGCAGTATATTTCGCTCAAGCACAGAGAAATTCGGCTACGCTGCATGGGCCGCGTAACTATTTCCTTGCATTTGCGTTCGAGTTCTACTGTCAGAAACAGATAATATCTTCTGTGGCTTACAATTTTCTCGTCTAGATTGAGGTCATGGCTGCTGACCTCACAGTCCTAACCGTGTCCCAATCCACGTCACGGGTATTTTGTATACGTTAGTGCGACGTTAAACCGACATAAAGACAAAAACTTGTCACCTTATACGGACATAATTTACATGTTTGTATCCCAGTGTAACGGAATTGCTTTTTTTCTCACCGTTGTTAGGGAACTGAAGATAGTGTCATAATAATAAATAGTGATGTGTGTCCGCTGGATGAGACAAATTTCACTCTCTTCCTTCCTCTGCCTTAACATCCTCGTCTTTCCTCTCCCTTGCGGTATGGACCTCTCACCATAGAGTGTTTCCGATTTGAAAGCTTAAGCCCTTGTCCCGTAAAAGTGATAGCACTTCTCTCCTGCGCTCTTTGCTTCTCACCACGTTGTCATCTCCCCCAGAGCAGTAGTAAGAACATCCTTCCCTCTTCCTTGTTTGAAGTCTACTCAACTCAGTACGTCTTGACTTTCATTCGATTTCCTTTGATCCGTCCGCTCGCATTTCAAGCGGTTAAGGCAGGCGGCTAAGAATCACTCAGATTCCATCGGCCCATATATTACACATCTTCCATTTAGCCATACATCTACCATGCTATCGACAGCAGCAAGCACGGCTTCATTTAGTGAAGTAAAATGGATTAGTAAAAGAAAGAGTGATGTGCTGAAGGCAGTATTAAGAAAATCCTGTTCAAGGTAGAAGTCGCTCCTTTTAAAGATTGCCGGCTTATGGATATATTTTTAAAGAGTTTGTCCCGAATTTTTGTTTTTCTCATCGTCTGCTTTACGTGTTCCGCACCGTGTTGGAGGCATGACAAGAAAGGCAAACATGAAGTAGTAGTGGTGCCTGCAGCTACTAGCTCCCCTGTTTGGATTCAATTTTACTTTGCATGCCAATCCTTGGCAAACATTGTGCGACATGATCCAGCCGATAGCTCAGGTTCCTCGCCTCTAGACTCTGTAGCTACTTCTTGCCGCCAACTACTGATCAACTAGAAAAACATACTTCCTTCTAAAGTTCAACTCAAATAAATAATTACGTATGGTTAAAAGTATATACTGTTCACCTCTATTAGAGCCATGTGTTTCTACTCTGTGGTGATGACAAAAATTTCAGTTTGTGTGTTATTTACTCACTGCTAGTATTATTGTCATTGGTAATTAATACTGATATTTATTTTACAGCATTGATTTAAAGAAGAACAAAACTTGCCAAATTTGCAGAAATTCATGAAGTTTGTTGATCTGAAATGGTTCCCGGAATGTATAACCAAACAAAAATTTAAAAAATTGTTGAAAAGAAAAGGTATTCCAGTAAAGGATGTATTAAAACATTATCAATTCAGGGTCGTAAGTAATGTTTAGCATATGCGTTGCCATCTATTTTGAGTGGATCACACTTTTCGAATGGAACTAGCACATCGACGGCTTACTTCTAATGGGCCGATGACCTTCGATGTTAGGCCCCTTAAAACAACAAGCATCAGCAGGCTTACTTCTAAAACCTCGTATGTCCCAGTGCTTTTCCTATCTATTATATTCCTTAAGACTAGTCACGCCTCCCAACCACATATGAATATGCAGCCCATCAGAACAATTTTTGTTGGTTCATTATCCTATGGTTGTGTGCAAAGGAAAATGAGTCTTAAATGCATTATACTGTAGGAGTGACTAATTTCGCTTTCAAACAATATCCCTACAATACCGTACGGTAAAGTCTATTTTCCTTTACTCATTAGCACAGGAAAATGAACACAACGAAAATAATTCCGATGGATTGAATATAAATATGAGGCTGTGAGGCGCGACAAGTCTTAAGGAATATAATGGGTAGGAAGATCATTGGGACATAGGAGGGTTTAGAAGTAAGCCATCGACATATTTGAAAGTCATGGTAAGACGAAACGATAACTCAATGAAACTAGAACGAGAATGCAATACGTCTTAAGATCTTCATTTCAGAAGGTAATTCAGTAAAATGTTACGATATGTCACTGAAAAACATAAAAGCGTACTCTGACAAGACGTCAGGCTTTTGACTCTGCAACAGAATAATCCAAACTATCTAAAATATCGATCCTCGGCACTAATTGGGTTAATATCTGTCTCCACCTCCATTTTTTCTACTTGTTTAAAGCCGCACTAACACATAGGAGGTTTTCGGCGACGGAAGGAAGGCAATGTTCTAGGCTTGAGAAGGTAGCAGCCATGTCCTTAATGAAGGTACAACCCAGGCGTTTCATGGTGTGAAAATGGGAAACCAAGGAAACCCATCTTCAGGGTTGCCAATGGTGGGACTCGAACCCACTATCTCCCAAATGCAAGCTCACGGCTCTGCGACCCTAACCGCACGGCAAACTCACTCGAATCTCCAGCTCATAACAAATGAACTGACATAATTATTTCATTTCATCACACTAACTTTACGTAACATTTTCAGTTCGGAGTCTGGTTGGATCCGCAGAAAATCACCACCAAAGTTTATGTGGTTAAAGGGAAAACCGCAAAATGCACGCAGAAGAGTGAGGTAGTTTGTCTTTGCTCTCCTCACTGGGCAAGAACGTGCTGTTGCAGCACGACCAGCCATAAGATCCAGACTCACTAGTGTTACTCCAAATGTCATTACTACAGCCCCGAAATTCAGACATATATTTTGGCCAAATAGGCAGGTAAATAAGCACTTACAATTTAAGAAATAGGCACTAAATTATTAAAATAGGCATTTATAATGACAAAAATTGGCACTAATATAATAAAAATGGTTTAATGTAAGTCATTTAATGCACATCTGCAGTCCAATTTACTACTTAATCTTACGTCCCCCTGTCGGTGGGGTAATAGAATAACATCAATGGTATCCCCTGCCATTCGGAAGAGGCGAATGAAAAGGGGGTCCTGGGCTCTCAACTTGGGTGTGTGTGGTTAGCGACCACGGTTTCCCTACCTGGGTCTGGCGTGGCATCAATTTATTAGTGTCAGGTTCCTCTATTTTATCTTTCAAACCCGAACTCACTTCGTCAACTCTTGTCCATGTTTGACCCCAACGGTATTAGATTTTCGGACCTTAGGGAGTTTATTATTTTCACATCGTTCTTGGCCCTTACCTTTCTCTTGCCGATAACTCCATTCTTCGAAGTGTCAGACCTCTTCCATTTTCCATCTGATTAGTGTTAATAGAAGATGGTTACAAAGTTGTTCTTTCTCTTAAAACAATATTCTTTCTTTGTTAGTTGCTTTACGTCGCACCGACAGAGATAGGTTTTATGGCGACGATAAAACAATAATCACCACCACCACTTAATCTTACGTAGCAGGAACAGGACCTGGCAACCCTCTTGACCATTTGGCTTGTAGAGTGAGTTTTCAGCAGGAATTTGTGTAATATTAATACATGTATTTTTAATCTATTAAATTAAAATGAAATCGTTTTCTTTATTATTAACACAGTACATTGGAATCATATTTCCTTTCCTTTCCTTTCCACTGTTTAATTTTAATATATAAGTAACAAACGAATATTTCCACTTTGTTTGTTAAAACATTAGCCAGAATGCTAAGAAAAGAAAGAAAGGAACCAACGGTATAAGTTTTAATAGTAAACAAATTCCTAGTATTCGCTTTGCAGCTGATATTGCATTGAGAGTTAGGATGCTCGGTATACTAAACAACGCGTTAGAGAAGTTCAGACTAAAAATAAACACAAAGAAAACAAAAATAATGGTCGTTAAAAAGAAGAAGACTGAATTGAAAACAAAAATTAAATTAGACTATGCCAAAATAGATCATATTACCTCCTCTCTGTACCCGTAAAAAGTGTTCATATCTTTAAGGCGCTTGATATTAAATTAACGAGCATGGATCTTATCCTAGGGAGTGGATTTATCATTGGAGTTGGTACAGAGAGGGGTATAGTTATCAATTTTAGAGATTCTTTTGATAAATTGAGCAATTTCCTATCACCTTCGTACAGCAGCATGGAAGTGTCGTGGCTGGTTGGTACCTCCGAGTCCTGGGATGGCGCTGGACATCGCCAACGTACCTAACAAATAATAATAATAATTATATTGATTCTTTATGTCCCCAATTACTTTCAACGATTTTTGGAGACTCCAAACAAAACATACTAGGGCGTGCGTTAATAAAAATGGGAGACAACGAACGTACGGAATTAAATATTATGATAATAAAACACATTACCGCCACATCTGTAGATATCCCATCTATCAACCACAACGTTGATACATGAATAATACAATTTCTTTCTCAGTTTTGTACAAATTGTACCAATTTGAAGACTGGATGAATCAAATGGAGGTGATACTCAACACACCATATATCACCATCGACAAAATGTGCACTTATATTTCAAGAAACAAAGAGACCAAATACTGCCAATCTTGTCCACCTCAATCCAGTCTTGATACACTAATGCTACTTCTCTTTGCGATCAGACAGCAGACTGTTTTGTAGTTTGCTGATTTCAGGCTCCAGCAACTCATAAACCAGGGTGCCATTCCCATCAATGAAGTTAGCAACTGTTCTAACTAAAGTAGCCTCTCTCACTGCCCCTGTTTTACCATCCTTACATGTAAGTATAAGGTGATATTTATCATCATACTTCTTTAAAAAGGAGCATAATCAGTGGCTGCAGAAGTAAAAATTAGAACTGCTATGGCAAAACAAATGTATCAAAGCAGGAAACATCTATTGTTAAATAAGCACATAGGAATTGAAACCATGAAAAAAATTGTTAAAACCTTTGTTTGGAGTGTGCTAACTTACGGTTGCGAGATATGGACTTTTGGAAAACAAGTACAATGAAGACTAGAAGATGCGGAAATGTGGTTCTGGAGAAGACTGACAGGGATGATTTGGACAGAGAAGAAGACTAATATCCAAATCTTGAATAACATTAATGAGAAACGGACCATAATTCATTCAAAAGAGCAGAGGAAGGCTAAATTTCTTGGGCATGTCCTATGACATGATACCTTACTCCAGAATGTCTTCGAAGGCAATGTCCTAGGGAAGAAGTCGAGAGGAAGAGCGCGTCTCTCACACGTTAGGAACATAATCACTCACCTGGGTTTTCCTTCGTATGTCACGATGAAAAGGACTGCTGAAGACCGTGGGATGTGGCTGCAGCGACAAGGCTTAGCATTCAGATAATGGATGGATGGAAGAGGAACAAATTTGATTACATCATATTTGGCTTTAATATTTCTTATTTAGTCACCCCAGTGTAGAATAGGCTGAGCCTGTGTATCATTGGGCCCACTTAGGGCTTTAACTATTTCTATAAGGAGGGCAAGTGTTTCGCCTCCTAAGCTGTTGTTTATGGCCAGTCATGTTCAACCTTTTCTTTTTAAATTAAGGCCATTTAGTATGGGCAATCATGCCCCCTGTTTAGTCGGTAATTGCTTCCGGTGTTAGTTCCCTTTAGGAACAGTGAGTTATAAACTGTTGAGCAATAGATAAGCCCACATCGGGGAAAGTTGGTATAAATATTTTAAGGAGGAAAACTTATAGGTTGTCAAGTGAAACTTAAGTGCGGAAAAAGAAATTGATGCCTCTGCGAGGCTGGAATATGATATTGTTGAAGCGCAGACAACTACAAGTGTACTTTCCCGGAGCAAAATAAGCTCCTTGTAAAATAATATTCCTTCCAAGAGCAATAACGCCCTGTTCTGTGTAAATCAACCAAACCGTTACCATTTGTAAATTTTGTACCTGATTTTTGGACTTTTAAGTCCTTGTTATTGTTAGAGCTGACGAGCTCATTAATATTGTTGTTATTCATTCAGATACTCTATTTATCAAATTTTAAACTAGGAAAGAAGGAAAGAAACAAAATTTCAAAATTTGTTGTGTTAAGTTCGGTTCTAGTAAATTCCTTGTCCACCCATTCACCCCAGGCGCTTCTTGTCTCTCTATGATCCACGAAAACCCTGGAACAAAGGCCATGGCCGCTTTGTTTCCAAACCCAGCCCTTTTCCAGCCTAGTGTCGCTGAAAACCTCGCTATGTTAAACCACTAAAGAGAGAAGAATATACCATTGGCCCACAATCTATCTATTAGGATTATTGAAATATTACTTTAAATCGGTATAAAATTAATACGTACCCTAGTTTATGATATTATACCTAAAATGTCTTGTTTTGAACTATTTTGGATCATTCGTAATTATATAAAATAAACAATCACCTGTGGGCCTGTTAGCACCCCTCCCGTTGGTATTGCTAGGGTTAACGAGAATCTTTTCAACTAAGAGCCAGTATGGAAGTCGTTTGTTAAGGCCACTAAATAGGACAATTAGAACAATTATTATTTTAATGAAGCTGAAATCGCTCGTGATAGGCAGGACAGTTGGTTCAAATAGAAGAAGACAACTGTGTGAAAAAGCTAACCTCCCAGAAACACTATGGATGCAGGAAGTATGATGTCCTTAACTACGCAGGTTAGATGTTGAAGCAGCGTATCTGAAAGTTCTGGGAGTAAAAGGACGGGATAGAAATCAATCCAGAAGAGGTAGATTGAAGAACATCTTTGAGGAGACCAAGGCTGCAGTGACACGCAGAAGAAGAATAATGGTAGGAATTCCGGTGGGCTACAGGTGAACACAAACCCCAAATTAGTTTTGTGTATTTTGTGCCTGCTGTGGTATAAGCAAACAAAGTTTTCAGGACGTCTGTTGACGCTGAAGATGTCTTTTCAGATATGAATAAATAATTTCTTCATTTCACGTTAGCAGAATAACTAATCCACGTCGTAAATATTTCGCCTGAAGCCATAATAGTGTTCTTTATGGTGTGCTTTGACGGAATGGCAACCTGTACATTGAGATGTAATTGAATTAAGAAGGACTTATCTATCCGAGGCTGTAAAAGCGAGCTTAATTCACATTTTAAATCTAGCATTCGATTCCCATTTGGGAGGTGCAAGAATTTAGTAATGTATCCACTATTTTGGGGAAGCACATGGTTCCGTGGTTATATCAACAGAGATCAGAAATAACTGACAGGTTAATTCCTGGGGACAAAGGTGACGCGACATGAAACCAACCACTCCGAACTATGTGGTGCCGTATTTACAAATAGTAGATGTCCTTACGTTTCACTTCACGGGGAAAATTACTTTGCATTTCGTTAGCTTTGCTTTGTGCTGGTTGATTCCTTAAACAAAATATGTACATTCAAACAGTGGGTGCTCGTGCTAATATTGTAGTAAGTGCTGCAATTATCAAGTAAGGAACCGAGCAAACAATAAACCGAAAACCAAAAACCCAAACCCCATGACGAATGAGCCTCGAAGGATCATGGCCTACCAAGCGACCACTGCTCAGCCCGAAGACTTACAAATTACGAGGTGTCGTGTCGTCAAGAGGACGGATCCACTCGGCTGTTATTCTTGGCTTTCTAAACCGGGGCCGCTATCTCACCGTCAGATAGCTCCTTAATTGTAATCACGTAGACTGAGTGGGCCTCGAACCAGCTCTCCGATACAGGTAAATATCACTGACATGGCCGAGAATCGAAACCGGGGCCTCCGGGTAAGGGACAAACACCCTACCCCTGCAAAGCGGAGCCGGTATTCTATAGACAAATCTACAGAAAGTATGTGAGTAACGTGTAGAACATATAAAATGACGAAAAATGTCCATTCGTTACTGTCTTCTGAAGAACATTTTGAAGATTTTGAGTTGAGCCTCTCGACGTTGCCAACCATATTCTTCTCAACTGAGAGCGTAACTAGTGAAATAAGCTGATGCTGTGACATGGTATTTCGAAGAAAAGTTTTGATTCTGTTCACGAAAGAAAACCGTATGTTCGGTTTAGCAAATTGATATGGTGGTTGTGATTTACATTCTCGACAACCAGGTAATTTGTGAGAACGTCTTATGTAAATTTCTGGACAGAATGAATGAAGTAGTGAGTAGATGAGCAACGTATGTTCTAAAATAATGGGTGCTGAGAGAGCATTTTCCCACGATGTCATTGACCCCTAGTTGAGTAGTAAGGATATGCCGATTCTGATGCGAGGTCATTGATCCCTAGTTAAGTAGGAAGGCTATATATGATCTAGACAATTGAACTCGGAATAACGTCATAACCTTGCGTACGAGAGCAAGCAAAACCTGACAGTCTCGATTGGAGGGGCCTAATTGTTCAGGGAATGATCTGGGTTGCTTTCAACCCCCTAGGTGAGGTTATGACGTCATGCATACTTACGAGGGCAATGCCAACATCACTGGCCTTCCTGGAGTGTTTTAACCGCTGGGTGAGGTTATGACGTCAAACCCTTATGTACCTGGGCAACGCTAACCTCAGACCACTTTGGAGGAGCCGAATCGGACGGGCCCCATTGGAGGAGCCAAATCGGAAAGGTCAAGGACACTTTTGGAGGAGCCTAATCGATCAGGCGCCCATGAAGCAGCCTCAAATCGGTTATGTGACCTGCAGATAAGGTTAAGACGTCATTATGACGTGTTAACATAACCTTGCCCACGAACGCTAAACTGACCTCTCACACAGACTCCCCTTGCAGGAGTTAAATCGGTTAGATGACTGGGAGTTGAGGTTATGACGTGGTGAGTTATCCTCGTTACGAGGAACGCTAACCTAACCTCAGAAGGGTTCCCCTTGGAGGAGCCGAACAAGTGAGGTGACTTTTAGGTGCGGTTAACACCTGTGTCAACCTAACCTTGGCCACGAACGGTAACCTAACCTCACACAGGCTGTTTGTCGTCTCCCCCTTGGAGTAGTAAAGAAGCTGCGACGTAATAAGCGCGGGTGATTTAAAAATGCATGCTTATCTTTACATAACCGAACGTGAAGGCCTTCTCCTGACAGAGGTGTGACGCCACGGCGTGACAAATGTCTATCCGATCCCGCTACAGACATATCAGAGCGCTCTTGAGGTGACTTCATGAGTTATTGTAATCAAAATGCTATCAGATCCCGCTAGAGACTAACAGTGCACTCTTGCCGTGACTTCACGAGTTACTGTAAACAAGCGAAAATTAGATCCCAAAGGGGCATAACAGGGGGGAAATGCTAGTGTGCATGTGCGCATGTACATCAGCTTGAGGTACACTCTGAAGGCGAGTTTGCAAGTTGCTGTAAAAAGGATTAATGCCGCACTCACAGGCTCTTTGCCCGTCTCCCCCTTGGAGTAGTGACGGAGTTGTGACGTAATAAGCGCGAGCGATTTAAAAATGCATGCTTACCTTTACATAACCGAATGCGCAAGCTTCTCCTGACAGAGCTGTGACGTCACAGAGTGGGTGATTTGAAATGCGGACTGCTGGCTAAGGGAGCATGATGTTATAACCTAACGTGTGTCCATTCCTCGTCCCGTTTCACTACGTTGTCACAATCTAGTAATTATAAATTTTGTACCTCCACCCACCTTACCCTGCCAGGCTGAATAGCTCAGACGGTTGAGACCCTGGCCTTCCGTCGCAAACTTTCCATGTTCGATCCTGGCTCAGCTGTGTGGGAGCTGGGGAGGGGAGACATAAGCATATGCCATATTAAGGTCACGCTGCTTTAATATGTAGCGATCACGTCAACATGGTTATGCATGTTTAGACTTGTTCGTTATCCTTTGCGGTCGACATCGAAAAGAACAAGACATGACTAAGGGAGCTTGGATAGGAGCGTGGTAAGAGAAAAACAACTGCTATGTTAAAAAGATAACTAGAAGTTCTTCAGCCTATATTTTCATAAAAATAAAATAATGACGACCAGGAAAACATTTGATAGGTATGAGGAGGCAAAGGGAATGCAAAAAAGAACATTTTTATGTTAATGACATATTTATTGTGTAGTTATTTACAAAATTAAACAAACTACTACCGGTGCTCTACAGTCTTTCTTACGCTGCCCACAAGTTTGCTGTACACCTTAACATCATAATGTGAAGATTTAGTATGCTTCCAAAAATATGATGCCCCTGCAACAATCAAATGAAGCAAAATATTTATTGTTTATGAATTTAAGTTTTCAAATACTTATTATACTCTGCATGTTATGCTTCGCAAAGAAGTTGATGCAGTTCTTACCTCGATGTCATCCATGTGTTTAATTCCGTTTTGAATAATTATTAGGTACTGTAAAGAAGGGAAAAAGTTCATCCATACACTTTCTACAGCTTGCAATCTTCGGATAATGTCTTTCGCAATTGCGTTCCATGTGAATTTCACTTCGATGCTTGTAATGACGTCGACAGCGTCTTCATGAAGCGAAGTCGATTGACATCTTACTATGGAGAGGTAGGATGTCCCAAAATGCAATAACGAAAGGAGCAGCGTACGTAGATAAAAGTTCTGGTGGTAAAAATTGAATCAGATATTTTGGCATCTGATATAAGGTTATACGTTTATAGAACATTTTAATAGCCTCGCTTACTTGAGTGATTTAAATAAGATGTAGCGTATCAGATTCGCTGGTAGGGAAATATGATGTACATTCACAGTTTTGTTTGTTATTAAGACTATCGGTTTTCTGTAACCGTGTAGTCTTTTTCTTCTTTCCGTTCCATAGTGTACGAAGTAGAAGCACACAATAATGATCATGATGAAAGGGTATCCTTTTTTGTAGTCTTGAAACAATATTCGTTATTAGATGGTAAGTGACATCACTCGTATGAAAAATAAGACAATAGGCTGTTATGTGAGCAGGAAGTGTTTCAGACGTTTCAAATTCTAAACGAATATCTACAGGAGATTCTTTTATGAATTCTTCATGACAAGAGCAGCCTATAACTACCATTAGTGATTTATTTTTAAATTCTTCAGGTGAAAATAGTGGAAGACTTTCTTTCTGATAATACTATGATTGGAATTTACAAAACATGTCATAGAGCAACCCAAATTTATTTTTCTCAAAATTAATGTCCATGTTTTCGTATGGATATATAATTCCGTTGAGATATAGTGTCATATTTCTTAATTTACAGTGATCTAACTGTGAGATATCCTTTTCATGGTTGAATTAACGATGGGTTGAAGTCCAAAAATAATTTACAATGGCTTTTCAGTAAAACGTGACGTTTTAACAGCCCAGCTATGCTTGTTTGTAGGTGGTAACACAGGATATTCATGCAGCTCCCAGCTTCAAAAACGTATAGATAATTTCCTACAATCTTGAGCAATCGAAGTTTTTTTTCCATCAGATAATGTTATATGTGGAATCTCCCAAAATATACAATGAAGTGTAGTTTTCGAGTCTACTGGTGTTTCTGCTGCTTTAAGAGAATTTTAAACTCTTCGATCACGGATCAGAATCAGCTTTTGTTTTGCGTCGATTATAATAGTCTAAAATCATCAGCAAAGCCGAGAATATGTTTTAATGGCAACATAGCAGAAAAAGTACCGCCGTGTTTAATCATCCAGTTGTTATCAGTTTTCGGACACCATCCTGCCATCCGTAAGATATTACTTCCTTCATCCCTATGTGAAGGTTAGAGTTTCATTGCACTTGTAATACCAACATTCTTCGATCTATCCATTTCCACATTACTTACATCATAACGCCCTTCTGAAAAGAGAAAAGCTTCACCATGGTTGTTTAGTTGAGATGAGCCTGGTCTACATTCGTCTGCCTTACCTAGGCGTCCTTCAGTATAGACGTAGCTTTCGTGCGGTAAGGTGCTGATTAATGATAAAACTAATTTCATCATTGTTATTGAGTCTAAGCCTGAAAGATTGATAAGAATGAAGCTCACTTCGTACCACACCTTCATGAGTTTCTATTGTGTACATAACGTCCAGCATTTCTTCCATTTTGTTGTACTGGCGTATAACCTAAATGTAGGAGAATTTGTTTATGGCCATCTGTTAACTAGTTGAGTCTTCACAAACAGGTAGTATGTCTCCGGAATATACAGTGTGTGTTATAGGTTTTTATACTACTTTAAGCTGAAGTTTGTAAGCTAGGTACGTGTGTGGATCTAAATTAATGAGCTGATTATATTTATTCACAAGCCTAAGAGTGATGTTACTAATGTGTTTTACAGACACAGGATGATAAAGAACAATTGACGGTTTCTGACGAATCGTATAACCACTTCCCTCTGTAATAATAAAGTTGTGCAGGACGTGTGAAGTTTGTTGATTACTATACAAGTCTGTAATAATATTAGAAGTGATGATTACATGATGATCAATGAAGAGTGTTATACGTTGATCAGACTCATAACGTACCTTCTGTAAGAGCTCTCTTGGTGAAAATCCAAGCAATGGTCCAATCGAATCAGGTTGTGATTTGAAGTCAATCTTAAATAAAGACTCAATAACACATTTATGTGTGATGTTGCTAACGGTATTTGAGAACTTGTAATTATTATTACTAATAATCTCATCAGTAAACTATTCAATTAAGGTACTTCCAATTTATTCATGAATATCGTCTACTGAACAACTGCCTGACGGTAGCGTTAACACATACTAATCGTAATAGAACTTGTTTACGCCATCACGCGCATTATAGATTTTATTGTAGCTTTCAAACGACGCATATCCAAGACTTTGTGGCTGATGACCGATTTCGATCCGTGGATTAAAGTATACGGTTGTTTCAGGTCCTCTCCGTGTACAGCGAACGTTCTTACACTGTTGGTCATCACGTGCACACTGATGCTCTTTGCCTACTGTCTGGGTTTGATATAAGAACATACGATACAATCGTTCGCACATGCGTGCATTGAACTTTTGCACACGGTTTTTATTGTAAACTATGTCTGCACTGCTTCCGAAATAACGTATGAGCTTAAATGGAGCAGGTAAGTCTCCATAGCTTTCGAAATACCATACTTTAGGTTTACGTTTTACGTAAGTAACGTAATGCGTTCCAGGTCCGTGATTTTTGTCTGCGTTAGTTACAGCACTCTCGCTTTCACGTGGGCATGCTGGTATTTTATCGCGCGGATACACCCCACGAAAATAATGAATTCCTAGTTGTTTAGCAAACGTAAAATGTTCTTCGTGTGTTAGAGGACGATATGGCTATGCAAACAGTAGACGCTTTTTGGTGATATGTAGATGCCAAGCCCTTTTTTGTATGGTTCTAGCTTCATGTGTACGCCTTTGCCTCGTAATGCAATTGCCTCCATTGTCTTGTGATGGCGTTCACTCTCTTTCAACTGTTGCTTGGCTCCTTCTACAGCCTTAACTGTCCTTGATACAGCATTAGCACAGCCCAACAAAGACCCTAAAGCTCCTCGTCCAGCAAACAGCGCAGGAAGAAATCCTCTTCGTTTTGGTACAGGAATAATTCCTGCACGTTTAAAAAATATTCCTCTACACTTTGGAGAAATTCTCGTTCTTGCTGCGCGTAGTACCTTAATAATGGCTACTTGCGGATTGCATTCCCATCGAGTAGCTTTTCGTGCAGCCTTTTCATCTTCTTTCAATCCAACAGATTTAGTTTTCTTCTTCATAACGTTTCGATATCGTTGTTTCGCCATTCTGTACACGACTTCACTCGTCAAGAGCGATTCATGATCTGACAGTTATTCCTGTTTCGTTTAATATGTATATATTACTATAGGCTACTTTAGTATTCATTTACCATGAATATTATGAAGTAGCAAGACCCTCTACCTATTAGTGACACAGTGCCACATTTCTTACCTAGTCCTGGTACAACTACACAAAGGCGTCATGGAACGTTGTTTCTTTTTACTATTCGATGTATTATAACTTGCTCATCGGGATGCGGGAAGACAAATCTATTACTCACACTCATTAACTCTTTAAATGGTATGCGCTTCGAGAATATTTACGTTTTCGCAAAGTCACTCTATCAAACACTATAACCTATTCTACAAATTGTATTGCACGGTCTGGTTAAAGATGTTTTGAAATATTTTCAATTTAATGCACATGAGCAGTTACCATCACCGGATGATGCGCTTCCCAATTCTCTTATTATCTTTGACGATGTAGCTACAGAACAGCAAAATTTATCCGTGCATACTTTAGTAGGAGACGATATAAATTCGTAGATTGCATCTGTTTATGTCAAACCTGTTCTCGTGTGCCTAAGCAGTTGTATGCGACAACGCAAATATAATTGTGCTTTTTCGATAAGACGAGCGCAATATGCGACATGTGTATGATGATCATGTTAACACTGATATGACATTCAATGAATTTAATCGTATGTGTGCTGCATGATGGAAATCGCATCGTTACGGATTTTCAGTCATTTATAAAGGAAGTGATGTTCATTACGGACGGTATCGCATGGGTTTCGATCATTTTACATACATCAACACAGAGTTACATACTCCACTTAAACAAAAATCACTATCATTAAAATATCCAGCAAAGAGATTACACAACATATAATCCGTGATCGAAACAATATTCGATGAAAATTTAAAGAGCTTATATGTATTCAAGCAGACACTGATTTTTTGAAAATCCATCTAGGTACGCCACTTATGAAATTTTTGGTCCTACTTCATTGCCCAAGTCTACTACAAGTTATGTTTCTATACAAACATATCGTGATAAAGAGAAACAAGAAGAAGAAAAGCCTGAAGAAGAAGATGAAGAAGAAGAAGAAGCAGAAGAAGAAAATCCGGACGAGGAAGAGGAGAAGCAGGATAGGGATGAAGAAAAGGTTGAGGAAGAAGAACTTAACGATACTTCACTACCTAAGCGAGTTAAGTTTTTAACTACAGATGTTATTGCTGAATCATATACTGCATCAACACAAGATCTACCTTCTTTCTCTGAGGTTATGATCACGCCATAGTATCGCAATCATTTTAAGACTTTTATTCAAAATACCTATTGCTCCTTTTATAGAAAAACCCTTTGCAGGACAAACTGACACAACCTACGTTATACGCTATGAATACGACTATTTCTGGATAGGTAATGCATGTATTACGATTAATGGCAACAGTCTCATTGTAAGGGGTGTTACCATTAAGCCTACGTAATATCTCCTAGAACTTCTTTTCTCACGAATACCTGATAAGGACATAATTTCACAAGATCATCCTAAAAATATAAAGCAATGCTTTTTGCTACTGACGCTACTTACTTTACTCGACGTGTACTCTAACTTTGCTTTTGCAACACCTATGCGTTCTAAGAAAGCGGCTCAATTCAAGGACGCATTTACAGAAATTGTTGAACAACCAAAACGCTGCCCAAGGCTCCTTCAAACTGATCAAGGTAAAGAGTTTTACAGCAAGGATTTTTTATTATCTCAAGTTACTTGGCATTCATAACTAGGATAAGTAAAGCAATCTCAACGCAAGTGTTGTATAACGATTTAATCGTACACTAAAAGCTATGAAGGGGCGAGAATTTACAGCAAAATGTTTTTATCCATGGATTGAACTGCTAAGTAGACTCGTGTCTCCCTACAACGATACACCTCGTCGCACTATCGGCACAAAGCAACGTCTTTTTACTAAGAATACATTACGCTGAGATGTTATTAATCTTATAAACAAAACGGCTAATCCGTGCTGCCATCGCTTGAAAACGTTGATTTCGTTCGCATCAGCAAACACATGTCTTTCTTTGTAAAAGGATACACACCTAACAGGAGCACAGAATTTTTTCAAATCAGGAGTGTTAAGCTTACTAATCCAGTTACGTATGTACTACGCGATCTTTCAAGACAGCCTATTGAAGGAGGATTCTACATCTAAGAACTGCAGAAAACCAAATATCCTGATCACAATTTAATCGAACGTGTTATTCGCCCTTTTGGAAATAAACTGTATGTCAAATGTCTTGGTTTTAATAACAACTTCAATGCATGGATTAATAAAGAGGATGCACATTAAAACTTGAATTGTTTTATTCTAGAACCTCTACCTCTCCTTTCTTCTACTGCACATGTCAAGTTTAAACTTGCAAGTGAACATTATTACTACTAATTAATTTAGGATATGGTGTAGTTTAGGATTAAGATTATAATATCAAACAACACCTGCATTAGTTTTCACAAATCGTACTTATTTTAGTATAAGTACATTTTTCTTTCTTCAGGTAAATGTGTTCTCTCCTTCCTTACATAGATTATTTCTACTGGTATCGCTGTTTAATGCCACCACCCAGTAACAGTTTTCCTTTCATTGTACCGGCAACGACAATTGCTGCTATTTTCTTAGTAACGCTGTGTAGTTTTACGAAGCAGATTTTCGTCAGCTGTACGTCTTAGTTCAGGTTTGTTTTGACGATGAGCAATTTCATGCTCTTTGCAGGCAGCATCTAACATATTAATACCAGGATCACCACGTGCAAAGCGGACGTTAAGTCGACTTCCAGGGCCACAGTACTGGTAACTAGGAAGATGCAGCTCAAAGGGTAGAAGATCAATCACCATATTGATGAGTCCATGACCATCATACTTCTTCACCTTTCTCCCAAGCACGTTTCTTCACTTTTTTGAGCGACAGCTTGCTTACTCCTTTCGCAACCATGATGAATGTTTGTAAGCGAAGAAAACTCGTTAGTTTTAGGACCGTGATACAGTTTAACACTAGGATTACCAAACATTCTTTCTACCTACTTTTACCAAAGCGGTCATTTTGACCGATAGTGGCAGGTATTCGTTTCTTGAGGATATTGATGTCTGAAAAAGGTTCGAATTTAGTATAAAACCATCATAGACCATAATTTAATTATCATGCATGACTTGTGAACACTATTATGAATAAACAAATAAATAAACAAATAAACAAATAAGTAAACTAGTAAGGCAGAATGTTCTTCTTACACACTTTACCTTACATTATATACATATGTGCATGAATGTCACTTTCTGCTTTTAAACTTATTTTTCGCACTGAACACACACACACTTTGCTTGGTCACCTTTGAAGTGAAATTAACAACAGACCAGTGTTTTTAGAGATTGCATTCCTTTCAGTTATCTTGTTCCCTTCGCACACTTCTTCCCTGATTGATGAAAAAGTCAGCAAGACGCAATACTACGTGTTCACTTAGGGTCTGATCAGTGGGTCACGTTTCATCTTTTCCAGGATAGAAAAACCGTTTACAACATACTTGACTTCCACATCCACAGCCAACCAAAATTTCATACCAAACTTTTCTGGTTTATTGGCCATATACTGCATAAATGGGCATCTAGCATTCGATGAAAAGAGCTGTTCATCCACGGTAATGTTCTCATTTGGTCTGAAGGAAATAGTAAAATTAGATATAAATTTGTCCCGCACAACAGGTACAAGCGCCAATCTATCAATTTTCAGGTGATCCCTACTGGTAGATTTGTCATCGAATCGAAGAAACCTCATGATATCCAGGAAACAGTTTCGTGCCACAGTTTGGGAGAAAATTCCAGGACCTCACTTTTGTGACCACAGATTGAGAAGGTTCGTGTCAGCTCCATAAGTTCCACGTGCGTATAAAATACCAATGACAGCGTCCAATTCTTCCAAAGAAAGTGTCCGTTCAGGATTGTTCAGAACTTCGCGGGCTCCAACCTCAGGCGCTGCTTGGATTCGTCAATAAAAAGACGACAAGCTGTAGCGGCACAAGTTCCTTCAATGTGGCGTTTTGCATGTCCTGTTAGACCTCGGACTTCCCTCAGTATATTTTACTGTCCTCGACGGCCTGGCAGGCTTTGTAGATCGACAAGAGTCCGCACTGTTCCATCCAAAGCGACTTCTTCCTCGCCGACCGTCATATGCTGACCACGCCCACGTGTTGACATACCACAGCGTATGCTCGGCCTTCCGTAGTTGATATCGTGCTCCTTGCTAGTAATTTCATTATCTTCCTTAGTGTTTCTTTCACCTGAAAAATGTTATACCAAACTTACTTACACTGTGCACAGAATTACGTAAATACAAAATGACTAACTTCAAATAGTCTTACCTTTGTCATCAGCTGCTTTGCTAGTGTGCGTGCATCGCCATTTGGCGGGTAGTTCCCTAACCTTTGAGGTCAAAGGCTGCTGTGTGATTTCATGTTCACGTGGAAATTCTGAAGGCTCGACGCAACTAGAATCACTATCCGAACTATTTCCGTTTGCCAAGTTACACAGGTCTTCGCAATTATCGAGGTCTAAATCAGACCCAGCTTCATCGCTTGATTGTGATGGTGAAATTATATGTTTATGCTTCAGAATTTCGGCATCCATTTGTAGACTACGCGAGAACATGCTTCTTCGAGGGAATTACAATCGGGAATTCTAGTTTGAATGTTTGTAACGAGTGAACACGACAATTGACTGCTCGTTACGATTGCACACCTTTCATTACTGAACTAATACTGACTATATTTTCCTGTCATGTTTGAAAAGAGCCACCGGCTGTCCCATCGCAGCACAACAATAAGTTCTATCCTATACTACGGTAATAAAGTACACTATAACTGCTTGTTAGAGTTATATCCCGTTCTAAATGAATGCCACAAAAGTCTGATGGGGTAGCTACTGCAATACCGGTCAAAATGACCGCCTGGTAAAAGTAGGTATATGATCTCATAGCGCTAACTAGAAAGGAGTTACGGGTTTTTGAAGCTATGTGCCGAAAAGTACACTAAATATCGTTAAAAGCCACCGAAGGGTTTGCATGTTCTAACCGTATAACGAGAGTGATGGAGAAAACAAAACTGAAAACGGTCATTTTGACCGCTGCGGTAAACCTAGTGTTAATGAGTTGATTTGTACGGCACTCTCTCACTGAAAGTCTCCTAGCTAAACTCACTTGTCCATGATGTAAACTACACGTTTGAAGCTCTGACAAAACAGGATCTTGAGTTCACTCACGAGACAACTTGCCCCAGAACATCTTTACACCATTCGCAGCCACATCGAACCAAAATGCTTTTGGTAATGCTTTCAAATCTTCTTTAGTAAAAGTGTTTAGTTCCTTTTTGCAAGCATAAATATTTACGATTGAATTTTCAATTGCGTTACATGTAGTATGAGATAGAAATGACACTATGTCATTTCTCTACAAATGTTTCTTTCACACTCTCGTCATTTCGACACTGCAATTTACATACGTTGTTCACATCCCGGTATGCACTGCGACACAACCAATCAAAAAGCACGCACACATGGCGTGAAAACTGTTTAATTGTTTCTCCAAAATGCTCCATGAGAAGACTTTTATATGATGGACATCCTAATTAATGCATGTCGATAATTTCACCTGTAGATGGTAGATACCCACGCAACCATTCCTTCTTTTAACAACCCTTTAGAAAAACAAGATCTGCTCTTTACAAATGAGCGTTCATGATCTTAGCTAGAATGATTCCTTTTTCTTCCCACTGCAGACCTATTTCTATCAATTGTGTCTGCTTTTATTCTTCATCTGTTTGCAAACAGTAAGGGTAAGTTGGGCTAAGTACTAACCTGACGACTTTTGTCGCCCACAACACAGTGCAATCCAACACAGCCACCTCTTTGAACAAAAATTTGTTGGCGTTCACTTTAAAGCAGTGTACATCAACTATTAATGTTCTTGTCATGGTGGAATAAAGCGCTCTACTCTCTATTACAGTATCTTAGAGACTAAATAAAATTTTCTCACTTATAGTATACATTAAGACTTGAATTTTCTAGAGAGTGACCTTGATAACGAACGAACAAGTCTAAATATGCATAACCATGTCGCCGTGATCGCTGCATGCTAAAACAGTGTGACCTTAGTATGGCCATGCTCAGTCCAGCTATTATAGAACTACATATAAAGTATGTACAGTATGTTTGATTCGCAGCTCTGTTACGAAATTTGAAGAGTGGTATAAGGTCAACTCTGACACAGGTGCTCAACTAAGTAGAGGTGCGTTTTAAGATGAGGGGAAGAGGAGGAGGTTAAAGATTGTTGATAGTTATTTGTCCGTCAGATGGGGACGTAAAGCCTTGAGCAGACCTCTCGGTGCTATTCGACAGGAGAAGGCTATGTGCCACTACTGGCTTTTACCCTCTTCTCTCCTACTATCATGTATCATGTCATTTATTTCATATTATTACCTTCCCTGTCCGGCTCCAATGCTAAATGGTTAGCGTGATGGCCTTTGGTCACAGTAGTCCCGGGTTCGATTCCCAGCAACGCCGGGAATTTTAACCACCATTGGTTAATTTATGTTGCACGGGGGTTGGGTGAATGTGTCGTCTTCAAGATCATTTCATCCTCATCACGACGCGCAGGTCGCCAACGGGAGTCAGATCGAAAGATCTGCACCTGGCGAGCCGAACATGTCCTCGGACACTCCCGGTACCAAAAGCTATACGCCATTTCATTACCTTCCCTGGCAAGGTTGACATCAGGAGGGCATCCGGTTATAAAAAATCGATCTTGACAGGTCCAACCCTTCTTCCGCTTCTCCACAGTGTCGTGTATGAGGTGAGGTGAACCTGCAAAGTTTGCGACGGAGGACCAGCGTCTGAAACATCTGAGACATTCTGCCTGGCATGGTAATGTAGGTGGTGGTATACAATTTCTTATTACAAGATTGTGTGCCCAAAACAGCCTTGATTAAATTCCAATCCTCTCCCCAGTCCTCAAATGGAGTGAGGGCAAATAACGCTGTTGGCGGTTATTTGTACGTCGGATGGAAATGTAAAGGGTTGAGCAGACCTCTCGATGCTATGCGACAGGAGAAGGCTATGTGCCACTACTGGGTTTTACTCTCTCTCTCTCTCTCTTCCTACTACCATGTATCATGTCATTGCTTTCATCCCATTATCTTCCCTGATGAAATTGGCGTCAGGAAGGGCATCCAGTGTTAAAAGATCCATCTTAACAGCTTCAGGAACCAGCTGCTGGTTTTCCTGGTCATGACTTGCTGTGTGCTGTATTCACTTTATCTACGCCAAAACAAATTCCTAACAATATTCTCGTTCGAGGCTTTAGTAAATTTGACGTGAACAATTTTCGTGCTGACGTTGAATTACTACCCTGGAATATGTTTTTTCAGTCTAATGACGTAGATCAAAAAGTATCTCTCTTCAACAGCTTTGTACTTTCACTCTATGACAAGCATGCGCCCCAAAAAAGAATTCTCGTAAAACACCGTTCATCACCATGGTTCAATAAGCGTATTAAGGAATTGATAAGTAAACGGGACAGAGCTAGGAAGAAATTTATTAAAACTAAACTTCCAGATGATTACGAGCAATTCAGGATCTTACGTAACGAGACAAAACAAGTAATTAGGAACACTAAAGTGAAGTATACGTACAACATCTTCCGTAATTGTAAGAGCACCTCAGCTTCTTGGCGTGCTGCAAAATCTCTTGGTATTGGAGTCAGTCACTCTCTAGATAGCCAGATGCCTGTTACTCCATCTGAATTAAGTGAATATTACATGACATCAGTCTCTAACTCCAACTCTCCGAAAGTATTAGAGACTGCCAAACATTACAGACATCTCACTCCAAGTAACAGAGATAAATTCTATTTCATGTACGTACACCCTTCACAGGTAGAAAAAGCAGTCAGATCAATACGAACTAAAGCTAAAAGTCCAGATAATATTCCAGTATCCATGATTTCTACCTGCATGAACATATTTCTTCCTGCCCTTGTGCACTTATTTAACTTCTCTCTACAGAATGGAGTTTATCCCTCAGAGTGGAAGCGTGCCAATGTACGCCCTGTGCCCAAAAAGAAAACACCAACAGTCTGTAGTGATTTTAGGCTTATCAACATCCTCTGTGCACTTAGTAAGGCACTAGAAAAAATTGTTCATGAGCAGATTTGTGAATATTTGTCTAAATACAACATTCTAAATCCCTACCAATCTGGCTTCAAGAAGGGCCATAGTACTACTACTGCTCTTCTGAAGGTTACAGATGATATTAGTGCGGCCACCGATAAGAGGCAGCTTACTATCTTATGTCTCTTTGACTTCTCTAAGGCATTTGACTCTGTTAATCATGAGTTGTTTCTTGCTAAGCTGAAGTCAATTGGCTTCTCCCAGAGTGCTCTGTCGTGGTTTGAATCATATCTATCAAATAGATCACAAAGAGTCACGTTTGCTGACGGTCGATTCTCTAGCTGGAAATCAGTAAACTGTGGCGTACCACAAGGATCAGTCCTCGGTCCTTTATATTTTTTCTTTTTATATTAATGACATATCTGAAGTCTTTAAAAGCAGTACCTTTCACATGTATGCGGATGACTTACAAATTACTTCCACTTTTGTCCCACTAACGCATCTTCTTGTATAACGCATTTTAACCATGACATCTCTCGGTTGATTGAATGGAGTACAAATCATAACCTCCAATTAAATGTGGCTAAGACGCAGCTTATTTGCATAGGTTACACAAAACTCCTGAAAACTGTTGACCTCAAATCCCTCCCAGCAATAAAAATTCTAGAGACAGATATTCATTATAGTGACACCGTTAACAATCTAGGTCTAATTTTCGACAGAACCTTATTCTGGTCTGATCATACGTCAAATGTAATCCGAAAAGTTGTGTCATCCATGCATATTTTGAAACGTAACGTGTCATGTACACCACCTTTCATGCGAAAAATTACTTATTCAAAGTCTTATATTTCCAATAATTGACTATGGTGCAGTCGTATACAACGACTTATCTGAAACTTTGAACATAAAAGTACAGAAGGTACAAAACGCATGTGTTCGTTACGTTACAAATGCCAGGCGTGATGAACACATAACACCCTATTACATACAGCTACAATGGTTGAATCTCCATGAACGTCGAGAAATCTCAGTAGCTGTTGCCATGCAGAAAATTCTCAAACTGAAGACACCATCCTACCTTTATAATGCATTTAAACCTATGGAGTCGGTACATAACAGAGATAATAGGTTTACAAAAACCACCCTTCAAATTCCCCGTCATCGTACCACTAGATTTAACAAATCCTTTGTTTGCACTGCATCACGTATCTTTAACGTCTTTAATCTTCACCGTTTCGCAAATAACACTAACTGTACACAACTAAAGCAGTTCTTAACATCTATCTTTCTGGAGGAGTACGCAAGAGGCTGAGATTAGGCATTCTTGTGTCGAACAATCAGAAATATGTATATTTCGAAGAAAATTGTTTCTCTGCCTTAGCTTTATATTCTTTAAATCCATGTAGTCCAAAATAACAGAAGGACTTAATGACTTAATTTCTCACTTATCATATATTGTATGTCTTAACCTTACTGGATTTGGTATCTTTTTTCATTTTTTTTATGTTTCATGTTTAGTTTAATACTTTAATATTATAAAAATCTAGTTACTGTGATCATAAATCTGTATTGTATTATAAGAAGACGCTACATAAAGGGGCTTTTCAGCCTCAGTGGCATGTAAATCATGATCAATAAATTCAATTCAATTCAATTCAAACGCAACACTGTAGAGAAACGGGACAAGGAATGGACGCACGTTACGTTATAACGTCATGCAACCTTGGCTAGCAGTCCACATATCAAATCACCCATGCTGTGACGTAGCAGGTCTGTCAGAAGAAGGCGTGCACGTTAGGTTATGTAAGGATAAGCATGCATTTTTTTAATTGCCCGCTCTTATTACGTCACCGCTCCGTCACTACACCAAGGGGGAGACGACAAAGAGCCTGTGTGAGGTTGGGTTACCGTTCGTGGCCAAGGTTACGTTAACACAAGTGCTAACCACACTTACATATCACCTCCTTACTTCGGCTCCTCGAAGGGGAACCCTCTGAGGTTAAGTTAGCGTTCCTCGTAGCGAGCTTAGGTTAACACGTCATAATGACTTCTTAACCTCACCTACGGGTCACCTAACCGATCAGTGGCTCTTCCGTGAGCTCCCGATCGATTCGGCTCCTCCAAAGGGGTCAGTGACCTTTCCGATTCAGCTCCTCCAAATCGGTCCGTGAGGTTAGCATTGCCCTCATACGTAAGGGGATGACATCCTAACCTCACTTATCCGTTAAAAGCACTCCAGATTGACCAGTGAGGTTAGCATTGCCATGGTATGTATGCGTAGAACGTCATAACTTCATATCGGGTTAAAAGCACCCCATTTCATTCCCTGACCAATTAGGCCCCTCCAATGGAGTCTGTGAGGTTAGGCTTTCTCTTGTGTGCAAGGTTATGTCGTTAATCCGAGTTCAATGGTATAGAAACTACATAGCCTTACTACTCAACCAAGGGTCAATTACATCGCGTCAGAATTAGCATAGCCTTTGACTCAGTAGCCATTGATTTAGAACATACATTGCTCATCTACTGTAGTGGAAATTCTCCTTCAATGTTCCGAAGCCGGTGCTTTGATAATAAAAGACCTGAATTATTCTTATTTAATCTACGTTTCCCTTGCATGTTGTAAGCCTGTGCAACAGCATTAGGATCTCTCTCAGGAAAATGGTTCCATTACTCCTCAAATTTATAAGAATCCAGAAGTCTTGCTTGTTTTATGTGGAGTCATTCTTGATGAGGAGAACGCTAAATCTTGGTTTGGAATCTGGTACCGGTAGCTCAATTTGTTATTTAACTCCACACACGTACGGTAAATAGCGTCCTGCTCCATGGCTAAATGGTTAGCGTCCTGGCCGTTGGTTACAGGGATTCTGGGCTCGATTCCGGGCAGATTCGGGTATTATAACCATCATTGGTTAATTTCCCTGGTACGACGGCTGGGTGTATACGTCGTCTTGGTCATCATTGCAAACTTATCAGGACTCGCAG
Source organism: Anabrus simplex (assembly GCF_040414725.1). Classification (NCBI taxonomy): domain Eukaryota; kingdom Metazoa; phylum Arthropoda; class Insecta; order Orthoptera; family Tettigoniidae; genus Anabrus; species Anabrus simplex. The sequence goes on along the minus strand of NC_090266.1, from coordinate 471,266,676 downwards.
GTCACCTACGAGCGACAAATTAAAAGAGACCTGCACCTGACGGGCCAAACATGCACTCATACATTCACCGCACCGAAAGCCACACTCCATTTCATTTCATTTGCACCCACAGCATATTTATGTGCAGTGTGAATTAGGGTGTTCCTTATTTTTCAAAGTTTTAATTTTGCAATGCATAGGTTATTGTTTTATTCATTTGGGCCCGAAACACCCGAAAAAAACTTTTTTCCTTATTTGGAACAGTGCAACCCGTGCCGACTCGCGTGCAAACATGTCCATACAAGTTGCGTCACAAGAGTGGCGCGCTCTCATTGTTACTGTCACTTAGTTTTCGCTTATCGGGTAGCTAGCACTGATTGTTTTATATTTCTAAGATGTCAGTGGAACTAAGGAGGAATAAAAAAAAGCATTTTCTTGGTTCGGGAAGTAAATCACCAGATAACAGGCGCAAAATTACCATCTAATCCTCAAGTTCTCGCAGTTCTATTTTTCAACATACGTGAGGTTAAGTTGACTGTTAGTGAAAGCGCAAATCTTGTCATTCGGGAGTACAATATATTCTGGGAAAAGGCTAGAATACCTACCAGAGCTGTGCCTAATTGTGTTAAGAAGTTAGTGGGTCTTTGTCAGGTCTGCCGAGAACTGCAAAAAAATATCAAGAAGATTCAGGATTTACATAGGCGCCGCGAAGAGAACTTTCAACTTGAATTAGATAATTTATTCGATATTGCACATTCTGATGCTCTTGAAAGAATAAAAATCGAAGAAGATAAAATATTTTTGCCTAGCGGGTGTTGACAAAACGTTGGCCGATATTGAAGAAAGGGCCAGGCTGAGAAAACTCGCAGAAGATAAAAAGAGACTAAAGCAAATGCCTTCCGCGAGCTCATTGGAATCTGCAACTTTACAGGCTTTTGTTCCACATGAAGACGTAGAGGAACAATCCACAAGCTCTGAAGAACCCTGGAAGAATCTCTGCCATCCACACCTCAATCTGTAAGTTCTTTAGCTACGTCGACAAGAAGAGGAAGAAAAGATTTTATCACATGTAACTTAGTAGCAACTTTAGACAGATGTCAACTAAGCATCAGAGATTCTGGTTATATAATTCAGTCTGTAGTAGAAGCACTTGGTCTTAGTTCTGACAATTAACCGATCAACAAATCTTCTATTCAATGCATTCGAACACAAATGAGAAAAGATAGAGCGAGATCCTTTATATCCGATTTTCAGAATAACGTGCCCGAAGTAGTTACTGTTCATTGGGATGGAAAATTGTTACCTGCTCTGGACGTAAGAAGTTCTAAAGAAGAACGCCTACCAATTATTATTTCATATGACGAGAAAGAACAACTTCTTGCTGTGCCGAAGTTAGACGACTCTTCCAGCAAAGAGCAAGCGAAAGCAGTGTCAAATGCCCTTCATGACTGGAACCTGGATGATAAGGTACAAATAATTTGCTGTGATACAACAGCATCTAATACAGGACGCTTGAACGGAGCTTGTGTGCTTTTAGAGCAAAAACTAGAAAGAGAGTTGTTACTCTTTCCTTGCCGCCAACATATTTACGAACTGGTGCTCAAAAGTGTGTTTGAATCAAAGATCTAACAAATCACTAGTAGTCCTGATATTCCGCTGTTCAAAAAGTTTAGAGACAACTGGAAGAATATTAATCCTAATGCCATCGAACAGTGCACTGATTTTGTCCAACATCTCTGTGAGGCAAATATTATTGAATTGGTGACTTTTTTAACAATGAGCTGGCAAAATTGACTGTACGTGATGTATCGCGAACTCATTGAGCTCGCTATTGTTTTTCTGGGATTAAAAATAAAATAAAAATCAGACCTCCTGTTGCAATGCATCAAGCACGATGGATGGCAAGAGCTATTTACTCCTTAAAAATGTGTTTACTGAAGTCCCAGTTTAAAATGAGCGCTAAGGACAAACAAGCTTTACAAGATGTTTGTTTATTCATTGTGGCAGTTTACGTGAAGCCCTGGCTGGGATGTAGTTTGGCGATAAAAGCGCCGAATCAAGATTTTTGTTTTTTAAAGACCTTAAAAGATTACGAGAAAGTTGACAATTTGATTTCCAATGCTGTTTTAAACAAGTTCATTCAACACATGTGGTACTTGTCGGAGGAAATAGCCATCATTTCAATTGTTGATTATGAAGCTGATGAGCAGATTAAAGGAAACATTGTAGAAAACTTACAAAAAGAAAGCTTTGGTGATTCCGGAAAGAGATATGTTCCATCGAAAGAAGAGATGTCTGGCTCTTTATATAGTACGTAGTAGACTAGTAGTGTTTAATCTGGTATTTAATTTAGAACTTATTTGTTTTATTTATAGGCACTACAATTATTCTTTATCTTGTTTCAGGGAAATCTTTGAGTGATTTTGTTTCTGTCAAGAGTAAAGATTTATTTTCACGACTGAAACTTGACAGTGGTTTCCTGCAAGAAATTGTATCTTCATGGAAAGACAACGTGGCATTTGTGGAAGCTAAAAAGAAGGTTTCTACCTTGAAAGCAGTTAATGACACAGCTGAATGAGCTGTTAAACTAATGACATACTTTCATGCTTTGATTACCGCAGATGAAGAACAGAAGCTGTTCTTATTACACTGTGCGCACGAACATAGAAAAATTTACCCAGACTGTAAAAAAGAGACTTTGAAGAGGAAACATCCAAATGAATAACTATAAAAATTGTATGTTTGTTGTTACTTACAAGAAGAGCATAATATAAATTTCTGTTTTCATTTACATTTCTCTAAAATAATTGTTTTGAGTGATCATCTACAACTACATTTAAGAGACCCTTTAAGCAGCTATTTTCTAAAAGTTTTAGGCCCTGTCGGCACAGGTTAAAATTAATGTAGGAAGTTGAAATTCTGTACTTGGGTAACTAATAGACTAATAAACACTATAACGGGGTATGTGCTTCAATAAATGAAACAAAAATTTTTGCCCTTTTAAGGGACACCCTAGTGTGTATATTCGGTGACGCGTCTTCTTCTTTGTAAGGCGAAGCCAAACAAGCACTTCACAGAACGAGAAAAGGAAGAGAATAAACGTTTGTTCTCTATGATATAATTGCTGATGTGCAGGGGAGTAATGACCGGCCGCCACTCCCCCATGGTACGTTGGTTATCTTGCTCCCTTCATTACTTGATCATCACAGTTTGAATACGTACTGAATTCAGGAAATTCCTTGATATTAGTCTTCAAAACAAGCGTACAGAGAACGAAATGTTTATGGAGTGGGCAGACATATTTGTGCAAGTTTCTGTCAGTCACTCTGAGCTGGGCACATCTCATCGGTAAAGTGGTCCCCTTCATCTACATGGACGTACTTAACTAATAGACTCTAATTGATTGCATTTCCAGATTTCCCTCTCTGTTGAAAATATAATCAAGTACTTTAACCATTGGAATAACTAAAAGAGAGTGGCCATTGAGTTTGTTTGAATTGCTAAGTGTACCTCGTAGCTTGGAACAAAGGTAGGAAGTGGTGCAGAACCCAATTAATGAGTTCGTAACCTTTCCTCATAGCCACCTCCACCAGTAATGGAAGCGCACTCTTGTTAGCGGTAAAGGGAACGGAGAATATATGGCAACGCTGATGTAACAAAACAAATTGCTAATCGACATGATGTGGCTGTTATTATCGACAAACTCACTCAGCGACATTAGGAGCGAATACGAGAGATATTTTGTTGTTATAACACACTATACTGGTTTGAAACACTTTGATATATTCAAAATATAGTTTATTTAATTATCGCATGTCTTTTATAGTGCCAGGAGGGTCCAACGATATATTTGGCTGGTCTGGTGAAGCCTTTCTAAGACAGACCCTCCAACAAGGGTGGGCGGGATCTGCCGTGTATTGTAACTGTGTGGATTTTTTGTAATGGAGCATAGTGTTGATTGTGGTGTGTGGTTTTCATGAATGTTGGGGACAATAAATACACCCAATCTCCGAGTCTTGAGAAGTAACCATTTTAAGTTTAAAATGTCCGACCTAGCCGGGAATCGAATCCGGTGCCTTCGGAACCGAACGTTACTACGTTGACCCCTCAGCCAAGCAGCCGGACAGAATATCCACTGCCGGTCAGGATTAGCATCCATATTCTCACGTTTTGCGGTTTTGATCGGTTACCCACAAATAATGAATTTCTCATTAATTGAAATGCTACTACCTGACGTATTACCAGTGATGACCTAAAGTTTCAAAAATGTATAGGGTTTTCAATTCGCGGTCAGTATACCTCTTACCGCTTAGAAACTTTAAAGATTGAATTACTAATTATTTATTATTCCTTCTGATCGTTCAGACTATTCAAGTGGTTCTCATTGATGCAATAAAATAAATGCTGTGTCCTCACCATCATCCGCAGTGGAGCGGCTCTTTTCAGGCATTCTTCATTGGAAGGCGAGTTGCATGTATTAGGCGTGTGACGGTGGCAGCGAACAGAACTACCCGCTGTAAAGAGAGTGATGCAGTCTGATACCTCAGCTAGAGTGATACGCTTACAATATTAGTGAATTGAATGAGGAACAATACTGCCATTGTGAATTGCCAACCGAAATCAAATTGAGCAGGGTCTGTTCAGAAGGTGCTATTTCCACTCCGAAAAACTAAATCACTACTTCGTCCACGTGCATTACACTAGTTGAATATTGTCGATTGCCATGAGGAATCCAGACCAGGAAGATGTAATTCCTTAAAATTTATGCCAAACACGATCATGGGTGTGCCTTTTATTTTATGTTTCTTCTGCTTTTCCCACAACTTCCTTAGGTGGAAATAGCACCTTTTGAACAGACAATCCTCAATTAGTTTAAGTTTTACTTCTGTGTCGGTTAAAGAAACTATAGCTGTTTATTGACTGGATAAAGACCAGATAGTTCTCGTGTTAGTGCGCGCGTCAAAAGATATCACGTCAAGTGATCCATTCCCAGGCCAGAATACACTGACTGACAGAGCAAATGCAACACCAAGAAGGAGTGGACAGAACTTTATGCCAATTGCAGGGTAGACTGACGTCACTGAGGTATGCTCATGATGTGAAATGCGCCGCTGTGCTGCGCACGTAGCGAACGATAAATGGGACACGGCGTTGGCGAATGGTCCACTTCGTACCGTGATTTCTCAGCCGACAGTCATTGTAGAACGTGTTGTCGTGTGCCACAGGACACGTGTATAGCTAAGAATGCCAGGCCGCCGTCAACGGAGGCATTTCCAGCAGACAGACGACTTTACGAGGGGTATGGTGATCGGGCTGAGAAGGGCAGGTTGGTCGCTTCGTCAAATCGCAGCCGATACCCATAGGGATGTGTCCACGGTGCAGCGCCTGTGGCGAAGATGGTTGGCGCAGGGACATGTGGCACGTGCGAGGGGTCCAGGGGGTCCAGGCGCAGCCCGAGTGACGTCAGCACGCGAGGATCGGCGCATCCGCCGCCAAGCGGTGGCAGCCCCGCACGCCACGTCAACAGCCATTCTTCAGCATGTGCAAGACACCATGGCTGTTCCAATATCGACCAGAACAATTTCCCGTCGATTGGTTGAAGGAGGCCTGCACTCCCGGCGTCCGCTCAGAAGACTACCATTGACTCCACAGCACAGACGTGCACGCCTGGCATGGTGCCGGGCTAGAGCGACTTGGATGAGGGAATGGCGGAACGTCGTGTTCTCCGATGAGTCACGCTTCTGTTCTGTCAGTGACAGTCACCGCAGACGAGTGTGGCGTCGGCGTGGAGAAAGGTCAAATCCGGCAGTAACTGTGGAGCGCCCTACCGCTAGACAGCGCGGCATCATGGTTTGGGGCGCTATTGCGTATGATTCCACGTCACCTCTAGTGCGTATTCAAGGCACGTTAAATGCCCACCGCTACGTGCAGCATGTGCTGCGGCCGGCGGCACTCCCGTACCTTCAGGGGCTGCCTAATGCTCTGTTTCAGCAGGATAATACCCGCCCACACACTGCTCGCATCTCCCAACAGGCTCTACGAGGTGTACAGATGCTTCCGTGGCCAGCGTACTCTCCGGATCTCTCACCAATCGAACACGTGTGGGATCTCATTGGACGCCGTTTGTAATCTCTACCCCAGCCTCGTACGGTCGACCAACTGTGGCAAATGGTTGACAGAGAATGGAGAACCATCCCTCAGGACACCATCCGCACTCTTATTGACTCTGTACCTCGACGTGTTTCTGCGTGCATCGCCGCTCGCGGTGGTCCTACATCCTACTGAGTCGATGCCGTGCGCATTGTGTAACCTGCATATCGGTTTGAAATAAACATCAATTATTCTTCCGTGCCGACTCTGTTTTTTCCCCAACTTTCATCCCTTTCGAACCACTCCTCCTTGGTGTTGCATTTGCTCTGTCAGTCAGTGTATAATGCACAACGCTCCTAAATTATGTAAGGAAGGAAAGAGGAAAATGTTTCCCAATTCCACTGTGGGGGGGTGTGGAATGTACTGTAAAGTCAGAAGACAGTGCGTAACATTGAAAGGCAGTGGGAAGAAGTGAAATAGGTGGAAGTGGAATCATAAATCCACACAAACGTCAACTGCGTGTGAAGAAAACGGAACTCGACGATTTTGGTAAAAGTGTTGTACGCGAGCTTTCTTGAAGTGGGCACAGTGAGAATCCTACTTGACGCAAAATAAGTACACCATTTTAAGGGAAAAGACGCATATTTTGGAGATTAATAAGGAACATGGACTTCAAATTTAGGAAGTGTTTAAAATGTTTGGCACGTGTTCATTGAGCGTAGTGATATATTTTCATAGCATTCTTCATATCTAGGTGCACTGAAGAAAAGCAGGAAAGGGAAATGGCCCAAATAAAGCTATTTTTGTATAGAGGGAGCCTCTCTTCTACGAAAAGACGTGAAGAGTAGACTGGGGCGATCATAGGGATGATCGTAAGTGGAGAAATATTGTCCAATACACTACCAAAGTTTGTTATTAACATAAAAAATAAGTGTCCTGGGAGGAAATCATAATTTAATTTCATTGATTACTAATGTCAAAACCTAAGCTCTTTAGGCTTTTTCAATCGTGAAATTACCAGCGTTTCCCCCCAGTGTAGCAGTGGGCTCATCAGTTGGATTGCTACGCCTTCCCAAGACTCTGGCGGCTAGTGCGCCGTTGAGAAGCCACTGCGAGCCTCTTATGCAGGACAATGCAGTGACGGTGCACTAGGGGAAGCATGTGCCTCCACTTTATTGCAATAGTTGAAATTAAATTATGGTTTCTTTCCAGGAGCCTTATTTTAATATAATGGCTAAAGGCAGGCATTTAATCAAGTGGAGACACATGCTTCCCCTAGTGCACCGTCACTGCATTGTCCTACATAAGAGGCTTGGAATCAAAAAGCGTAAAAAGCTTAATGTTTTACTTGTTAACAGTTTATCGAAATTGGAGGAGGGCGCGCATCGCTTCGTCATTCTCCAGCAAACAAAACGGGTCTGCTGAACGTTGACTGCTGTGAAAGTTATCAACATACGGTGCTCTGCCCTTGTTCTTCATGGCACGGATGTACCACCAGGCCACGCATTCCTTGAAAACGTAAACATTAATATGGGATTTTCTCTGTGCTGTATTCTTTCATACAGCGCAGAGGAATAGGTTCCCTCCCTCCTCCCTTCGCTGTGCTTTAGCCAAACAGTGACTCACATGAAACGCAGAGAACGCTCACGACGTTTAGAAATACGGAATATGTTGATACTTACTACATGTGCGGTTTGTGTGATAGAAATATCCTAGGGGCAATAAAGTTATATCGTCGTCTGTTTCCGAACGGATGACAACCTCATAGATATGCGTTGTCGATATTGCACTAGAGCATACGAGAAATCTCTACAGTACGGAGGAGATGAGTAGCTGGGCATGTCGAACATTGAAATAGAAGGAGACGTTCCCGGTTTAGTGCAAGGCACTTCATCGATCAGCGTCTAGTCGAGGCATAAATCGGCATATCAGAAAGTTAACGAATGGGGGGTATAGTGGAGAGAAAAAAAAGATTGGGCTCTTCGTACTTGAATGACGTCTTGATGGTAATGACTATCTTTACTTCCATGAAGTGATATAACCGGAATTTTTGAGGAATATTCCTTTCACTGTACACCCCCCCCCCCACAAGTCACCCGCGTATGGTTTCAACATGACTTTCCAAGGAAAATTAACTTTAAATACATCATACTCTAGGAGTGCGTAAATACGTCAATTGAATATGCATTTCTCTAGTACTGTACAGTTAAGTTAATTGTCTTTAAACAAGCACATAGCAATATTAACACAACGTAAATTGCTATGATGGACTGCATTTCCGTACATGGCTGCGAGGTGTGACCAGTCTAAAGAAAAGTATTAGGTAAGAAGTCAATTGCCGCAAACGCGGCATTGCTTCCTCGGTAACGAAGTCACATCTCAGCCATGATTAAACTCTTTTCACAATATCATATATATATATTGAACCCTTTGGACCATATTGAGGGATACCTACCTTTCTTACCTATCAGCAAAGTTCATGAGATCTGTCTCTTGGGTCCTGTCGGGTTCTTCGTCACTTGCTGAGGTAATGGTAGGGTTCAGTAATTCTAATCTATCTACTGGAATGAAAGGTCTATTTAAAAGATTCCTATTTATTCAGGAAAATTCTGAAACATTCTATGTCAACGGTATCATAGAAGTCAATTGTGTCCACTGGACACCACAATCATTTTTACATAAACGTCAGAACACTGGTGTGAGACTTTAACGTAACTGCCTGACGGGCATTCATACTAGAAACCATTGTCTCAATTATTAATCATTTAAGAAAGGAAAGTCTGGAAATCCTTAAATTCGGCTTCCATGTGAGACCACATGTACCATCATAGTGATTCGTTATGGTCCAGCCCTCGTAACACGAACTCTGGACTCTGGGTATAATTAAGGCCGTCCAATCGGTGTGTGCCACACATTGGTTCTACGGCATGGACCCTTAATTGAATCGATGTGACCTGCGTCTATGTCATGGACCGACATCTAATCTTCTAAGTTACTTTAAAGTCATTGTGGATGACGACCGCAAGGAAATGATGCTACAATGGCATATGGCCCTAATCTAAGTCACTGAGGTTGATGACCCCCTGACCATCCAAGTTTCTAGGCTGAAGGCTAAACACAATTAAGTTACATCGGTTGATGACCAAAGTTCCACTTTACTATCCCCAGCACATTCACTGCTCAATCAATCAAAGTTCAATAATTACAACAATAGCAATGCTCACAAACTTTGTGGCAGTAAAATCCATTTCCTTCGGATATATCCCTTTAATCGTTACTTTATATTTTAATATTCCCCCAGAAAAACAAACTAAAATTTCCAGAATACATCTTCAAGTTATCCGCTTGATTAAAGTTATTTCAAATGCGGTTTCACTGAATTTAATAATTAAATAAATTTTAAATGATTTAACGAAATGTTAACGAACAACAAATTTTATCTCCGCGGACTCTGGTTTCTTCACAAATTTCTACGCAGCTGTGATGTGCATTCAATATTGCGATGTTTATCTGGCTGGAAAAGAATTTTCACACAATTCATGTCCAGTTATATATCTTGTCTTGTGATCTCACACTTTTTAAAATCTAATCTAGTCCTAACCGTTATTAACACTTGGATATCCTAATAATCTACGCACAAACCAAACAACTCTCCATATAATTACGATGTCATATCTCGTCATACCATTATGAATTTTGCACACCCCTCACAGACAAACCGATCATCACAGCCATCGCTCTATATTTTGGACAACCCTGAATTTGGTTACTCTGTTCCTTATACTCAAAGTACGTGATTTCAAATGTTCATTACGTCCCCAATTACAGTATTTTACAATACTCAGAACATTACCGGCTATGAATTTCAACTAAATCCAGCATTTTTAACGTTTTCCCTGGCCGAGAATTACAATCTCAATTCCACACGGGTCCCGTTATTATCCCCGCTGAGGTCTCTCATCCCCGAGTTCGCTTGGCAGTTACACGAAACACATGGTTTATTCACAGTTGACTGGCTTCTCAAAGTGCTCCCTTTAAACTCTGCCGACCTAATTAAACAAATACGATATTCTAACCAACAAAATGCACAGGTTATGCTTCAAGATGCCCACACTAATTATACGCGTCGCCAATTATTACCGCTATGGATTTCTATGAATTTCTTTCCATTCTCAACATTATAAAATATTCCTCGGCCTATCATGTCCCGGCTTCAAATGACAGGACTCTAACCTGATTCGCACATCTCATCTCAACTCATATAAAACATTCCTCGGGCTTCCGTGTCCCGGCTTCAATGACAGGTCCAACCTGATTCACAAATCTCATATCAACAAACTAACCTCTGTTTCCCAGCTCCACAATTATCATCGACAAAGAACTGGAATAAAATCCTTACTAGAAATCTCGACGTCTAATATCGCACAATGCATTAATCATGAATAACTTCGCATAAATAATATCGTATTTAATAACTTGATTTTTTTATGAACAAAGTGACTGAAACATTCTACTAGATGTTTTTATTGTCAGTCAGACACAGTTTAAAAATGGGCATAAAAAAAACGTTTCTCTCCGTGACCAAACTCATCACCCTAGGTTCTCACCCGACAGCGCGCTTCCACTCGATTGAAAATGAGTAACCATGGATTATTATTATTAACGTCAAATTGCAGACAGAAAAATTTTACGTCGAATGAACATCTTAATTTGACATCACAAAATATAGGCAGTACACTCACACGGATGACGATCTACATTGGACGTGATATCACTTCGGAACCCTATTCAATAACTTTTTACAACATTATACGGCACTCGCAAGACTTCAAAATTTTATCCAAGTGGAAAATAAAACAAATGACTCTTTTAGTCGTACTCTCACATTTACAAAACTTAGTAGGGTGACCACTGCGTCGTATATCCCCATTCAAATACACTTTTAGAGATCACGAGACAAGATATAAGAGGTAGTAAGATGGAAAGTCACCTACCTCATTTAGTCATAGGGCTCACCTGCGACCCTGGCATTTTATTTAGCCATTTTTACATTCATGGCTTCACAGTTTATTATTATTTTCTCCAGGTTTCCTGGAATAAAGCATAAAAAAAAGAAAATACCCTTCTCTTGTTTGTTGAGCGCACACGATGGACTATAATTGTTTCCGCACACGAATTACTTAATCACATTGGAATTTATTCAGTACTTTGACCGTCCTATCTGGTACAATTATTTCACTCAAGAAAACTATCCCCTCATGGACTCAAGACCTAGCCACACTGGCTGAAATCTGCAGTTGAACTCAGTCTACTTTCGTTGTTTGATTTCGCAGAGCAGCTCAACAATTTTTCGTCCGCTTTGTATCACAAATGCCGGAGAAGGGGGTTTCGTCATGGCGTCCCTTCATATTTATAGCAGTTACCCCCTCTCTTCGGATATCTCCCTTTGCCGCCAAGAAAATTTCTATAAATTTTCTGACTTACCTAAACTGTAATTTCAAGAGTTTTGAAAGTGACTACATGCTTGCTACATTTCTGGCGGTAGTGTTCATGGACATTTAAAAATTTTATGGGTTCGATTTGTGAGATGATTGACCCCCTTTGATAGGCACTATATTTTTTGACTTGGCTTGGGTCGCCATGTACACGCGCTTTGAAATAGTTCACAAAAATGACTTGAGGTTCTTCCGCCGTTGACACGTGTGGCTGACGTCACGTACCCCAGAGCGTGGGACCGAAGGTAATCACCCCCTCGTCACGTGTCAAATCCATGCTATCAAGAATCCAACTTTTAGTTTAATTGTTACATTATGCATAATGTTCTTAGGGCACAAAAGTCATGGGTTCATATTTCCCCCAAGACACGAATTCCTTTCGCACCGTGACAAGGAACTTCCTTTAAAATACTCCAGATGGTGAAATTTCTAATTTTGACGTCTGATGAAATATGACCTTTGAACATAAATTCCTTTCTTCTCTCTTCTCATCTTCTGGTGTACGGATACTGGTTGATGCCTTCAGCTTCTGGTAGTTCTCCACTGAATTTTCGACTGAGCTATTTATCCCTTCCTCGCCGTCAAAGTCTTCCTCGCTGTCAAAGTCTTCCTCCTCAGAACCTTCCTCAAATTCTCCCTTTCTATCGAGATTTTCTCTGTAAGATTCCAATACTCCTCAAATGCTCTCAATATCACAGAGTCTGGGACTTGCCTGCATTCCCTACATCGTTTCAGTGGGTCATCCTGCTTTTCTTCGAGCGGTTCTACATCTTGATCCTCCACTGATTCAATGAGGTTAACTTCCTGGACCACCATATCTTCAGGTTTGCGATAAACTTTCAAGTTGGCTGCATTGAAAATAGCCTCAGAGCGTCCATCTAACGACCGGATTTTATAGGAATTATTTCGGAAACTCTGGATGACTTTAAATGGACCCATATACAACGGTGCAAACTTCGCGTAATACTTGTCCTCAGGTTTTGAAAGAGCGGGTTTACGAACAAGCACATATTCGCCTTCTTTCAAGGGCCGATGAAATCTCTTATTTTTGACGCGTCTCAAACGTCGGTCAGCTTGCTGACGAAGATGCCTAGCTGTCTCTTCAATGCGCAACGCTTGAGTTGGCCGTGGGTCGCTCGGACACTTCACCACTGCGTGCCATGGTCTCAGAGGATAAATATTGGAATGAACCACATTTGGGACGCATCCTATAGATTCGTGGATTGTGTTATTCACGCAATCTTCTATGATAGGTAACACATCCATCCATCTCCAATGCTTTTGAGCACAGAAGATCCGACAGAACTTCGCGATGACCTGCATAATTCGCTCTGACGGGTTTCCCTCAGGATGGCGAACTGAACTAAGAATATGGCGAATTTCAAGCCTTTGTAACTCCTGTTTAAATTGAGCTGAGGTAAATTGTGTACCGTGGTCCGTTAATAAAGACAAGGGCTTCCCCATAGTTGGAATTATGGTCCTATTTATAGCTCTTAATACCAATTTAGTGTTTGCTTTCTGTAATGGACATAACGATGTGAACTTAGAGAATACGTCCACGGTTACCAAGACATATCTATTCCCTCTACGTGACTTGGGAAGGACTCCGTAAATATCCATCGCGAACAATTCACGAGGTTTAGCTGGTAAGAGAGGTATCGGTGCCTGTCGAATGAGGTACGGGTTCGCCTTAACCCTCTGGCATGTGTCACATGTAATTACAAGGCTTCTCACGTCTTCTCGTAGATGAACCCAGGTGAACGTTTCCTGAAGGGTAGCGGTGACCTTGTCAATCCCACCATGACCGGTTATCCTATGGGCATGCCATATAAGACCCTTCCTAAGTGGTGGTGGTACCACAATTCGAGATTTAGTGTGATCCTTGTCTATGAATTTCAACAAGGTGTTGTCGACATTCAAATAGCTCTCAGCTAGCTTCTCAACTTCTCCACGTCCTGGGTCGTCATGTGGAAGTTCTCCCTTCAACAACGAAATTAACCTGCCACAGAACTGGTCATGTCGTTGACATTCTGGTAATCGTGTTAGCTCATTTAGAAAGGTTCTATCTTCGTCAGTTAACTCCACGAAGTTCACCTCATGTTCGTCATCGTTTGGGTTTCGACTTAGGGCATCCGCCAGGACATTAGACATTCCTGAACAGTGTTCGATGGTCAGATCAAACTGCTGAATAAACAGCCCCCACCTGGCTACTCTCTCGCTAGCAACTACCGTCTTCATCACAAAGGTCAAGGCCTTGTGATCCGTCCTAATGGTTATAGGGAATCCAAAAATCATCTTTCTCCAGTGCTGGAGTGATTGAACAATTGCAAGCATTTCTAATTCAGTGACACTGTATTTTAGCTCGTGTTTCCTAAGTTTACGGCTAAAGAATGCCAAGTAGTTCTTCTTCTTGGGTTCTTCTCCTTCCTCTTGGTATAAAACTGCACCTATCCCTACGGTGGAAGCATCAGTTTGCAAGATAAAGGCCTTATCGAAATTCGGGTACCCTAGCTTCACACTTCTAGCTAACATCTCCTTAGTATCCCGAAAAGAAATCTCATGTTCCCTAGACCATTTCCATCGATTGTTCTTTACTAGAAAATCTTGCAGTGGAGCCACACCTCCGTATAATTTGGACAATGATCACTGAAAAATTGACTCATACCCAAGAACTGTCGGACGTTCTTTACCTTGATAGGCCTTGGAAAGTTGTCAATTGCCTGCAATTTCACTGGGTTAGGGCGTACTCTTTAACCATCAATGATGTGTCCTAAGAAGAGAACTTCCTAGTGTCCAAAATTGGCTTTTTTCAAGTTGATCTTAAAACCAACCACCCTGAGATTTTCGAGTAGCAACTCGAGATGATGAAGATTTTCCTCGAAATCCTTTGACGAAAACAATATGTCATCGACATATCGCGTAGTTATGGCCTTAACTTGTTCGGTGAGGTTGCGATCTAGGGCGCGTATGAGAGCTGCACCGGCGTTTTTTATTCCAAACGCGAGACGGTTAAAACATACGTGTGCTGGTCATACAGGAATCCAGTAAACAATCTTGACTTCTCATCGAGCATTATATGATGATACGACGATTTCAGATCAATATTAGTGAAGCGGCGCTTGCCCCTAAACCTCCTAATAACTTCTTTGATGGGAGGAGCTCTATCATTTTCAGGGATTAGCCTCTCATTTACGACCTTCGCATCCAAGCATACCCTCAGGGATCCGTCGGGCTTCTGAACGGTAACTAAGGAATTAACGAATGGTGTATTTGCCTTGGAAATCAACCCACTTTCTTCCATCTCTTTAATAATTTTTCCAGCCTCCTGGCGATGTTTCTCCGGAATGGGATACGGCCTACGTTTGAACGGCTCCCAACTGTTTACAGCCAACACATATTTGAAATTTGGAATGCATCCTGGCTTTGAATCGAATACATCCTGATATTTGAGAAGTAGTTCCCTTAACTTCATCTTCTCTTCCGCCGTCCCTGGGCATTCTGATACTTTCTGATTTATCAAATCTTCTACAGCCTTTCCCAATTCAATCTCGAGGACACCCCACTCTTCCTGGTTGATCTCTTCTGTTCCCTGTTCTATCTCCTCTTCTGCCTCCTTAGAAACGGTAGTGAAATGGACTTCTTCCTCACACATCCTTCTCCCAGTCTGACCCAATGATTCTTCGTTTAGAGCTACTAACTCCGGTCCGTCATCCTTCCTAAATTTCACCTCTCTCCTTCCTAAATCGATGACGGCATTACTTTCACAAATGAAGTCTGCTCCAAGAATAACAATATAGTGCAGCTTTGAAATTATGACAAAAGGATGCGAAAATGTCATGTCTCCTATCTGCAAATCCAAAAATGTCTGCGTTTTACAAATGGCAGTTTTGTCGGGAATGACTCCTCTAATTTTGATATTTGCTACAGGAATTTCTGGCAATTTCTTCCGAGTAGACAATTCGTTAAAGAAATTTTGTGAAATTAAGCTGATGCTGGCGCCTGTATCCAATAAACAGCTCACCTTAAAGTTGCATATCCTTACATTAATGATTGGTAGCTCTCTTATTTTCCTAACCTCCTGTCTGGGGTGGTCTTCCACTAATTCATCTGGTTGTATAATCCAGGAGTCAACCTGGGCTACTATCCAGCCGTCGCGAGAAACATATTCAGGCTGTGTGTGGGAATCCTGTCTCGTAACCACTACTGGAAATTTGGCGTTTTTTTCCCCCGCTCATTTGATGAATTCAGACTTTTGTCGAAATGAGGCGCGTTAGGGTTTAATTCCCTATCCTGGTTGTAGGTCTTTCGGATAGCTCCAGAATGGGACATGTCTTGAGCTTCTACACAGTCAGTGTTGACTTCCCTTCGCTGGATGCTGTCCTTCCATTCGTCCTGTCCGGTACCTGACCTCAGCTCTCTCAAATACTGGTCCCCTTCTCTCTTTCTCTCTTCAGGCCCGTGCCAACGGTCAGAACGTCTGGAATTTTCGTAACCATCCCCTCTTCTGTTGCCTTCATTCCCGCGTGGGTTCCTTCGTCTTAGATCTGAGTTCCCCTGGTATCGACCCTGGTTTCTTCTCCATTGCTCTCGGCGTCTGTCCCACTCTTCATGATGGTATCTGGTCTGTTCCCAGTTCTTCCTACCTTGGTATGGCCTGGTGTCGAACCGCCGCCCCTCATTCTCATATCTCGGTGCTCGTGAAACTTCCCTATCTGGCGCGCTCT
Organism: Anabrus simplex; assembly: GCF_040414725.1. Classification (NCBI taxonomy): domain Eukaryota; kingdom Metazoa; phylum Arthropoda; class Insecta; order Orthoptera; family Tettigoniidae; genus Anabrus; species Anabrus simplex. The sequence continues at coordinate 471,250,388 of NC_090266.1, read as the reverse complement.
CCTGGCTGTGATTTACGACATTCACTTGGTGCTCTGAATGCCTGACTATTCGCGGGGCTGATTGATGCGAATGGGTCTGGTCCAGCTGTCGCAATATCAATTCCGCCTGCATCGGGGTTTCGACCTTCGCAGCAATTAATATCCTCTGGATATCCGGTGGGAACTGTTTCTGGATAGCCTGAACCAGTTCTAGCTGACTTGGGGCTAATTCCAGTTCCTTGAACTTAACTAATTGTTCGGTAAAGTATAACGAAAATTTCGGCGGTCCTGCGGTGTTATACCGGCGACTATATAACTCCAGCCTTAGGTTCTACTGAATCTCAGAATTCCAAAATTTGCCCAAAAATGCGGTCTGAAATTCCTCGAACGTGTCAAAGCTATATCGGAAACCTTTGAACCACAGCGACGCAACTCCGTCTAGGTACCGTTCCACAGTCCTTAGTTGCCTCTCTTCAGGTATCCTATTATCGCGAATATACTCTCTAAGTTCTCTAAGAAAGCCCTTTGGCGTCTGGGTACCACTGCTATCGAAATTCTTAGGCTGATCTTCCTTAAGTCGAATCATGTTTATGACATTCGTGACGTTTTGCCCCTGAGAATGCGTAGAATTGTCAAAGTGTCCGTTCCCTGTAAGATGTATGGGACTACTAGTGTTGCTAGGACAACTGAACGACATATCTGAGGTGCGGCGAGATTTACTAACCACTTCCTCTATCTTGGCCTGGACTCCTACGATATTGCTCACTAACCCATCCAGTTCTAATTTCCGGGCACTAACTTCCCTCTTAAGAGCCTCATGAACAGATGTCAACTCGTCGCTCAGTGTTATGACCTTATCTTGGGTGTCTTTAAGTTGTTTCGATAAGTCTACCCTTGTATCGCCTAGATCGTTTCCTAGTTCCTCAATATCTGCTTGTACCTCCTCAATACTCCTAGCCGTTTCTTCCTGAGTTGTACCTAATTTTCTCATATCCTCTTTATTCATCTGGATTAATTTCAAGTCAATGGCTTCAATACGCTGGTCTACAGTTACCTTGACGTCTTCGGCTACCTGGTCTACTTTGGCATTTACGACGGCTATCTCTTTACACAACATTTCCTTATGTTCATTCATCGCTGTGAAGACCTTTGACTTACCGTCTTCATGCATGATGTTGAACTTCTCTACCTCGGTCTTCAGATCGGCCTTAAGCTCAGCTTGATCTGACATCAACTGCTTATGTAGTTCCCTACTTTCGTTGACGTGCCTATCGAGGTCTCCTCTAATTATGTCCTGATTTTCACTGAGAACACGATGTTGCTCGCGAGTTTCTATGAACTGCTGATTTATTTCATGTTTAAAGTCAACCTGTGCTTTAGTGTTCTGCTCCACCTTCACATTTAAGTCACCAATGTCCTTCCTAATATCAACGCTAGCTTCTTTACAACTATCCTGAGTGTCCTGCACTTTAATGTCAACATTTTGAACAACTTCCTTCATACCTTTTAATTCTACATCTGCACTGTCTAATTTATTGTCCATGGTTCCTACGACTTCCTTCATACCTTTTAATTCTACATCCGCACTATCTAATTTATTGTCCACTGTCTCTAGCTTATTGTCCACTGTTTCCAACCTTACACTCATAGATTTAATATTCTCACTTAAGTCCTTGATCATTTGGACCAACTGCCCTTGGGTCAATTCTCCCTCCTGCATAAACATACTGTATTTAACAGCAAACGATAGGTCATCGGTGAGCCCGAGACTTCAACGGCGTATAATAGGACTACAACGATAAACATCACAACATCCTCCTATCTAACACATCACACTGTTAATGCAACATTCTCTAAAACTTTATTTAATAAAACGTGAAATTAAATGTTCACTCGATCAAAGTGATCAGCCAAAACACTCAAACCAGTATTCAAAATTTTGGGAAATTACTTTAACACACTTAAATTATACCTTTCATTCAGTAGATAAATTATTCTCATAGTGGTATCTCCTAGCCTTACTCATCGGGCGTTTATCTATTTCTTCGAGTTCACTCTCAACTCTGGCGCACGATCTTATCATCCATAATGTGGCATAGCCTCAACATTATTTCTCATTTCCTCTAGTACACGATTTTTCCAAAATATCCTTATCGTTATCGTGACTTAGGTTCCCTCATCGTTATCGTGACTTATGCCCCAACGTTGGTGCGACAACTTACTGAACCCATTGGTCCATATTGAGGGATACCTACCTTTCTTACCTATCAGCAAAGTTCATGAGATCTGTCTCTTGGGTCCTGTCGGGTTCTTCGTCACTTGCTGAGGTAATGGTAGGGTTCAGTAATTCTAATCTATCTACTGGAATGAAAGGTCTATTTAAAAGATTCCTATTTATTCAGGAAAATTCTGAAACATTCTATGTCAACGGTATCATAGAAGTCAATTGTGTCCACTGGACACCACAATCATTTTTACATAAACGTCAGAACACTGGTGTGAGACTTTAACGTAACTGCCTGACGGGCATTCATACTAGAAACCATTGTCTCAATTATTAATCATTTAAGAAAGGAAAGTCTGGAAACCTTAAATTCGGCATAAATGTGAGACCACATGTACCATCATAGTGATTCGTTATGGTCCAGCCCTCGTAACACGAACTCTGGACTCTGGGTATAATTAAGGCCGTCCAATCGGTGTGTGCCACACAGTGGTTCTACGGCATGGACCCTTAATTGAATCGATGTGACCTGCGTCTATGTCATGGACCGACATATAATCTTCTAAGTTACTTTAAAGTCATTGTGGATGATGACCGCAAGGAAATGATGCTACAATGGCATATGGCCCTAATCTAAGTCACTGAGGTTGATGACCCCCTGACCATCCAAGTTTCTAGGCTGAAGGCTAAACACAATTAAGTTACATCGGTTGATGACCAAAGTTCCACTTTACTATCCCCAGCACATTCACTGCTCAATCAATCAAAGTTCAATAATTACAACAATAGCAATGCTCACAAACTTTGTGGCAGTAAAATCCATTTCCTTCGGATATATCCCTTTAATCGTTACTTTATATTTTAATATTCCCCCAGAAAAACAAACTAAAATTTCCAGAATACATCTTCAAGTTATCCGCTTGATTAAAGTTATTTCAAATGCGGTTTCACTGAATTTAATAATTAAATAAATTTTAAATGATTTAACGAAATGTTAACGAACAACAAATTTTATCTCCGCGGACTCTGGTTTCTTCACAAATTTCTACGCAGCTGTGATGTGAATTCAATATTGCGATGTTTATCTGGCTGGAAAAGAATTTTCACACAATTCATGTCCAGTTATATATCTTGTCTTGTGATCTCACACTTTTTAAAATCTAATCTAGTCCTAACCGTTATTAACACTTGGATATCCTAATAATCTACGCACAAACCAAACAACTCTCCATATAATTACGATGTCATATCTCGTCATACCATTATGAATTTTGCACACCCCTCACAGACAAACCGATCATCACAGCCATCGCTCTATATTTTGGACAACCCTGAATTTGGTTACTCTATTCCTTATACTCAAAGTACGTGATTTCAAATGTTCATTACGTCCCCAATTACAGTATTTCACAATACTCAGAACATTACCGGCTATGAATTTCAACTAAATCCAGCATTTTTAACGTTTTCCCTGGCCGAGAATTACAATCTCAATTCCACACGGGTCCCGTTATTATCCCCGCTGAGGTCTCTCATCCCCCGATTTCGCTTGGCAGTTACACGAAACACCTGGTTTATTCACAGTTGACTGGCTTCTCAAAATGCTCCCTTTAAACTCTGCCGACATAATTAAACACAAAGAATATTCTAACCAACAAAATGCACAGGTTATGCTTCAAGATGCCTACACTAATTATACGCGTCGCCAATTATTACCGCTATGGATTTCTATGAATTTCTTTCCATTCTCAACATTATAAAATATTCCTCGGGCTATCATGACCCTTCTTCAAATGACAGGACTCTAACCTGATTCGCACATCTCATCTCAACTCTTATAAAACATTCCTCGGGCTTCCGTGTCCCGGCTTCAATGACAGGTCCAACCTGATTCACAAATCTCATATCAACAAACTAACCTCTGTTTCCCAGCTCCACAATTATCATCGACAAAGAACTGGAATAAAATCCTTACTAGAAATCTCGACGTCTAATATCGCACAATGCATTAATCATGAATAACTTCGCAAAAATGATATCGTATTTAATAACTTGATTTTTTATGAACAAAGTGACTGAATCATTCTACTAGATCTTTTTATTGTCAGTCAGACACAGTTTAAAAATGGGCATAAAAAAAACGTTTCTCTCCGTGACCAAACTCATCACCCTAGGTTCTCACCCGACAGCGCGCTTCCACTCGATTGAAAATGAGTAACCATGGATTATTATTAACGTCAAATTGCAGACAGAAAAATTTTACGTCGAATGAACATCTTAATTTGACATCACAAAATATAGGCAGTACACTCACACGGATGACGATCTACATTGGACGTGATATCACTTCAGAACCCTATTCAATAACTTTTTACAACATTATACGGCACTCGCAAGACTTCAAAATTTTATCCAAGTGGAAAATAAAACAAATGACTCTTTTAGTCGTACTCTCACATTTACAAAACTTAGTAGGGTGACCACTGCGTCGTATATCCCCATTCAAATACACTTTTAGAGATCACGAGACAAGATATAAGAGGTAGTAAGATGGAAAGTCACCTACCTCATGTAGTCATAGGGCTCACCTGCGACCCTGGCATTTTATTTAGCCATTTTTACATTCATGGCTTCACAGTTTATTATTATTTTCTCCAGGTTTCCTGGAATAAAGCATAAAAAGAAAATACCCTTCACTTGTTTGTTGAGCGCACACGATGGACTATAATTGTTTCCGCACACGAATTACTTAATCACATTGGAATTTATTCAGTACTTTGACCGTCCTATCTGGTACAATTATTTCACTCAAGAAAACTATCCCCTCATGGACTCAAGACCTAGCCACACTGGCTGAAATCTGCAGTTGAACTCAGTCTACTTTCGTTGTTTGATTTCGCAGAGCAGCTCAACAATTTTTCGTCCGCTTTGTATCACAAATGCCGGAGAAGCGGGGTTCGTCATGGCGTCCCTTCATATTTATAGCAGTTACCCCCTCTCTTCGGATATCTCCCTTTGCCGCCAAGAAAATTTCTATAAATTTTCTGACTTACCTAAACTGTAATTTCAAGAGTTTTGAAAGTGACTACATGCTTGCTACATTTCTGGCGGTAGTGTTCATGGACATTTAAAAATTTTACGGGTTCGATTTGTGAGATGATTGACCCCCTTTGATAGGCACTATATTTTTTGACTTGGCTTGGGTCGCCATGTACACGCGCTTTGAAATAGTTCACAAAAATGACTTGAGGTTCTTCCGCCGTTGACACGTGTGGCTGACGTCACGTACCCCAGAGCGTGGGACCGAAGGTAATCACCCCCTCGTCACGTGTCAAATCCATGCTATCAAGAATCCAACTTTTAGTTTAATTGTTACATTATGCATAATGTTCTTAGGGCACAAAGGTCATGGGTTCAATATATATATATATATAAGTACTTAGTTCTGGTCCTTTATTTACCACACTTCTACATTATATCACTAAAATTTTATATCACCCTTACATTACTTCTAGCTCCCTATATAAGGAAACATGAAGGTCGATTAATGCTGCTTTGAGGAATTTCCCTCTTATTATTACAAGAAAAGGTAATGCATCACCTACTCTAACCCTCCACGTTGTATTTATAGAAATTTAGCTACCCATTCATTCACTTTTTGTCTAGACGTTGTACTCATTTTTGCCAATATTCTTGCATGATCTACCCTATAAAATGCCTTAGATAGGTCAATCGCGATAAAGTCAATTTGACCTTCAGAATCTATGATAGCTGCTATATCTTGCAGGAATACTCAAGCTGAGCTTCAATGGAATAATCTTTCCTAAAAGCCGAGCTGCCTTCTATCGAACCAGTTATTAATTTCCAAACATGTCTAATATAATCAGAAATAATGCTTTCGAAATCTTACAAGCAACGAATGTCAAACTGACTGTCCTGTAATTTTTGGCTTTATGTGTATCGCCATTTTATTTATACACGGGGTCTACTATAGCAACTCTCCATTTATTTGGCATATCTGCTTCATGCAAACAATAATCAAATAAGTACTTCAGATATGGTAATTTATTCCAACCCATTAACTTTAGTACAGGGACTCCCGTATAAACCCAGACCGAACGCACGGTGTTTGTTCTCTGCGCTACGACAGCAGCAGTATGGGAGGCGCGCGCGGAGTTCTTGACCTTGCAAGCAGCGTGCACGTTTTCGACCTGGCAAGCATCAGTCGCCAGTCTGAATCTCAGCTGTTAACATGGTGTGACGGATTATCATTGCAACACTGTATTTTCGTATGTAAAATATATTTCAAGTAGGAATCGACTCGGCGGTACGCGATGCATTTGTTCGGCAATTTCCTGTTAAAGTACCACCTTCACGAGCACAGATTCACGTAATTGTAAATAAATTTGAAACTGCTGGCTCAGTGCTCAATAATAGAAATATGCGCTCGCACGAACAGTTTTAACAGAGGAAAAGCTAGAGAGCATTGGGGCGAATCTTGAACGGTTATCGAATTAATTACTCATAAACTTAGCGCAAGTAGAGATTTTTTCTGCACACAGAGCTACAGAACTCCTACACATGAAACCGTACATATTTGCAGGGCTCCATTGTTTAAAACCTGCTGATCAAGCCAGAAGAGTGAGATATTGTGAGTGGTAACTTGTATCATTGAGTGGTGGTTTATTAGAACCACAGCTTGTGTTCTTTTCTAATAAGGCCTGGTTCCATCTTAATGGTCGTGTGAACAGTCATAACTCTCGCTATTGGTGTGCAGAAATTCGTAATGGTGTTTATGAAGTCCCTCATCACGATAAAAAGATTACTGCTTGGTGAGCTGTTAGTGCAAGACGAATAATTGGGTCTAAACGGTTATCACCCTCGCTATTGATGTGCAGAAAGTCGTAATGGTGTTTATGAAGTCCCTCATTATGATAGAAAGATTGCTGCTTGGTGTGCTGTTAGTGAAAGTCGAATAATTGTGTCTATCTTGTTTGAGACGACAGTAACCGCAGTGAAGTACCAAGATGACATTTTTAAGCCGTTATTCCAACACTTAAAGGAAGAAGAAGGATCGCTTGGGTGTTTTCAACAAGATTTAGCCCCTGTTCATACAGCAGAAGATTCCCTTCTTGCAATTTCAGAAGTGTTTGCACACAGCATAATCAGTGCTTGTACATTTTCTACTCGTTCTCCAGATCTAACAGTGTATGACTTTTACTTCTGAAGTAAACTGAAAGTAAGAATGTATCGAACAAATCCTCATACATTACAGGAACTGAAAGAAAATATTACGAAAGGAATCAGGTACATTACAGTGGCAGAACTCACTCGCGTCAGTCAGAATGTGGTTACTAGACACAGTTCCTGTATAATTCAGGAAGGACAACACTTCCAGCGTCTTTTATAAGATAAGATTTCATACAAGATTGTACACACGCTTAAAGCAGGGCGGCAGCGCGCGACATAATTTCGGCTGAGGTAACTACCGTAGCGCAGTATACAAACACCGTGCGTTTACATAAAGACACTGTTTACCCCCAGAAATCTTATCAGTTCCACCTGCTTTACTGTTTTACAAATTTTGTATCTCGTTGTACATGTCTCTGTTATCGTAGGCAAGTTTTAGCACTTGTTAGTATTAGTCAACAACTGTATCTGGACATTATCCTTGTAACCAATAATCTTTATATACTGCTGACTGAATACTTATGCCTTCTGTAGGTCCTAACATACACACTCCCCTTCTTCATTAATGATTCCAGGAATGTCCTTCCTGGAACCTGTTTCTGCCTTAAAATACATATACATACCTTCCATTTTCACTAAAATTTGAATGACTGCCAAGTATGCTTGCCATCATGTTATCCTTAGCTGATTGCTTCACTAGATTTCATTTCCTACTAAGTTCCTTCAATTTCTTCTTACTTCCACAAAGATTTGCTACTCTATTTCTTTACAACCTGCACCTCCTTCTTAGTCTCTTTACTTCTCCGTCGTAATGTAGCGGGTCTTTTTCATTCCTTACCACGTTCTTTACTGCTTACCATTTTCCACCGATCATAATTGTCTTTTGAAAAAACTCCCTCATGCCTGCTTGATCAGCCATATGGAACTGCCTAATAGTCTTACTTTTAAAACCTTCCTTTCTATCAGAGTTATGTCTAACTACGATAAAAAACGGCTTCGTGATCACTAATACAACCTACTACTTCACTTTCTCTATAGAGTTTATCTGGTTTTACAAGCACTAAATCCAGAATATTACCTTCCCAATTGACATTTGGTAAATTGGACTATTGGAATAAAAGTATAGACACTCTCTTTTCATGCAGTCTCCTGCGGTAAAAATCCCTTGTACATGCCAGGCGACTCACCACGAAATCAACTATTTGACTGCCCCGGCCAATACATGGAACAACCGCAGTGCCATTATCTAACCGCTAGTCCAATGCAATATCCACTAGTAAGAATCTCCAACACTAACCTTGTAAGGGAAATAAATTAAACCTCCAATACCAACAATGAACAGAAATATTACACTTGGACATCCAGATAGTAATACATGAACATCATAGACTCAGCAGTACTCACTGCATTTGTGTACCAAGGCTACCGAAATAATGAACTCTGGACGTTTTAAGTTACACTCTTTTGTGAAATATGAACAAAATATCCATCACCCCACAACGTAAATAATGCTGATTATTTACAAGTTAGTCTCCCTTGAGTGCAATTATAGAGTCGAAAATAAATTTCCTTGTAGTTGACCTCAAGTCTCCAAAGGCTATAAATTATCAGCTACCAGCTGTTCCTATATAAGCACGCTCCGTTCACGTAATCTTCAATACACAAGTGAGTGAACTTTCTCCTTCCAAATGCCAACTTCCCTCCACTGGTGGTGAGAAAAACACAGTAATTTCTAAAATATGCCAACTACGATTCTTGCTATATCATTACGACCACCCCATAATGATTTATACCAGGTTATCGGATATATAAACCATTTTACTTCGAACTATCAGATGGGGGTTACTACTACGACTTTGACATATGATCCTAGAATTTCGTGTGTGATCCGAACCAGATACATCACACGAGAAAATGATCCAACACCGTTCAACACGAAATCACCGGGTCTTTCCACACTAGATCCCAGCATTACTACCACAACATGACATCAGGTCTCCCAGCCTGAAATGACAAATTGAACCATTCTGTTCATGGTCAAAGAATGTTGATATAATAATAATTATGGGAATCTCACGAGATCACAAAAAAGGGCCTTGGGTGGCATCTTATTGTGCAATAATATCTGATATTGCGCGCTTTTCGAGAGAACTTAGCGTCAGAAGCTAGCTGAAGTTTGTAGATGCTCATTAAAATGTATTACCCCAGCGAATCTCTTCACTTGCAGCGTGGGACGCAAGCAGCTCCGTGAGAAAAAGCGGGGAGGTTTATGTTGGAGGGAAAGGAATTTATTCAATATCTTCGACTACAAGAGGAATGCAGAGGATTGGATGCAGGAACTGTAATCAGGATATTTTTCTGAAAATTTTGATATGCTGCATGGCACTAGTTGTAATCACAATAAAGGTATGAGTAATTAATATGTATACCGCGGGAGAAATTTTCCACTCCGCGGGCGCGCGCATGAAGCCCACACACGTAGAGCTTGGTAGCGTGGGGCGAGATCGCTAATATATACGACTGCCGAGGGCGCAAGAGTCATTTCACTGTGTGTATCGCTGTCAAGTAGGTGTCTGTCACGCCGCTACTCAGCGAAGAGAAGACCACATTTATCTACAAGCAACGCAGTCAGAGTTCACCTTGTACTTGGGACCTGTAAGTAACAACCATTTGTAATAGAGATCAGAACTTTGTACAGCAAGTGTTGATCTGCTTTCCTGTGAGAATATTCCGATGATAGTAATGGTGTTCACGCATAGTCACATCGCATAATCTGAGGCTAACATTGTCCTAAACGAATGGTACGTACTAGTGTAGGCTCAGAAGATTGATATTAATTCAATTCGGTCATTAGAAAGAGCGGTCAAGAGTAAAGTAAATTGTAGTTGAGAATTGAGTAACTGTCTTACAAGAAGAACGCTCAGAATGTGACCTGATATTACGGGATTATAATAAAAGGAAAGAGGGGAGATATAGGCATCGAACTGAGGACACATTGTAATATGATTTTCCTTGCAGTTTCTCCTACATGATGTGTGGACTGGACACTGCTCATCCATCACGTTGAAGCGGTAATTGGGATCGAAGCTGCCGAGCATCCTTCACGGCATCGAGGTGCGAACGTGGACCATCAGCGAGGTCCAATCATCACGTCATCGAGGAGGCGATAATCAAGTCACCTAAACGAGTTGCAGAGAACATCACAACCGACCAGGATGTCACCAGTCATCGAACCACGAGTGCTGTCATCAGCTTCTAACGTCAACATGATGGCGTAAATTCGCAATGTCCACAGTGGGACTGTTCAGTTATATCATCAGACACATGTCAGATAATTCCATTGTTTAAGCATGCAGCAGTATGATAATGGTTAGGTCAATAGTAGATAAATTTGGCCTTCCGCCAGTATGTAAATAGGTTGGGATATGAATGCCCGTGTAAATAGAATTTATGCCCAGGACTCAAGCTTAGTAAGATAGTTAATATTTGCATGTTTTTATTCTCATTTGTTTCGTTAGTGTCATTATTGCAGAGATATAATGTTCAAGGTAGGGAAATTGAGCTCGTGTATTTTCATTTCACCGGGACCTATGCGGTCTAATACGTGTGTAACCCAGACAAGCAGTTTAGGTACTAGCAAAGCGCAGCCTGTAATGTTATTTGTCGAGTGAAGAAACCCTAAGATCGTCTATATCTCTTCAATGCACTCGGATTGGCGTATTAAGCTGAGCAAGTCAGGTCGTACGAAGCCCATAAGAAATGCGGAATAATGTTATTATGTCCAGATATTGAGTTGAGGCCCTAAATAGCATGAGAAATAATGGTTACGTAGTAATTTGTGAATGTGAATGCCGATAAGAAGGCCAGGGTATATATATGAATGTGCTGCTGAGAGCACCAATGATAAATAATTAATGGGCCAGTTGTATTTGAGTTTTATCTGCGCTAGAGTGTTGAATTTGAACTGTAACGAATAAAATGGCCTGTAGTAATTATATTATAATAAGGGCAAGGCGTATGGTAGATTCATGGGCCGGAAAGAGGGGAGAGTCGCCCCTTGTCTCTGTTTACTTGCTGTCAGCTGAGGGAGATATTTATGGCGGAGAGGCCTGGCTGCTCAGTTTGTACAAAAAGCCGAGGTGTTGAAGGGCCAATGTGGGTCGTTTCTGACATCACGACACGAAAGTCTGTAGGTAGAAACAGTGCGTTTGTCTGTCAAGAAGACGGGAGAGTGGTGACCTTTTTATACTATGGTCCGGAAGACGAAATTTTATACACGATTGTCGGTGTCATTCAAAGAGGCACATAACTATGCATATGTATCTGCATGATGTAAATATGTTCTTCACATTTTATTTGATGTCATAGGGTTGTTGTACTTGGGAAAGTCTCGCGATCGATTCCCTGACAGTAGAGTGTATATTGGATGCTTGTTTATAACTTGCAGGGTAATTATGAGCACTGAGGCATAGATTCCCGTTAGAAATAGATTATGTTCTTTGTAGATATGAGTTGCCTACGAGCAGATTTATGATTCAGTTCATTTTATTTGACGTAACCATTATGCTGCCTGCTGCAGTGTCAGATGTTTCCGTGATGCAAGATACCTCCTTCACAAGGTCTATAACTTCAATCGAGATATCCGTTTATGTCAAGAAATAATTTAGATTTGTTTATGACAATTGTGTCAGTTATGTAAGTTTCATTGGATATTTGTTCATTATCAGAATTTTAGATTATTGTAATAAATCAGTTTGTTAAATCGAAGATGCAGCTCAACCGTTGTTTATTTTGGTTAGATATGTTCATGACCTGCTCCTTTTTATTCCTCTTCATTTAATTTGTTTTATTACGTTGACCCTTTTCTTACCCGATACTCCTGAAGATTGCTGTTACGCCGGAGCGGATGAAGAGGATTATTGAGCAAGGTAAGCTATGTGCCAAAGTGATTCACCTGGTAGTGAGTGTATTGGTAGCTATAATGTACTTGGTCAGATTTCAGCATTGGCTTGACGTTGACGAAGACATTATAGGGCACAATATGCTACCACTAGGCTCTCAGGACATAGATACCTAAACCAAAAATACAATGTCTGCTCGACAAAAGCAACAAAAACGGTAGTGAACTTGACTTCTCCACACCATCCTACAGTAGAAGATACGAAAATACTTTAGAAAACCTTAACAAGTTGTTATGGAATACACATGTTCCCTGACATGCCAATAACATACTCTTAAACAGATCAAATATCGATTTCTGGCATTACCACTCCCTGACAAGAATCCCTCATTATCCATCCTAAACCACAATTTCTGTGACTGTCTTCAAAATATTATGTTACGCTTTTAAGTAACCGGTAGTAATGATCTATAACTTAAGATTTGAAAAATAAACATCGAAACGTCCCCTCATATCTACAGAACAACAGACTCCACAGATAGTCCAGTACTTCACACAGTCACATGCAGCAAACAACTAAACAACTCAACAGTATTCAACAGCAGGACGATACTCACAACAGCGAACATTAACACAGGTTCATTTATCCTGGCACTCACGATAGCGGTGATCCTCAGTCCACAGAATTACACAAACACACAGTACAGTCTTCCGTTCTGTCGTCTCCAGTTCAAGCACTCACTGGTCTCTCCGACAACACAACAACAGCTCTCTCGTTCAGATCTCGGTGGGACACTAGCGACAGCCAACACCCCACTCGCGTTTTGCCCAGCCAACGAATGCCAACATACTGACTTCACCTCGGAGCCCAACTGTCACTCCGAGTCCAGTACTGATTTCGTGTCCAACACTGACTGACTGACTGTCCGCAGCTAGCCTCCATTTTTATAGCTGGAGTGATTACAGCTAGAAATTTTGCTATTCGTGATGGCTATACTTTTGCACGCCAGCTGAAGTTTTATGTAAACACTTCCAAGTGATGCAACTTTATTGTTGTCAACGTTGCATCAAGAGAAAATTTTGAACGGGGTAGCCGAATCAAAAAAACTAGAGAAGCCATGTTGTTTTTCATCATTGAACAACGTGGTTTCCGACGTGAAGCCACGCATATTAGCGCCAGGTTAAAAGGGCCGGCTTTTCACGCAGATTCTACAGTGGGACTCGTGTTTTTGAGCGAGGTGGGCAGTAAAGAACATAGCCGAAAAACACATCGAAACAAGTCTAAGACTTTGAAGGTACATTGTAGACCCAATTTCTTAGGAGCTACAAATGGTATAAGATTACATTTCAGACGTTAGGAGCGTCATTTACGAACTTACCATAAATGTTGTAGGGAAGTAGATATCAGTTTCCTACTCAATGAGTAGATGCATAAGACTTTCACTCTGCTACATTTAAAGTGAAGTTACTCAACTCAACGCACCATCTTAGACAGAGAGGATCTTGTAATAGTATTCCCAGAATGTAATATGAGGTTCTTTATTTAACGGCTTGACTCTTGAAGTGGTGAGTCAGTGTAAGAATACTTTCAACGGGTTGTCGTTTTCGAAGTAGAGAATAACATGTGCATTCTGTACGAAAATATGTAATACTTGTAGGGGTCTGATCATATTTCAGCGCCATAAGTCTGTACAGCTAAAGAGAATAACACGCGAGAATTATATCCACTAATATTGTACGTCTTTATGTTTAGGTTATTAAAAGTTTGTCAAAGCAAGAAAATACCAAAATGAAAGCTCACATGGAAGGGCTAATGTTTTATATGAATGCCATTGCGATGAGCACGATGGTAAAAACTGGAGGAGATTGCCAGGGAATCACGATGCAGGAAGGAATTTTAACACCAGGTCTGTGACTTAAGATTATCAGTATGTAGTATATAATAGTGCTATGTCAATGTTACATTTGTGTGTGTGGTGTATTAACCATATTTTTCAGTAGTGTAAACATGTGCAATTTCCGTTCATTAATTTAAATGTTGGTAAAATGTCGCAGGGATAGCGTTAACCGCGTATTTAGGCAGTGTAAATGGGCATATGGAGAGAAATATGATGGTTATGCCCATGTCAAGATGTTGGAGTGTTCCTTTTATTTATTTTCTTGTCTGAGTCACGACTGTGAAGTTTGCTTATGGACCAGTTCGACAATCTGAAGTCACTGTAGTTTTCCGGGAGTGTTTGTTTATCTTCTAAATTAAATTCATCATATATTGATATCTTATATGTGTAGAGTCGCTTTCTCTTGTCACAGCTTGTGAATTTCGTAATAATAAACGCCTCAGAGAATAGTGTAGAGGTGGGATCCCTCGCTGAGTCAGACGGAAAAACCAACTCTGGAGGGTAATCAGATTAAGAAAAAAGATTATTAACGTAATTTACGTGTAAAATGATCTTTCTGTAATATTAAAGAATGCGTGAAACCAATTATAAGAACATTCATCTGCTGATTAACTGGAAGACATTATTAAACTTTTAATTTTTGATCTATAGTGTAAGTGATCCATTTGCTAACAACGGTACTGAAGAAAACTTCGCTACTTACTGTATATCCTCGTTGCCAGATAGTTCATCTCTAAATGTAATAAGTGAAGAATCGGTACTCACACCTTTAATAAACGTCGTGTCTGTACCAGGACCATTACTCTTCTTACTACTTATTAATAATCTTCCTAAATGCATACTGTATTCAAACATATTGCTATTCGCAGACGATGTAAACATTTTCAAAACCATTCGTTCACAGGTGGATTGTAGATTTCTTCAGAAATACCTCAATAGCACATCACATTGGAGCGTTATTGACAAGTTACATTTTAACATTAACAAGTGTCATGTAATGGTATTTGCCAGTAATAAAAATAAAACTAGTCACTCGTATAATATTTTGAATACTAATCCGTCATCAGTGAATTCTATCAAGGATATTGGTGTGCATTTTGACTCTAAATTCAGATGCTCTCTACACATAAACTAAGTTGTTGCAGATACTTACAGAATATTATGATTTATTAAGAGATGCCCACGTGACTTCACAAATCCCGAAGCAATAAAGATATTATACAACTCCTGTGTAAGAAGTCGGCTAGGATATGCATCGACCACTTGGAATCCCACCTTTAAATTATATGAAAAAAGTTGAAATGGTGCAAACCAAATTTCTCAGATACCTTACGTACAAAATAACTAATAATTACCATAAATTGGATTCGTATGATGACTTAATGAAACAACTTGGCCATAAGTCCTTAGCAAAAAGACGAGTAATTGCAGTTCTTATATTTGTATACAAATTATTTAACAATCGTAATGGTAGCTCTAACTTGCTCTCTCTGTTCAACTTGTCTGTCCATAATCCATATACAAGCTCAAAACATGTTACTTTCTACCGCTCTAGATCAAGAACCCAACAACATAGAATTCACCAGTATTAAACTCAATGAAAATATTTAATAAACATAGCAATGAGTACAGACTAGATATATTTGCAACTACATACACATCCAGAGTAAAACAATGTTAACAAACATCTTAATTGTTTTCTGTTCTAAGTTAAAATCCTACTTTGAAGACTCCTATTGTTAAGCTCATAAATTCACTTACCTTTCTAGTTTCTAGTTATACAATCTACCTCATCATCATTATTATCTTCGATAACATCACTACCATAATTAATAATTACAGTACTAATGCAGCTTCAAAGCCGTTCGTAAATCATTTTAATTATAATATTTTAAATACCTTGTTATACTATGTGCATATGTAACAGAATATTTGTAATATTATGTTACTGAAGAAAAGTGTGTTTTAACTCATTTATGACTTTATTTTACAAGGACTTTCATAAGAGTTATTATAACTTTAATTTAATATTTGTTTTTATCTAATGTAATAATATATGCATATGTGTTTCACATTATTAGATTTGCACCTGTCTGAAGCACAATAAATAAATAAACAAATAAATAAATAAATAAATAAATAAATAAATAAATAAATAAATAAATAAATAAATAAATAAATGATACGTATCTGAAAATTAAGTTGGAAGGCAACTTGACATCAGGAAAGAAATCAGTGCGAACATCCAAAACGTAAGTGTTGAAACAACTTACATATTGTTGACCACATATGTCACGGTGTATTTCCTCGCTATTTCTCCTCCCTTACTCAAATGTAATGGAGTTTAATTCTCCCTGTCATGAGTTTCTGTACTCATTCACCGATGCAATTTACTCGGCTTTACCACTACCTTTTTTAATATCTATAGGCCTTGGCTATGTATAATTTTAACGTGTAACAAAATATTGTGAGAAAACCGCAGTACTATACACCAAGAGAAAGGTCTCCATCTCACAATAAAATTTATTTCCTTAAGCCCTTTATTTGCGTAAAATAGTCTTTTACTGGAATAATGCGATTCAACATCATTGCAGTTATGAGCCGGCAGTTCTATGAAAGTCGTCTCCGCTGATCTTTCTATGTCTCTATGTAGATATTTCTATGTTAGTCCGACAGATGGCTCTGTGAAATCATGTTATCATCAGAATGTAAGTTGTTGCTCCGTGTTGGTTCTAATAAGCGAGAAACAGAATGGAATCCATCTCAGGATATTCTGATTTCACAAAGTCCTTTGTTTGATTCAAATAGTTATTTATTCGCAAAATACGATGCTGTGTGTGTTTGATTTAACTGCATTTGTCGGTAGATGGCTGTGAGTCTATGAATATTTGTCCGCGTAATCCGGTGATCTTTCAAGGCCATTTTTCATCGACTGCTACGGGTGTATGCTGTCCGTGCACAACGTTGACAAGTTCATTGCACGCACACACAGCGCCATTTGTACCAGTAAATTGGTATTCTCACAGACGGCGGTTTTCACTGTGGTTCCTTCAGCTAACTTCGCTTGCTTATCTCACAGACCGCACCTGACAGAAACATAATTATTGATTCTGTTCGTCGTTTTTAGTGGGCAGGAGCAGAGTTACATGGCTACATATTTTCTTCTTCGAAACAAATGAACTGCCGCTATTTGATAAACTTGTTCGCAAGGGACGCCGAATGTTAGCTGTTTTATTCCACGGTGTCATTGTGGCACGTTTTATCCACAGCGCCATTATGACACATTTGATTATTTCTTCGTAGCAAAAGCGCCATTGCGTTAAATTTGGAGTGCGGTGACAGAAGGGCGTATTATCGATAAATGGATATTCTGTGTTTCTGTTCTATATGGCCTGAGTTTTCTTTTCATGGTTACGTATTCCTTGAAGAATATCCTGTTACTTAGCAGAAAGCCAATTATTATTCTATTCTGACTCTGAACAGCACACAAACCCACACACACAGGTTTTGATTTTCTTATGTGAAATTAGTTCTGTTCCTAACAGAGAACGCCCAAGAAGGTGTGCTGTTCTACGAAGCACTGCAGATGTCAGAACTCTAACCGAGGATCGAGTTAACAATTTGCGCAACAGGGAAAGAAGTCCGTTAGTTCCAAACAGTATTCACGTTGAAACTTCCATTGAATTATGAAGAGAGATGTTATTAAACCAAATCTGTATGCACTGCAAAGCACGACATTGCATTGCGTAAATGGTAAATGGGCATTTTAATTCGTGTTGCCGCAATGGTAGGTTGATGCTACATGATAATGATTTCATGTAAAATGGAATGAAATTGCGTAAGGCTTTCAGTGCCGGGATGTCTCCGAGGACAAGTTCGGCGATCTGCGCGTCATGATGAGGATGAAATGATGATGAAGCCGACACAAACATCCAGTCCCCGTGCCAGGGGAATTAACCAATTAAGGTTAAATTTCCAGAACCTGCCGGGAATCAAACCCGGGACCACTGTGGCCAAAGGCCAGCACGCTAACCATTTAGCCATAGCGCCGGACATGATTTAATGAACCATATACTCTAAGGCAGTGTAATAGCACAATGTCCCTTGCATCGTTGTCTGCTAATCGTAGCCATATTCCAGAATTAGACCCTTACTGTTTTAACATTCAGGGGATTATTCATAGGTGCACTTCAGACTACTGAAAACTGCCGAATATTATACGGCCGGATCTCTGTGATAGCTTCAAGTCTTGCTAACAGAATTCGTTGTGAAAATTCTATAAATTCCTCTCATAATCCAGAGAAAATTGAAGGACTCCCCAAGAGTTTACTAAATAACCCATACGCTACAGCATATCGTAATGCTGGCAAAGCAATGAGACGAGAAATATGTTCGCAACTATTGTTGCGACAGGCCACTAATTACGATAGAATCCCGATTGTCCGAGATAATGGACCAGTGCAACCTAGGATAACTGAAAACTTGTATCATACGCCTCCGGATCCCAAGATAGCGGGTTCAAAACCGGCAGAGGTAATCGGATTTTTGAAGGGCGTATGATGTCGTATGATAACGGCATGTAAAAGGTATTATTATTATTATTATTATTATTAGTTTATTATTATTATTATTATTATTATTATTATTATTATTATTATTATTATTATTATTCATCTGTTTACCCTCCAGGTTCGGCTTTTCCCTCGGACTCAGCGAGGGATCCCACCTCTACCGCCTCAAGGGCAGTGTCCTGGAGCTTCAGACTCTTGGTCGGAGGATACAACTGTGGAGAATGACCAGTACCTCGCCCAGGTGGCCTCACCTGCTATGCTGAACAGGGGCCTTGTGGAGGGATGGGAAGATTGGAAGGGATAGACAAGGAAGAGGGAAGGAAGCGGCCGTGGCCTTAAGTTAGGTACCATCCCGGCATTCGCCTGGAGGAGAAGTGGGAAACCACGGAAAACCACTTCGAGGATGGCTGAGGTGGGAATCGAACCCACCTCTACTCAGTTGACCTCCCGAGGCTGAGTAGACCCCGTTCCAGCCCTCGTACCACTTTTCAAATTTTCGTGGCAGAGCCGGGAATCGAACCCGGACCTCCGGGGGTGGCAGCTAATCACGCTAACCACTACACCACAGAGGCGGACATTATTATTATTATTATTATTATTATTATTATTATTATTATTATTATTATTATTATTATTATTGTAAAATACGGGTGGCCACAGCAATTTCAGATACAAATTACGTATAGACGCGTATGACACTTCTCACAATTTATATGAAACTGTCACTTTTAAGCGTCTCTTGAGGCCTTAGTGGATTTAATGTTGTATGAAGACAAAGATAATTACACATTCACATGTGTTTGTATTGCAGCTTTATTATGCTGTACAACTCGGTTCCGTGGTAAATGGTTAGCGTGCTGACCTTTGGTCACAGGGGTCCCGGGTTCCATTCCCGGTATGGTTGGGAATTTTAACCATTATTGGTTAATTTATCTGGCACGGGGGATGGGTGTATGTGTCGTCTTCATAATCATTTCATCCTCATCACGACGCGCAGGTCGCCTACGGACATCAAAACCAAAGACCTGCACCTGGCGAGTCGTACATGTCCTCGTACACTCCCGGCACTAAAAGCCATACGCCATTTCATTTATACTGTACAGAGCACTTAATACATACATTAAGTCACAGTAGGTCTAGGATGCGTATTGCTGGATGGCAATTACATTTTAATATAGGTGATTCATCTCTCATTGACGTTAAAATGACAAAAAGTAGCAGTATCAAATTATTCTGGTTTGGGATGCTTTCATTTTAAACGTTCTTAACAATAGGCCTTTACATCTTTCTGCTTTATGGCAGTTCCTCGCTTCATTGCCGCGATGTTCCGCAGTCGGCTCAGCATCACAATGTTGCCAGATGTAGTGTCTTCATACTGTTCAACATAGTGTACGAAAGTGCTATTTCGATGGCGTCTAGTCCATCTGTATGAGAAATTTGTCTGTGGGTTGGCAGTAAAGTTTTTATGTCCATCACCACTATCTTTCTCATGTGAACGACACTACAACATGAGTGTGCAATGACAACGCTGGAGTCACACTGACTACAGGCTGGTGTCATGCAGGATGCGACCGATGCCGCTAGTGGCCGCATAATCTTCAATCATGCCGGATACACAGCCTTGGGGAATACTACAATGTGACCTGGACGTGCACCAATCAAAGGCCACCGAAACGGGATTTCAAAACAGCGAGGTAATTTGGCTTTGTGTTAGTTGTCACTTAGTTATTACTTCGTAGTAATGTATCATGGATGCGCCTCTTGTCATCTCAACGAAGAAAGATGATGATGATGATGATGATGATGCATGTTGTTTAAAGGGGCCTAACATCTAGGTCATCAGTCCCCAACGATGAAAGGAAAAACCACCTTTAGGATATGGACCTTGTAACTAAAGGTAGGTTACTATTATTTTGACCGGGCGAGTTGGCCGTGCAGTCTGGGGCACGCGGCTGTGAGCTTGCATCGGGAAGATAGTGGGTTCGAATCCCACTGTCGGCAGCCCTGAAGATGGTTTTCCGTGGTTTCCCATTTTCACACCACCTTAATTAAGGCCACGGCCGCTACCTTCCAACTCCTTGCCCTCTCCTGTCCCATCGTCGCCATAAGACCTATCTGTGTCGGTGCGACGTAAAACAACTAGCAAAAAAATTTATTATTTTGAATTTAACATAGTTGAATTAAATATAGCATGAATATTTTTCTTCTCGGCAATTATAATTCGTCTTAATTGATCCAAAATGCTATTTATTTATTGTCCATTTTCTTGGAGAAAGTAACACAATATAGAATTTTACAGAGAAATGTAGTGATTTTATAAATATTATTTTTAATTTGGTTTATTACCTGGTAGCCACACAAACAATATCATTTTATTTTGAATTTCCAAACAGGATGTACAGTTCAGGTAAGCAGTCCATAACATGGTTGTCATCAAAGAAAATGGAGCAAGTGTGGAGGAATGATCAAGACTACTTAGCAGCATGAGATTCTTCTGGACAGTACCAACGAGCACTCCTGTGTGCCAGACGAGGCCGAAACAGATTTAAATATAACAAGGCACAACTACAGAAAAATATCAAAGGAAGAAGTGTCCATAATGGTAAACCGGATACACGAAGAGGAGTTTTCAAAACTGTGTTCAAAAAGAGCCTATGAGCCCGTAACAGACGAGTAGGTCGATGTGTTGAGATAGCAGGCAGTTTGTTTGAATTGAAACAGACCAAACCCCATGGCACTACAGTACAGTCCTTAAAGGGCCTTGGCTTACCAAGCGACCCCTGCTGAGCTCGAAGGCCTGCAGTTTACGAGCTGTCGTGTGGTCAGCACGACGAATCTTCTCGGCCGTTATTCTTGGCTTTCTAGACCGGGGCCGCTATCTTACCGTCAGATAGCTCCTCAATTCTAATCACGTAGGCTGAGTGGACCTGGAACCAGTCCACAGGTCCGGGTAAAACACCCTGACCTGGCCGGGAATCGAACCCGTGGACTCCAAGTAAGACGCAGGCACGCTACCCCTACACCTCGGTGCCGGCTTGTTTGAATTGAACAATACATTACATCCAGTGACGAAATTGCCTTTGCTGAAAATATGTTGAGACTCCGAATGGTTCAAGATTTTTAGTTGCTGAATCATTGATCAAGAAAAATAATGATTTTCTGAGGGATGAAAATTCAATGAGGTAGTGGTTATTCAAAGCCGAACCTCAAAGCTCCCGGCGGTAATAGCTGGAGACTGCATAACTTATCTCTAGGCTAATACGAGTCTCTGGCAGATCATATCTATATCAAATTACGCTATACCTGGGACTTCGAAGTTGAGGTAGAAAATCTTTAACAAATTAATTGGTCGCATGAGGTACGATGCTTAATCCACTCGTCGCTCGTAGCACGATCTTGGCGTGGTCGCATCTGGCACGGTCACTTCTGGCACGTAACCTGCAGACGAGAGGTGCAGTTGGTGAAGGATTGATGAGTCACGTCCACTCGCTATCTCGGTAGCAATCTCCCAGAATGAATGGCAACTGTTGCAGCTAAGCTCGCACAGTTCGAAGTCGCCGTTTGTGTATTGTCACTTCTTGTTGGAACTGCGTTAAATAACCATGCGGGTACTGTATGCCATTCTTCATATTTTACCACTCAGAAAAGAGCTAGAATATCACACCATTCATATTTATCACGATGAACGAATAATTTTACCTGCACAATACCGTACAGGTATTAACAACATCCCGTCATGTACAATCATTAGACAAAAGCCCACGATTTCTCGAAGACCTGTATTTACGCCCTCAACAGTACGTGTGGAGTGTCGGATAATCGGGGCTCTATTGTGTTATTATTTTTTGTATAGAATTAATAGTATTTCTTGATATGTCTCTTCCTTTTGTAAAGCGTAAACAATACAGTAATAATATATTTTATTCATAATAATTAGTAAGTATATCAAAATAATGAACCGAGGAAAGAGGATTTATAATATTAGTATTTCTATGAGTAATTTTGTTCGCAGATTGAAGCAAGTACTTCAATATCAGCCACGCCATTGACGTTACCTGGAGAAAATGATAACGAAACTGAAGTTTGCAGGTCAAGGTCGAGTTAAATACGAGTGTTAGGACATTAAAATGAAAATGCAAAGAAATGCCGGGCAGTCTTATGTTTCCAAGAGGAGAAAAGTAGTCCCCGAGAGGTCGGTCAAAGTTTCATGTGGTGCCAAGTATAGATTGAATTGTTCTGATACATTCACAAAAGAGGATCGGGAATTATGATTTAAGAATTTCTGAGGTACCGGTATAGGTGACCTTACTAAACAACGTGACCATATAACATCACATCGTCGGTAAAGGAACAATACCTCGTAAGTCACAATGCACTTCCTATCCATTAGTTTCCTTAAGACTTGTCACGCCTCTCAGCCACATATGGATATGCAGTCCAACAGAACAATATTCGTTGTGTTAATTTTCCTATGCGCTGGTGTATGGGAAAATGAACCTAAAATACAGTATACCGTAGGAGTGCTTAAATACGTCATGCAAACATACATTCTGACAGTGAGATACGGCAAGGTTTATTTTCCTTCGCAAAAATGCATAGGTCCGCCTCTGTGGTGTAGTGGTTAGCGTGATTAGCTGCCACCCCCGGAGGTCCGGGTTCGATTCCCGGCTCTGCCACGAAATTTGAAAAGTGGTACGAGGGCTGGAACATGGGTCCACTCAGCCTCGGGAGGTCAACTGAGTACAGGTGGGTTCGATTCCGACCTCAGCCATCCTGGAAGTGGTTTTCCGTGGTTTTCCACTTCTCCTCCAGGCAAATTCCGGGATGGTACCTAACTTAAGGCCACGGCCGCTTCCTTCCCCCTTCCTTGCCTGTCCCCTCCAATCTTCCCATCCCTCCACAAGGTCCCTGTTCAGCATAGCAGGTGAGGCCGCCTGGGCGAGGTAGTGGTCATTCTCCCCAGTTGTATCCCCGACCCAAAGTCTGAAGCTCCAGGACACTGCCCTTGAGGTGGTAGAGTGGGATCCCTCGCTGAATCCGAGGCAAAAACCGAACCTGGAGGGTGAACAGATTGAGAAGAAGAGAAAAATGCATAGGAAAATCAACACAACGAAAATTGTTCCGATGGACTGCATATCCATATATGGATGGGAGAAGTGACCAGTCTTAAAGAAAATAATGTATTGGACGAGCATTGTCAGATACGCTATATTGTTCACACTGCGACGATATTACTCAGTAGACACAGTAGTCGATAGTGAACCAGCTGTTTATTACGCCACGGAATTTCTACATCATTTACATCATTCAATCTTGCAACCACACAAGCCGATTTTGAAACTGGGGTTACCTATTATATTGTTACATATCCTACACACACCAAAATTATGCAATGGGACGTGATTGCTAGTGAAAACTTTGAAAAACTGTTTCATTGAAGCTAATACACTGACTGACAGAGCAAATGCAACACCAAGAAGGAGTGGTTCGAAAGGGATGAAAGTTGGGGAAAAAACAGAGACGGCACGGACGAATAATTGATGTTTATTTCAAACCGATATGCAGGTTACACAATGCGCACGGCATCGACTCAGTAGGATGTAGGACCACCGCGAGCGGCGATGCACGCAGAAACACGTCGAGGTACAGAGTCAATAAGAGTGCGGATGGTGTCCTGAGGGATGGTTCTCCATTCTCTGTGAACCATTTGCCACAGTTGGTAGTCCGTACGAGGCTGGGGCAGAGTTTGCAAACGGCGTCCAATGAGATCCCACACGTGTTCGATTGGTGAGAGATCCGGAGAGTACGCTGGCCACGGAAGCATCTGTACACCTCGTAGAGCCAGTTGGGAGATGCGAGCAGTGTGTGGGCGGGCATTATCCTGCTGAAACAGAGCATTGGGCAGCCCCTGAAGGTATGGGTGTGCCACCGGCCGCAGCACATGCTGCACGTAGCGGTGGGCATTTAACGTGCCTTGAATACGCACTAGAGGTGACGTGGAATCATACGCAATAGCGCCCCAAACCATGATGCCGCGTTGTCGAGCGGTAGGGCGCTCCACAGTTACTGCCGGATTTGACCTTTCTCCACGCCGACGCCACACTCGTCTGCGGTGACTATCACTGACAGAACAGAAGCGTGACTCATCGGAGAACACGACGTTCCGCCATTCCCTCATCCAAGTCGCTCTAGCCCGGCACCATGCCAGGCGTGCACGTCTATGCTGTGGAGTCAATGGTAGTCTTCTGAGCGGACGCCGGGAGTGCAGGCCTCCTTCAACCAATCGACGGGAAATTGTTCTGGTCGATATTGGAACAGCCAGGGTGTCTTGCACATGCTGAAGAATGGCGGTTGACGTGGCGTGCGGGGCTGCCACCGCTTGGCGGCGGATGCGCCGATCCTCGCGTACTGACGTCACTCGGGCTGCGCCTGGACCCCTCGTACGTGCCACATGTCCCTGCGCCAACCATCTTCGCCACAGGCGCTGCACCATGGACACATCCCTATGGGTATCGGCTGCGATTTGACGAAGCGACCAACCTGCCCTTCTCAGCCCGATCACCATACCCCTCGTAAAGTCGTCTGTCTGCTGGAAATGCCTCCGTTGACGGCGGCCTGGCATTCTTAGCTATACACGTGTCCTGTTTCACACGACAACACGTTCTACAATGACTGTCGGCTGAGAAATCACGGTACGAATTGGGCCATTCGCCAACGCCGTGTCCCATTTATCGTTCGCTACGTGCGCAGCACAGCGGCACATTTCACATCATGAGCATACCTCAGTGACGTCAGTCTACCCTGCAATTGGCATAAAGTTCTGACCACTCCTTCTTGGTGTTGCATTTGCTCTGTCAGTCAGTGTATTTTAACTGGCTGTGACACAAGAGAGACGATATTGATACCGAGAATCACTATGATTGCTATGATGAACAAACAAAGCACAGGTTCAGACACCTGGTGGAGAATGTTTTTCTCATAGAGGATTTACCTGTCCCTTTCGCGTGTTACATCAAAACGAAATCTTTTCGTGGCCACTGCTGGAAGAAAAACGACTAACATCGTATACAAGGAAAATCTGCAAGTCGTCAATTACAAAATAGGCTATAGCCTTAAATTCATAACTGCTCCCGTCTAGGTTGTATACATGATGGATCGTAACAATACTGACAATATAATCAGGGATGCTCTTCGTACTATGTTAGCCCGACTCGTTGGCGGAATGGTCTGCGTACTGCCCTTAGTTTAACAGGGTCCCGGGTTCGATTCCCGGACGAGTTGGGGATTTTAATCGCTTCTGATTAATTCTACTGGCTCGGGAACTGGGTATTTGTGTCCGTCCCAACACTCTTCTCTTCATATTCACACAACACTCTGCACTACCAAACAACACAGAAACACGCAATAGCGATTACATCCCTCCATATGGGGTTGGCGTCAGGAAGGGCATACGGCCGTAAAACACGGCAAAATCCACACATGCCACTTAGTTCGCACCCGCGACTCCACAGTTGTGGGAAAAGCGGTAGGAAAATAAGAAGAAGAAGCTCTTCGTGCTATGTTAGGAACGTTGGCACAATCGGATTGGGGAGAAAACTGTTTATTTTCGGGACAATGCGATTCATCTGTTACTTCCAAGTGCGAGAATCAAATTGACCAGCTCGCCTCATTTGCTATGCGAGAGCAGAATCGCTGCTGTGCTTCAGGGAAGAGAAGAGGAGGGAGGTGAAATGGGGTGTAGGATGGAGACAGAGATAATGTTCCGCACATAAGCACAATTTTCCTCTTTCGACCCGCAACGACTGTCCTTGTCTCTTTTAGGCAATATCCATAGTCCGTTTATTAAACAGCTGTGACTGCACACACAGTACAATAACACACTGTATTTAAGACGCACATGTTATTCAAGGAGTGCACCAGATACTTTTTCCTCCCGTCTGTTGGTCGCGCCGGCCCCGTGGTGTAGGGGTAGCATCCCTGCCTCTTACCTGGAGGCCCCGGGTTCGATTCCCGGCCAGGTCAGGGATTTTTACCTGGACCTGAGGGCTGGTTCGAAGTCCACTCAGCCTACGTGATTAAAATTGAGAAGCTATCTGACGGTGAGATAGCAGCCCCGGTCTCGAAAACCAAGAATATCGGCCGAGAGGATTCGTCGTGCTGACTACACGACACCTCGTCATCGGCAGGCCTTCGGGATGGGCAGCGATCGCTTGGTAGGCCAAGGCCCTCCAAGGGCTGCATTGCCATGGTGGGTGGTCTGTTGGTCGCAGTAACGTTCTTTATAATTTAACATGCTCGAAGATGCAACACTGCCGCCCCAGGATTGTCTATTCCTTCACTTACAACATTATAAATGGAATGAATACTGACGGATGGTGTGATTAAAGTAGATGTACTTCGATGCACAATTCACAACGGTGTATTAGTGACCCTTGAACTCTGTTCATGATGTGCGGTGTGTCGCGCATTATCCTGTCTCCCACTTCCAAATCTTTCCCTTCCCCCTGTGACGCACAGCAACGGGCAGCAGCTGGGTCTCTGGCATAGCAAATACGGGAAGTTCGTCAATTCGAATCACGCACCCGAAAGTAACAATGTGATTTATTTAGAAGACAAAAAATTTTCTCCGTCAATACGATTGTACTATCGTTCTTAACATAACACGAAGAGCACCCCTGATTTTTTTCGTTATAGTTATGGCACACTGTATACATCGCCTCTGAGGAAGAAATACACCGTATCTGAATACCGTGTCTTCCTATCCATTATTTCCATTAAGACTGGTCACGTCCGCCTCTGTGGTTAGTGGTTAGTGTGATTAGCTGCCGCCCCCGGAGGCCCGGATTCGATTACCGGCTCTGCCAGGAAATTTGAAAAGTGGTACGAGGGCTGGAACGGGGTCCAATTAGCCTCGGGAGGTCAACTGAGTAGAGGTGTGTTCGATTCCCACCTCAGCCATCCGCGAAGAGGTTTTCCGTGGTTTCCCACTTCTCCTCCAGGCAAATTCCGGGATGGTACCTAACATAAGGTTCCGGTCGCTTCCTATCCTTGTATATCCCTTCCAATCTTCCCACATCCCCAAAGGTCCATGTATAGCACAGCAGGAGATGCCGCCTGAGTGAGGTACTGGTCCTCCCCCAATTGTATCCCCTACGCAATATCTCATGCTCCAGAACACTGCACTTGAGGCGGTGGAAGTGGGATCCTTTGCTAAGTACGAGGGAAAAACCAACCCTGGTGCGTAAAAGGGTTGAGAAAGAAACAGAGAATCGAAGCTCGGGATTGGTTCCTCAGCGACGATGGGTATATACTGTGCCCTTTTCAGGGCAACAACTGCGGTGAACTCTTCCTTCTTCTGTGCGCCGGCTGCTCCTGTAATAAATGACATGTAAATCATACTCACCGCTGCATGTAGACTCTTCTTCCTCAGTCGTGACCGTCCGCTATCCCCGAAGAGAGGCCACCCGACGATCAAGGAGTGAGGAAATGAAAAGAGGGGTAAACTAACTAAAAAAATGACGGTACCCAAAGACTGAATTAAAATTTAAATAAAAGACTGATTTATTGAATAAAATGCAAAGTGCCAAAAGGAATGAACGTAAACTGAACTAGTGAAAAATGTAAACAAATGAACTAAATGAGACTAAGAAAATTAAAGATTGAAGATCTGCCTTACACTAACACCATAATCTGCCTAATAAACTGACTGAAGGTCAAACACATTGATTAAATAATTCCAGACTATGTTGTCACTGTCTCCAAGTTAATAACATGACTCAGTTTAAAACTCTGGTCAGAAAGACCACCTTCTTGAACTACAGAATGGTATTACGTAGAAAATATCTCTCCAAACTAAATTAAAATAGTTGAATCATAATAAAGTAATTAGTTACGTCATCAATCCACTGACTCATAGGAGTTATCAAATATTTATCACATGTGGCTCATTTGGTAAAATACCCAACTTTAAAATAATCATGGCCTGCACTAACCAAGTGTATCACATCAGGAATAATTCGAAGAAAAACAACCATGAACATCACCCTTCATTTCCTACATGACCATTGTCTTATTAAAACACCTCATGATTAAACAAATAAATTATTGAAACATCAATCTGAGTGTTACAACCACTCATCTAAATTTTAAACTTCACTTGCATATCTGTGATAGACTGGACTGCTTAAAAATAATCCAAAAGATTAGGCCAAGTGCCTGATGTTAACATTTTAAATGATAGCGATCCTTGTACATTGAAATTTCTATTGAATTTGCCGCTAACTGCATTTCATTATCAACTTATTATTTGTGGTACCACCACTAGATGGAGGCAGATG
Organism: Anabrus simplex; assembly: GCF_040414725.1. Classification (NCBI taxonomy): domain Eukaryota; kingdom Metazoa; phylum Arthropoda; class Insecta; order Orthoptera; family Tettigoniidae; genus Anabrus; species Anabrus simplex. The sequence goes on along the minus strand of NC_090266.1, from coordinate 471,221,289 downwards.
CCATCTTGTTTACCTCATTCATTGCGGCAGTTTATACAATTGGTTTATTAAAGATCGCTTCATTTCTAAATAAAATGTAGTGGATTTAAAAAAAAAATTGGTAATTACTTAAATGCCTGGTATGAGCATACCACTACTATCGTTTCGACTGTGACCTAATCGACGATCCATTAACCTAACATCTGAAATCTTATTTACATCATTAAATCTGTTAAATGGAGAAACATTGCTCCGACAAAGAAAATACAAAAATCAAAACTAGCCTATCTACACCTATCTATTTACATCAAATCAAATATAAATAATTCACATACGCCTACGTCCTACAAATAAACGGTAATAAAGTACACTCAGAAAGAAATAAAATAAGCAAAACTATATCCCACCATCGCGGCCTACTGGAAATTAAATAAGGATGGAATGCGCACAATAACCTCGGAGTCTCCAGAAAAATATACCCCGCTGCGAGTAGCAAAAATATTGCGAATTTGACGGCAATCTCTAACCTCAGACGATAAATGTCTGGACATGATACAATTCAACCTTTGTGGACAATAACTGTTATTTCATGTCATCCATGACTTTACATGATTATAAAAAAATAAAAAAAACAACATTGACTCGTCGCTCTGCTCACATTGTGACTTCCCCTCTCGGAGAACCATCATCAAATGAGAAATGCAACCAAGCAAGCAAAGGGCGCCAATCTTTAAGTTGAGGACTTAAAGATAAAATTTATAATCAAGCTTGGACAGACTCTTATCACAGGGGTGAGGTGATAGTACACTAATCATTAAGCAGGAGAATTAGAAATTAAAAGGCTAATTAAGGCAAATTGATTAAAGTAAACTAGAAAAATACTATTTATTATATTTAATATAAATGACGACGGTTTAACGAGAACTGAATTTAAATTAGAAAATGAATTTAATAAAAAATTGAATGACTCTACTTCGCGAAAACTTGCAATATCTTTAACTCGCTTGCTCACCATGTCGTCTTGTTCTGCTGGTCCTTGGAAAGCTTCCCTCCTTGTAGCTGGAACATCACCGGTCGTCTTTGATATCTCTTCATCTGCAGCTCAGTACCATTCCTGCCTTACAAATTGCACCCACCACTAATTGGAAGATGACTTCAAAACTAACACTCCCTATTATGCTTTATCCCATAGATTGGAGATAAGCCCTATGTCACAGTTAGAAGAACCACCTTGGGTTATATGGAGAGGATACTCAATTAAGAATCCTTCCAACTTTACTGAAATGTTCTCTGAAGTTTCATTTCTATCTAGATTAAAACTATCTATTGACTTAGACTGGTTCAAACCGGTCTTATAGCCGTGCTGTACGTACTTCCTGATAAGAGTGGCTATACACCCCTCATTCAGAATTTCTAAGTATCGAGACGCAGAATCAAGTAGAAAATCAAGTAGAAGCCTCGTAGAAGATCGTAGAATAATGTAGAGAGACTCGCAGAAGCGAATAAGACGTTGTAGAGAGACCCTCCAGGAGCTCCAACACGCCCTTTTATAACTTTCTCTCGCGCTAATTACAGGCCGCTACACGTGGTCCAATCAGATGACACTTCTCTCCCCACTCTAGATTTTAGAGTAGATGGGTCCCACACAAGATATCAACTGTTCTTCTATTCGTCCTTTCAATCAGTATCCATGGCAACATGACGCTCCTTTGAAAATATAGGAGTTGATCAGTTCGAATAATTCTGGTCGAAATACGGTAGCTTACGTTAGGACGCGTGAACACGTGCTCGCTTTTCCCAGAACTTGGTGTCTAAATCTGTCCTTCCAACTTCCTCGGTGATGTGGCAAGATAAAGGAAATCTACTGCAAGTTAATTTTAACCGACTGTCGCAAGAATCTAAGTGAATATGAGGATATTCAGCCCTCGTTTACAGGTCGTAGTTACAAAGTAATGAAATGATAGTGAGCAAATGATTAAACATGAATTATAATACAATTACATACCAAAATAAATATCATGACGTTAAATTCCTGAATTAATTACACATAATAAAATTAACATAATTACACTGTAACGTCTGGAACGTTACATACGCCCCCATGAGTTCTTAACAAATATTACATGAGTTGAGAACTCACACACTTACTCCCACATTGACTTGAAATACCTCTATTACCTGCCCATAACGAGCGACAGTATTTTCATACAATTAATTATATCTCACTCTTTCCATATCTCGCTTAGACTGCTTCCCATTGCGACTGTCTGTTATTTCAGTTCATCTTGAGGTTTAGATGCTAAATTATGCCCATCATGAGCAACTTTTCACTTTTGTAAAAAAAACAAGATTATCCTAGAGAATATAACATAATATATACAATTCAGATTACGAACTCTGCCGAGTGTCTATATGTCCTTTTCCTCCCCATCTCTCCGACATTCTTTGCTAGATAGCAGTAACACGTTCTCTTCCAATCTTTTACATTAAAAAAATGGAAAACCAATGATACAAACAATTTACACTTTTATCACTCTTTCGAATGTTTCAACCTTATCTTGAAGCAGGATGTAATACACTTCACACAAATACACACGTGATTTAAGCTCACGGTAAAATTATTGCAAGTTAGAAATGCACATACGGGAAAATTAATTATTTGCCGTCGTCAGCTTTAATTAGCCTTATGTAACATCTCAGAAAACAAATATATATAAAATTTCATGGCCTCACATACGGAAAACAGGTGATCTATCGTCAATGAACGCGTAAATCTACCACTACACACAAAACATCTCCCTTGTTTACAAACACAACTAGGAAATACCACCACGATTGAGACGTAAACACATACCGCTCGTAGTCTGACATAACAAGTAGCAACTTCCCCGAGTTACTGACCTATATCTCACAATCCGGTTCAGCCACCTCACACGACAGGTATCTCCTTAAACTACTAATGTTGTATGAACCATTCATTACGCTCTCGCCATCCGCTAACTTGTAAGCACAGGGTCCTAGTTTTCTATGTACTTTATAAGGGCCTTGATATAAAAGAAAAAATTTCTTTGTTACCTTATCCTCACTGTTTGACAACATGGGAACTCTCACCAAAACCATATCACCTACCTCAAAGTTATCCCGTACCTTACGTTTCTGTTGCCTTTTACGTTTATCTCCAGATTTAATCAGGTTCTCCCGTGCCAGTCGGACGAAAAATTCAGCATTACGAGGTGGTTCCTCAGGCAAACCTAACACTCTCACTAGTTCATTCTGAGGCTTACAACCAAAATGAACTTGTGACGGCGTCAATCTCGTGCTTTCATGTTGAACAGCATTGATCCATGTCTCTATGCGGGATAAATGAGCCACCCAGGCTGTATGCTTATCGAACACTAAGCATCTAAACATGCGAGATAACTCTTTCATAACGCGCTCACACATATTGCCCTGAGGGTATCTAATAGATGAATGAACCTGTGTAATACCTAGCTCTCTAATTATGGACTTCCATTTTCTCGAAATAAATTGCGGTCCACTGTCTGATAATATTCTAAGAGGAGTACCTAATTCAGGTATATACTTCTCTTTGATTATACGACTACAAGATTTTCCAGTGGCTTTTCTCATACCGTATAATCTGACCAATTTCGAGAAGGCATCAATAATGACTAAAATATATTGGAAGCCGAACTGTCCCTTTACCACAGGTCCAAATAAATCAGTACACACCAAGTCACCAGGTCTTTCTGAGATTACTGCTTGACGAGGTCCTTCTAAATAGCGGTTAGGAACTTTGCTACGCTGACACAGATCGCAAGTGGAAAGAATTTTTCTTATATCTCTTCCCATCTTGTCCCATATAAAATTCTGTCGGATCTCATACAGAACTTTATTAGCTCCATAATGTCCTAATTCCTTGTGGATAAACCAAATCAATTCCACACGTAGCGCTTTGGGTACACAAATCCCCCAGAGATCCTCGCCACATTTCCTGGCTAGAAACCCGTTAACCAGTTTGTACGTGTGTCTACCATGCGACACGGTGAGCTGCTCTCCTCCCTGAAGTATAGACAAAGGTTCCCGACATTCTTCGTCTACCGACTGTTCAACCAATAGGTTACGTAGTCTTTTTAGAGCAGTTTCATTTTCCTTAGACAGACATGTACGTATAATAATGCCCTCACGTGGCTCTAGAAGGCTACCTTCTTCGCACAACTTCGGATCACGTGACAATAAATCAGCAAGGACATTATTCTTTCCCTTAATGTGAGTTACCTTAAAATCATACTCTTGTAGGGCGAGTATCCATCTACTAACTCTGTTAGATGATAATTTACACTTGGATACAAAAGAAAGAGCATGATGATCCGTCCTAATTTCAAATTCGGTACCTAAAACATACATCCTAAATTTACTCAGGGAGTATACGATAGCTAGGAATTCTAGTTCCGTTATAGTATAACGCTTTTCAGCAGCACTTAAACCTCTGGAAGCTAAAGACACAATCCCTAAATTACCATCATCATCTACTTGACATAGTGCACCAGCGATACCACAGTGAGATGCATCCGTCAGCAACACATACTTCCTATCGGGCATGGGGTATCTCAAAACAACCGCCTGCCTGAATCCTTCTTTTAATTTTAGGAAAGCTCTATCATGATCTTGTGTCCATTCCCACTTACTGCCAGCTTTCAATAGTTCTCTAAATGGCTCTAGTAAGTTACCAAATCTCACTACAAATCGTCTGAAAAAATTACATACACCAATATACGATCTGAGCTCCTTAATATTTCTAGGTGTCGTAGTATTCAATATTTTTTCAATTCTTGTGCTCTCAGGCGTCACTCCCATTGCCGATACACGGTGCCCCAAAAAAGTCACCTCTCGTCTACTGAAAACACATTTGTCAAGTTTCAGAGTAAAACCAGCATACTCTAATTTAGAAAAAACCCTCTCCAAGTGGTCCAAGTGCTCTTCAAAGGTACTAGATCCTATAACCAAATCATCGATATAAATAGTAGCATAATCTCCAGTATCATCTCCCAAGGCAATACTTAGTGCGCGAATTAAAGCGGCCGAACTCGTACGGGTCCCAAAAGGAACACGCCTAAATTGGTACAAACTATGCTTATAGCTGAAAGCAGTAAGAGGCCTGTCTTCTGATCTCAAAGGTATCTGCCAAAAACTACTCCTAAGATCTAACGTAGAAAACCAACTCTTACCCTGAAAATTCTGTATCAACTCTTCAATGGTTTGTGATCTCAACTGATCAGCACCAATGCGTCTGTTCATCTCCCTGCCATCAATACACAAACGTATTGATCCATCAGACTTAGGCACGACAATTAAGGGATTAACATATTGACTGTTTGATAATTCAATCACATCGTCTGCTAACATAGCTTGAATTTGATCCTCTACTGCTTTTGCATATTTGTGTGGTATCGGATACCGCGGTCCGCTGAATGGAGTCTTATCCAGCACAGAAAAAGAATGTTCATACAGATGGGTAACACCAGGTTTCTCGGAGAAAATCTCCACGTGTTCACATAACACTTCAAATAACTTGTCCTTCTGGACTTCATTCAACTCTTTTCTACTTACGGCTTCTTTCAAGCCACATATTTTATCCTCATGAATCCACAACCGACACAACTTCAGGCCCTCACTAGCCTCTTCATTAACTTTAGAAACCTCTCTCATTCTCCACACTGTACTAACTTCCGTTTTTCTCTGAATTTCCTCCTCAAACTTGACCTTAATATCCTCATTATTCCACCTCAAATTTAGCACTAGATCATTGTAATTTAACTGAGCCAATTTTAACGTTAACCAGTCAGATCCCAAGATAAGATCAAATATTAAATGCGGAATTACCAAACATATCTGAACGCTAATAAAATTATTAATACAGATCGGGACAGCTACTTGTTTACAAATTTGCTTAGACCTCTTTCCAACAGCCGTAATGATGAAAGTAGACTTAACAGGCATTTCCTCCAACTGAATACCCTGTTTCACTAATGACTCATACCACTGAGAACTAATACATGATATTTGGCTACCAGAATCAATCAAAACTTTAACCCACGCCCCCCAAACTTTCAATTTAACCACGGGATTGACTACTTTATTACTTGAATCTCCATTATTCTGCTCGGGTTCATACAACAAATCGTCTCTAACATCGAGGTCATATGGTAACACTTTCATGGCAAGACACTTCGCTACCTTCTTACTAGGCTGGAATTCTGACCTAACATTACAGCCTCTCGTTAGTTTAAAGGTTCCCTTTGTGTATTGACGTTGGACTCATTAGTACATTGCTCTGGCCTCCGTTGGGAATTTCCTGTCCTATATTCAGATGCTCCTCTCCTGCTGTTCTGCTGAGGTCTGAACTGATTGCGAGCTTCGTAATTCTGTGTACTACCGTTATGTCTCATTCCGTTGTGATGACTAAAGTTCTGAATATTCTCCGTTCTACTTCTAAGGTTACCTAACGCATCAAAACTGCCTAGTAGATTCTCCATCTCCTGAATAGTTCCAACTTTTTGCATACAGGCCGCTTCTCTCACCCTGTCCGGAAAATGTCTTAAAAGTAGTCTTACTACATCAGACCCTTCGGTTATACCATCTAAGTTCTGACAAATCATGACATGTGCCAGGAAGTACTCGGTCATAGTAACTCCCTCATGCTGTTTGTACCTCCCAAATACCACCCTTTCTCTCTCCCTAGCTTGTATCGCTTCATTCCAGAATTTCTCTCTAAATTTATTTCTGAATTCTTTCAGGTTCGTCATCGTCTGCCTATATACCATGAACCAAGACCGAGTTTCTCCTACAAAAGCATGGTCAATATTTTCCATAACGTCTTCCCAGTCCATAGACCCTTCCTCTAGACGCTTTTCAAACCGTTTCTCTATCATCTTAAGGAAATCTAGCGGGTTCGTTTGTTTCCCATTAAATTTAGGTAGTTCAATTTCCCTAATGTAGCTATTTCCTAGACATTGCCTTCCCGTGAAAACCTGTTTATCCTTTGCCACCTGTTTTAACTGATTTTCTGCTTTCTCCATCCGGCATTCTACCTCTTTGTCTCTCCTATCAATTTCGCTCTCCAAGTTAACCTGCTTCTCTTTCAATGTCCTAATTTCAATCTTATTCTCTTCAGCTATCGCAAACCTTTCTTCCCTTGCCCGGGTCTCATCTTCTATTCTAAGCTTTACCGTGTCAATCTCTTGTTGGACGTGGTCTTTAAATACCCGTATTTCCCCTCTTTGAGTCTCAACTCTCGTATCAATACTAGTGACCTGCCTCATTACTTCCTCCCTAGTAGAGTTGTTTTCCTTCCCCATTAATTCCAGGAATTCACTTCTCTGTTCCGCAAACTTTTCTTCTACCTTTTTCCCTTGCCGTACATATTCACTTTCCTGGTCCTTTAATCGCTTATTAAAATGTTCATTTTTTACCACCAGATCGCGTAACTGCCTACTGTGTTCGTCCATTCTCCGATTCGCTTCCTCCTTATTTTCCCTCATCTCCCTACTTAATTCAGCTTTAGTTTGCTCTAACTGTTCTTTAAGTTCATATTTGATATTCTCAATTTTAGTGTTAGTTTGTTCTACATCTGTTTTAATTTGTTCCAATTCATTTTTAAGCTCAGATTTAGTTTGTTCCAATTCATTTTTATTTCAGTTTTACTGTCTTCTATCTTACTTAACATTAACTGCATCATTCCCATTAACTGATCATTATTATTACTTTCATTGTTAGTGTTGACTTCCGCTTCGCCCCCCATCCTACTATCATCTGACTCCATACTGACTTCTTTTTGTTTGCCTTCACTCTCCATACTACTTACACTTCTATCTTCAATTTCCTCTACAATACTACACAACTCTTCCTCTGAACTCAATACGTTATTGCCTTTTATCGCCCGTCCACTGCGCAACATCCTCTCTTCTTTCGTCTGATCAGCCATGACCCTTCCCACAATCAAACACTCTTAATGAAACGTGGATATCCAAATTTTGGCCACAATACGAATTCTGATATTGTTACTGTTATTAACTGCTCCGTACTTAATGATTTTCTCGCCACACGTTGGAGCGGCATTTATGTGACTTCCCCTCTCGGAGAACCATCATCAAATGAGAAATGCAACCAAGCAAGCAAAGGGCGCCAATCTTTAAGTTGAGGACTTAAAGATAAAATTTATAATCAAGCTTGGACAGACTCTTATCACAGGGGTGAGGTGATAGTACACTAATCATTAAGCAGGAGAATTAGAAATTAAAAGGCTAATTAAGGCAAATTGATTAAAGTAAACTAGAAAAATACTATTTATTATATTTAATATAAATGACGACGGTTTAACGAGAACTGAATTTAAATTAGAAAATGAATTTAATAAAAAATTGAATGACTCTACTTCGCGAAAACTTGCAATATCTTTAACTCGCTTGCTCACCATGTCGTCTTGTTCTGCTGGTCCTTGGAAAGCTTCCCTCCTTGTAGCTGGAACATCACCGGTCGTCTTTGATATCTCTTCATCTGCAGCTCAGTACCATTCCTGCCTTACAAATTGCACCCACCACTAATTGGAAGATGACTTCAAAACTAACACTCCCTATTATGCTTTATCCCATAGATTGGAGATAAGCCCTATGTCACAGTTAGAAGAACCACCTTGGGTTATATGGAGAGGATACTCAATTAAGAATCCTTCCAACTTTACTGAAATGTTCTCTGAAGTTTCATTTCTATCTAGATTAAAACTATCTATTGACTTAGACTGGTTCAAACCGGTCTTATAGCCGTGCTGTACGTACTTCCTGATAAGAGTGGCTATACACCCCTCATTCAGAATTTCTAAGTATCGAGACGCAGAATCAAGTAGAAAATCAAGTAGAAGCCTCGTAGAAGATCGTAGAATAATGTAGAGAGACTCGCAGAAGCGAATAAGACGTTGTAGAGAGACCCTCCAGGAGCTCCAACACGCCCTTTTATAACTTTCTCTCGCGCTAATTACAGGCCGCTACACGTGGTCCAATCAGATGACACTTCTCTCCCCACTCTAGATTTTAGAGTAGATGGGTCCCACACAAGATATCAACTGTTCTTCTATTCGTCCTTTCAATCAGTATCCATGGCAACATGACGCTCCTTTGAAAATATAGGCGTTGATCAGTTCGAATAATTCTGGTCGAAATACGGTAGCTTACGTTAGGACGCGTGAACACGTGCTCGCTTTTCCCAGAACTTGGTGTCTAAATCTGTCCTTCCAACTTCCTCGGTGATGTGGCAAGATAAAGGAAATCTACTGCAAGTTAATTTTAACCGACTGTCGCAAGAATCTAAGTGAATATGAGGATATTCAGCCCTCGTTTACAGGTCGTAGTTACAAAGTAATGAAATGATAGTGAGCAAATGATTAAACATGAATTATAATACAATTACATACCAAAATAAATATCATGACGTTAAATTCCTGAATTAATTACACATAATAAAATTAACATAATTACACTGTAACGTCTGGAACGTTACAACTTTGTACAATGGCTAGCATATTTGCCAAGCATCTACTTTCCCTGGAATTATTTAAACAAATACAGGCTTCTGCCTACAATCATAACCCAAGTCGTAACACATTTAACACTCTTGGCTAAATTACTCATTTCACAATTCTCTTTGCTCATTAATTCTCGACGTCATCATTATTCATTATTCTCACAATACGGCCTCGCTCGTATCCGGCGGGCAAAATATCTGTCGTGCACATTACGACTTCTTACGACAGTTCATGACATGGTCCAAATATCATATTTCCATTATCAACGTAGATCATCAGGGATATTAATCATCTAGCTCGATCTCTTGATCATTCTCTGCTTCGCATCTCACAAAAAAAATATTAGAGCTGACTCATCAATGGTTTCCTGACACTCACTGTTTCTATATAAAAAAAAGTGGCGAGATTGCCTCTCAAAACACAGATGTTGAAAGATGTGTAACCGCAACTACACAGAAATAAATACTCGCGTCTACCAAAAATCGTCGCAAAAGACACGGGATAAGTACTATCAGACGCGGTCATCTGAAGGATGATCCGACAACATAAAACACGCTGAATGCGCATAAAAGCAAAAATAAACATTAAAATCATCGAGGTGGCGTTTACAAGATCAAAACTCCAACAAAAATATGACTCAAAACCAACGATATAATAACATGATGAATATAAAAAATTACTTATAAATCGGCATTACACTCATAGATCAAATATCATAGCTTCCTAAACTGTCAAAGTGACATACTACAGAACACGCAAACAACATCTACCTAAACGAAGTGCACAAATAACCCTATTATTATTATTATTATTATTATTACTATTATTATTATTATTATTATTATTATTATTATAGTTACAATTATGATTATTTAAAAGATGTGAACTATTTACAATCCTACCTAATACTCTAAGCTACATTGATCATCGATTAGTCACGGTCCTACATTATTTATTTACATTATTTATTGATGCTCATACCTGTGTGATGGCAGCATGTTGGCTCACCCTCCAGCCTCGGTCATGGTGAATTTAGAATTCCATCTTCAAGCTGATGTGGTATTCCAAATTTTTACACACGCAAATTTGACACATATTTGCCATGGCGTAACACACGCTTACGTTGACAGAAAACACTCGTATTTCTCGCACTCCACTGCAGACTCCTGTCGTGAAGTTAGACGGTCGTCCCCGCTACCAGCCTGGAAATCACCTGTTGGTCTGCCACCGTTCTCTCAGCTTTTGTTTACATAGCAGCTTACCGTACATTCAGCCCAACGGGACATAACTGTTTGCTCAAGGTTACCACTGCGGCCTTCATTAAAGAAAAGTCATTCTCCTCCCTGTCTGCCTTTACAAGTTTCTCCCCGTAAACATCTCGCTTGCCAAACAGTTTATTAAATGATAAAAAGCAAGCTAAATACAGTTCCAATGTTGTGGAGAAATTTATGCTTATAACAAATGTGAAACTACCCGTGGGTTAGAGAGGTTTTATGTAATTATGCTGAAAACATGGACTTGTTCCTCTCGACTCGTAATGTGAGTTTATTTAAGCCAAGTGTTGAAAGTGTAGCTCTTGTCTGTTATCTCTGCATAAATAGTAAGAGTTTGTTAAAGTGTTCATTTCTGAAGTGTTACTCTCCCAAGTAAAATAATACAAGGCTTTCTCAAAATGCCTACAGGTGTCTCTAATCACTTTCTTACCAGCCAAAAGTAAAGCTGACTAACTAAATTAGCTGTCACACTCTGTCACATTGTCGCTCTGATTCACACTGTCAAACTGAAGTTTCACCGAGAGTACTCAAGAACCACTGCGAAAACTCAAGACACACTGAGAATCTCAAGAAACACTGAGAAATCAACCCCCTGGTCGCTGGGTTTTGTAAAGAGTTCTCCCCCCACCTAGAAAATAGTTCCGTGGAAGGGATGTGGCGTAATGATCTAGCCCTCAGGAGCGCTTTATCGTACATCCGTGGGTTAGAGTTTCCGAAATTTATGTACAAATCTTCCTAATTTCAGTCTGACTTACATGTAATATTGCGCCGTGGGAAAATGATCACAGGATAATCCACACGACGGCGCGCGTCACTGGTGTTATTTTCTTCCGGTGAATGGCTACATCCCGCCATGACAGTTCGTTCTTCTGGGTCCTCTTACTCCTCCGTGTGAAGTTAAATTTTATTAATTAGGCACTAATTAACCACAGATTCGCACTGATAATTTTCCAAATATTATAACGACGTCAGGACACTGTTTTTCACCACCACACCGGGCTTCAGATCGCGAAATACTGATTGTAGATTCCCGCTTATGACAGTTCATTCAAATTTAGAATTTTGTGATTGGCTGAGACTTTCGCGCTCTTCGTAAAGTGGATACTTCCATTTCCTCCCAAGGATTGGCGGGTCTTGTCGTTGTCCCTTTTGTCCTACCTAAGTAGGTCAGGCCTCAACGCGTGATTTTCTCGTGAGAACCAGAAGAAAGTCGCCACTCCTAGGCGGTGTCATAAAATTTATTGGAAGGAGTACTCAGGGTGGTTTACAAGTTGGACGTGCTCTAAGGAGAGTTTTGTGGATTCTACCCGCCGCCTGACTGGCGCCAGAAAGTTCCTTTGTGATTGCTAGTTTGCCAGCCTACTGTAGTATCCCATATGCGAAATATTCAACTTTTAATTTGTAAATTAATTACGTAAATTCGCTTATGGGTGCAATGCTCCCTTACGACGTTAGAAATCTTACGCGATAGTGGAAGATTTCTCAATTCAACCAGTGATATTACACACACTTGCAGCCATAAGCGAATGTATACTCCTGACTATGAAGTATACCTCTGCTTATGTCTGAGTTTTTTTCTGATTTCTCTCTCTAAACTTTTGTTCTCTTCCTCGAGGTCATCTGCAATCTGTTTCATGACTGCCAGTATCTCGGCTGAGTTCTGTTCGCATTCCGGACAATTTTCTTCTGTTTGTTGACCTGTCTCAATCTCGAAATGACTGTCGTCTCCTGGGTTCGTTGATAGGGTCTCCTGGTCATCTTCTTCTTCTGCTTCAGTACACGGGTCATCATCATCATCTTCTTCTTCCGTGCCGGAACTTGTGTCTTCTCCTGCGTTTGAGCTCCTTGGTTTTTCCACGAGATTCACTTGAGCTGCGCCTGGTGCTACTTTATATGTTTTAAGATTAGATGCATTCATAACCATTTCATTTTCTCCATCTAAACTTCTAATTTTATATGCATTGTTTTGCATATCTTGAACAATGCGGTAAGGACCGATGTACAATGGTGCGAATTTTGCGTAATACTTCCTTTCAGGATCGGAGATGGCTGGTCTACGGATCAATACCATTTCACCTACTGTTAATGGCTTGTGAAATTTTTTTCCTCGAACCCTTCTCAGCCTGCGGTCAGCTTGCTCTCTTAAACGCTCCTGTACCTGTTGTGTACACACTTCCGGAGATAATAGGGGTTCTGGCGGACAATTGACGACTGGATTCCACGGCCTGGCCGGTTGTAAGCCATTATGCACTGTGGCCGGGATTTTCGCTGTTGCTTCATGGACACTATTATTTATGCAATCAGTGATCAATGGGAGAATATCGACCCATCGCCAATGCTGTTCTGGGATATAAATTCTACTGAATTTTGCGATGACTTTCATTACTCTTTCTGCCGGGTTCGACTCTGGGTGACGTGTTGAACTCAGAACATGCTGTATTCCTAGTTGCCGTAAACCTGTTTTGAACTCTGCGGAGGTGAACTGTGTTCCGTGATCTGTTAATAATTTCTCCGGTTTTCCCATAGCCGGAATTATTTCCCTATTAATGCATCTCAAAACTGACCTAGTATTGGCCTTTTGCATTGGAGAAAGGTTTGTAAATTTCGAAAATACATCCATGGTGACTAATATAAACTGACTGCCTCTCCGTGATTTCGGGATTTTTCCATAGATATCCATCGCGAATAACTCACGGGGCTTTGACGGTAGAATAGGAATTGGCTTCTGTTTTACAAGGTAGGAGTTCGCCTTGACACGCTGGCAAGTGTCGCATGTAATTATTGCATCTCTGACAGTTTTCCTTAGGTCTTTCCAGGTAAAGGTTTCCTGAATTGTGGCGACGGTCTTATCAATACCTCCGTGCCCAATAATACGGTGTACATGCCATATCAGCTCTTCCTGTAATTCTTTCGGGACTACAATCTTTAATTTTGTATGATCCTTATCCGCATATTTTAACAATTGATTATTTAACAACCTGTATTCTTGTGCGGCCTTGTGAATTTCGTCATAACGAGGGTCCCCTTGTTGAATTGCTCCCTGGAAATACTGGATAATCGGCTGTAAGGTTGGGTCAGCCTGTTGAAAGGTTGGTAACTGGCTCAGTCGGAGCAGTACATTTCGGTCTTCCTGTGTTAAGTCCACATAATTTACCTGCTCTACACGTTTATTTGGGTTCCTGCTTAAGGCGTCAGCTAAGATGTTCGCCTTGCCTGCACAGTGTTCAATGGTGAAATTAAATTGCTGCACGAACAGTGACCATCTAGTAATTCTATCAGATGAAACAGCTGATTTTAACATGAACGTTAAAGCTTTGTGGTCGGTTCTTATGACGATTGGAAATCCATAAATAACTTTTCGCCAGTGCTGTAGGGCTTGGACTATAGCTAGCATTTCCAGCTCTGTAGTTGTGTAGCTCCGTTCGTGCGACCTCAGTTTTCTACTATAAAAGCCTAAATAGTCCTTCGTTTTACATTCATCGTCCTGTTCCTGGAATAAGACTGCGCCTACGCCCACTTTAGATGCGTCTGTCTGGAGGATGAATGGTCTGTTGAAGTCAGGATATGCTAATTGTATACTCCTGGCTAACAATTCTTTAGTATTCGTGAACGCTGTCTCTGCTTCCTGTGTCCATTTCCATCTGTTATTCTTACACAGCAGGTCTTGTAGTGGTGCAACGACTTCGGTGAAATTTTTACAATGTTCTCTAAAGAATTGACACATACCAAGGAATTGGCGAACATGTTTCACCTTGGTAGGCCTAGGGAAATTACTTATCGCTTCTAACTTTACCGGGTTTGGTCAGATTCCCTTGCCGTATATCACGTGTCCTAGGAATAGGATTTCCGGCTGACAGAAGTGTGATTTCTTGATATTTACCTTGAATCCAGTTTCTATAAGGTTTTTAAACAGTTTACCTAAATTTTGGAGGTTTTCTTCAAAGGTTTTAGTTGCAATTATCATGTCATCGATGTACAAAGTAGTAACTGCTTTGACTTCGTCTGTTAAGTTCCTGTCAAGTGCTCGTATGAGAGCGCTACTAGAATTCCTGGTTCCGAACGGGAGTCTTTCAAAAACATAGGTCTGTTGATCAAACATAAACCCTGTTAGTAATTTCGACTTATCATGCAGAAGGATATGGTGAAAGGAACTGGTCAGGTCCACACCTGTAAAAACTTCCATGTCTCTAAATCGACGAATTGCGTCCTTAATAGGCATGGCTTGATCATTCTCTGGGATTAATTTGGAATTTAATTGGCGAGCATCTAAGCACAGCCTCAGGGAATTGTCGGCTTTCTTTACTATGACAAGGCTGTTCACGTACGGAGTGGGTCGCTTCGAGATTATCCCATTTTCTTCCATTTGTTTAATTATTTGTTTGACCTCCTCGTGGTATCTCTCTGGCACTGGGTACGGCTTTCGTTTGTATGGTTCCCAGTCCAAAACATTGAAAACGTACGTGAAATTAGGTATGAGGCCTACTTTGGAATCGAATACGGCCTGATGTTCAATTAAGAAGGCTCTTAATTTATCTTTCTGTTCTTTTGTTCCTTTAAATTCTGCAACCTTATCATTAATTGATTTCTCAATGTCTTCTGCAGTATCAGCTATAAAAATGTCTGTAAAAATCCCCTCATGGTCCAAGATATTTAATTGTTCATCCGCATGCTCGGTTCCTAAAGTATCGTGGAACTCTCCGTCAGTACTGTTATCTGCTTCGTCCTCCTCATCAGTTTCCGGATTTATTGCAACCTTGTCGTGACCTCCATTCCTTCGGAATCTCACAACGCCCCCTGCAAGGTCAATGACGGCATGCGTTTCCCTTAGAAAATCGGCTCCGAGAATTACGTTGTAGTTAACTCTAGCCATTATAATAAATGTATGACTGTAGGTTGAGCTTCCTATTGTCATCTCCAGGTATGTCTGCGACTTACAGGTAGTCACCTTGTCTGGCACGATCCCTTTTATTTTCACTGTCGAGACCGGGATCTCAGGTAGGCTCATTCTCTCTTTCAAGTCATTAAACAGGGTCCTCGAAATAATGCTGATACTAGCACCAGTATCTAAAAGTCCTAAAATACTTGTTCCATTAATTTTGACTTTAATCACAGGTAGAGTAAAATTTGTGGGCTCTCCTGCTTGAATTCATCATTTAATAAGTCCTCAGGCTGTGCTATCCATGAATCTACTTTTGCTACTTCCCATTCTTCATTCTCAATGGTTAAATGTGTGGTTGAGTCAGTGTCTGATGGAGCTACTAATTTGTAATTGAAGTTTTTTTTTCTAGCACCGGTCCCCTCGTACGTTGGTGCATTAGGGTTGAGCGGCCTGCGGTCCTCGCTTCCTCTCCTTCTTGTCTGCTGGAACTCGAGGCTTTCGGCTCCCGTGATATCTGGGTTCATGTCCTGGGATTCGATTGCCTGTTTCCACGGATCGCGCTGCTGTTTACTATTCAGGTCATTTATATATCGGCGCCCTTCTTGGTACCTTGGGTCCGAGTTCCTATCTCGCTGGTAATTTCTTCTCTCGTTCCATCTTCTTTCAGGGTCACGATAATAAGGCCTGTCTCTTCCTCGATCTTCCCATCGCCTTCTATCTCGTGAGAGGTACCTCCTTTGGTATGGCTGCCTGTCCTGGTATCTCGGTCGCCTGTCTAGATAATTAGGTTTTCTATACCACGGACGTTGGGTTTCTTCCTCCTGGCGTCTCGTGTCCATATCTCGCCGCGGTACAGCACCTGAATTCGGGCCGTTTACCTGCGCGTTGCCTCGTGCATTCTCACTTGTGACATTAGCTAGGTAAGCCCTATGTTCCTGCATCTGCCTAGTTACTCTCTGCGCTACGTTACTGGTTGATGTGGCGTCTAGCTCCCTTAAAATTGCCTCAACTTGAGCTGGATCATCTACCCTCGCCGTAATTAGCATTCGCTGCACGTCCGACGGAAATTGCTTGATTATTGTCTGCACGATTTCTGCGTCAGACACAGGGGAGTCTAATTGTCTAAGTTTCACCAATTGTGTTAGGAAAAAGTCTAGATAACGTGTGGGCTGTGTTGACATGTACTTGCGAGTGTACAAGTCCATTCTGAGTGCTTGTTGTGTTGACAAGGACCAATACCTTTCGAGGAAAGCGTTTTCGAAATCTTCGAATGTCTTAAAGGTATCCACGAAACCGTAGTACCATGTCTTTGCCTGTCCCTCTAGGTATTTTTCTACAATACGTAGTTTCTTGTCTTCTGGGGCTTTTATATCTTGGAAATATTGTTTCAATTCCCTAAGATATACCTTTGGGGTAATTTGTGACGTTCCACTAAATTTCTTTGGTTGATCGTCACTCGTACGCACAATGTTTATTATCTGGGTGGAAGCTTCAGTTCTTTGTGTACTTTCCGGCATTGTCCTTTCCACGTTAAATACTTGTGTTATCGGCTCGCTCTCTGTCTGCTCACACTGCGGCTGTATCCTAATCTCCTTTGCTACCTGTGACTCGGTTGCCTGCTTGTCTACCAGCAGCTTGACTAAGGTCGACAGGTTTTCGCCCTGGGTCTTAATTGCCTGGATTTTTCCCTCAATGACCTCCTTAAATTCCTGTCTTATTGACTGCTCACTGAGTGTAATCTCACCCTCAGTCTCTGCTATCTTCTCCGACAGTTCTGTTAACTTCTTTGTAATGTCCTGGGTTTCCGACTTTAGGGTCATGATTTCGTGACTCGTTTTCTCCTGAGTCTCTCCAACCTGCATGCATACTTTACTCATTTCTTTCCTGGTCTCGTCCTCAATTTTATCTATTCGTTCTTCCAAGAGTATGATACCTTGAGCTAAATCCTTGCCCTGATCTTGTATCATCACCCGGGTTTCCCTCATACTTTCCTCAACAGTCGCGCTATGGCTGTCTAACTGTTCTTGTATTTGTGCTTGTGCATCTGCTAACTTCTTTATTTCTTCCATCGTCTCCTGCCTGTTCGCATTACACGCCTGCATGAGTTTGTCCTGGTTTGCCTGTAACTCTTTCTTCAATTCAACCTGGCTCTTTATAAATTTTTGCTCGAGTTTTAGCTCGCACTGTTTGAATTCTTCTAAAACCTGTCCTTGGACTGCCTCTACTTTATTTGCAAGTTCGGCCTGACTAGATTTCAATTCGCTTTGTGTGTTTTTTAACTCCTTGGCTAATTCTACCTGGCTGGATTTTAATTCGCCTTGTGTGGTTTTAAATTCGTTAGCTAATTCGGCCTGGCTACTTTCTACCTTGTTTACAAGTTCAGCCTGACTGGATTTTAATTCGTCGGCTAACTCTGCCTGGCTGGATTTTAATTCATCTTGATTTATTTTGAGTTCAATAGCTAATTCTGCCTGGCTACTTTCTATTTTATTCGATAGTTCGGCCTGACTAGATTTTAGTTCATTAGCTAGTTCTGCCTGACTGGATTTCAGTTCATTAGTTGTTATGCTTAAATCACTGACGGTATTAATTAACCTGTCCCACTGCTCCTGACTAATCGACATTTTGTATACTGAGAGAAACGACTAAGACCTTCAGGCTCCCCAACAATACTTCCAACACATGCAAGACACAGTAATCACCAATACAAAACAATTTTATCCTAAACTAGCAAGATACCCGTGCTTCGCTACGGTATTATACTGAAATTTATATTTGAATGCTTATTGTTTTAGATATATAATCCGCCGAAATTCGCGATCTGACTCGTTTTCTATTATTTTACAGCACGTTTCCTCCCATTTTTTAATCTTCCTTTCCAGCAATCGATTTCGTACTTCCCGGGCTAGGCTCAGGTATTCCTCCTGGTCAGTTGGGTCCGTAAATCTTTGCCATCTTTTCCTTTAATCATTTTTAATATGGAGAAAATCCTTCAGGAGATCCGGAGTGGTGTCATATTGGGTGCCTTGGCGGCAATGAACCCGCGGCCGGACTGCATTCTTAGCCATTACCCGTCCAGGAGCCGTTACCAGCGCGGTCTGCACATTTGACGACGGTCCGGAACATTATTATTATTATTATTATTATTATTATTATTATTATTATTATTATATGTTGCTGGATTGGCTGATGACAGACAAAACCGGAGTATCCGGAGAAAAACCTGTCCCGCCTCCGTTTTGTAAAGCACGAATGTCACATGGAGTGACCTGGATTTGAACCACGGAACCCAGCTGTGAGAGGCCGGCACGGTGCCGCCTGAGCAACGGAGGATCCTTATAAGAACATTAATAACAGTAAAATCAATTGATCTCACCTCCTTCTACACCCCACCGCCGTTAAGTTTATTTACCGCCACCCCCCCCCCCCCCACAGAAAAAAATTAATAGAAGGCTTGTTTCTTTATGTTTAAGGGAGATTCCAAACACCAATGTTCACGTCTATTACCTTCAGTTTTGAGATATAAGTATCCCCATTAAAAGTAATTTACTTTTTTCACTTCATTTCACACTACTCCCCCCCCCCCAATTAGTGAACTTTCCCGCAAAAAATTCTTTTTTCTTTAATAGTAAAGGATCTTCTAAATACCCATTGTCATGACTCTAACTTCTTCAGTTTTTGATTTGTGTCTCCTCATGAAAGGAATTCAACTCATTTACACCCCCGCCCTCCAAGATGATTTCCCGCCCAAAATGCGTTTTTCTTTGTTTTTAAAGGAGATCCAAATACGAATTTTCACGTCTGTAACCACTTTAGTTTTTATTACATGTATGTATCCTCATACAATTAAGCCAATTAATTTTTCAATTCTTTCAAACCCCCCCCCCCGCTTCATTGGATTAAGAGAATACGTATTTCTTTACTTTTAAAACAGATTGAAAATATCAAAATTCACGTCTGTAACATCTTCATTTTTGATATATCAGTAGCCTAAATAAAAGAATTCAACACCATTTTCAGTTACTTTTACCGCCCCCCTCCTCCCAAGTGATATTTCCGAAAACTAAAAATACACGTTTCTTTATGTTTAATAGAGATAAAAAATACCATTTTTCACTTCTGTAACATGTTAAGTTTTTTAGATATACTGTAAAAATTCTCATTTTTAAATTTCACCCTTTTTGAGTTCCCCTTAAGTGGAGTTTCCAAAAACAAATCACCTACGTTTCTTTACATTTACAGGAGATTCCAAACACCCACTTTTTACGTCTGTAACATTTTACGTTTCCAAGATATTCTGTAGATATAGTCTTTCAAAAAATTCACCCCAATTTGTCACTCCTGTTTAACCGCCATTAATTGGATTTTCCAAAAACTAAAACAAATACGTGTTTCTTTATTTTTAAAGGAGATACCATATACAAATTTTCATTTCTGTAATATCTTTCGTTTCTGACATATATGTATCCTCATTAAAGGCATTCAACCCATTTTTCACCCTTTTACACCCCTTCTATTGAGATTTACAGGAAACAAAATAATACGTGTACCTTTATTTTTAGAGGAGATTCTAACTACCAATTTTTACATCTGTAAATATTAAAGTTTTGAGATGTAGACACACTCATTTTAAAAAAATTCACCCCCCCTTTTCACCCCCCAATATTTGGATTTTCCAAAAACGAAAAATACGTGTCTCTTTACTTTTAAAGTAGATCCCAAATACCAATTTTCAGGTCTGTAATATCTTCAGGTTCTGAAATATAAGTAGCCTCGTTAAAGGCATTCAACCCATTATTCACCCTTTTACACCCTTCCTATTGGGATTTTCGGTAAACAAAAGAATACGTGTTTCTTTATTTTTAAAGGAGATTCTAAATACCAATTTTTACATCTATAAACTTTAAAAGTTTTGAGATAGAGATACACACATTTTAAAACATCACCCCCTTTTCACCCCCCCCCCATTAATTGGATTTTCCAAAAACAAAAAAATACGTGTTTCTTTTTTAAAGGAGATCCCAAACACCAATTTTCAGGTCTGTAATATCTACAGGTTCTGAAATATAAGTAGACTCATGAAAGGCATTCGACCCCTTCTTCAACCTTTTCCACCCTTCCTATTAGGATTTTCCGAAAATAAAATATATGTGTTTCTTTATTTTTAAAGGAGATTCTAAATACCAATTTTCACATCTATAACCTTTAAAAGTCTTGAGATATAGATACACTCATTTTAAAATATTACCCCCTTTTCACCCCCTCCCTTAATTGGATTTTCCAGAAACCAAAAAATACGTGTTTCTTTCTTTTTAAAGGAGATCCCAAACACCGATTTTCAGGTCTGTAATATCTTCAGTTTCTGAGATATAAGTAGCCTCATTAAAGGCATTCGACCCTTTTTCCACCCCTTTTCACTCCTCCTATTGCGATTTTCCGAAAACAAAAAAATACGTGTTTCTTTATTTTTAATGAAGATTCTAAATACCAGTTTTTACATCTGCAAACTTTAAATGTTTGGAGATATAGATTCACTCATTTTAAAAATTCACCCCCTTTTCACCCTCCCATTAATTGGATTTTCCAAAAACAAAAAAATACGTGTTTCTTTATTTTTAAAACGGATCAAAAGTACCAATTTTCAGGTCTGTAATATCTTCAGTTTCTGAGATATAATTATCGGTATCCTGATTGAAGGCATTCAA
Organism: Anabrus simplex; assembly: GCF_040414725.1. NCBI lineage: Eukaryota > Metazoa > Arthropoda > Insecta > Orthoptera > Tettigoniidae > Anabrus > Anabrus simplex. The sequence continues at coordinate 471,199,875 of NC_090266.1, read as the reverse complement.
CCCATTTTTCCTCATGTTCACCCTTTTCACCCCTCCTATTGGGGTTTTCAGAAAACAAAAAAATACGTGTATCCTTATTTTGAAAGGAGATTCTAAATACCAATTTTTACATCTGTAACTTTTTAAAGTTTTGAGATATGGATACACTATTTTTAAAATTTCACCCTCGTTTTCACCCCCTTAGCGAAGGAATATCCAAAAATCCTCTCTTAGCGAGCACCTACGTCTTAATATGAATATATTCCCAAAATTTCATCTCTTTATGTCCAGTAGTTTTGGCTCGGCGATGATGAATCAGTCAGTCAGTCAGGACAAGTTATTTTATATATATAGACTAGCAAGATACCCGTGCTTCGCTACGGTATTATACTGAAATTTATAATTGAATGCGTATTGTTTTAGATATATAATCCGCCGAAATTCGCGATCTGACTCGTTTTCTGCGAGAATCCACCAAAATTCCCGATCTGACTCGTTTTCTATTAGATTACGGAACGTTTCCTCACATTTTTCAATCTTCTTTTCCAGCAATCGATTTCGTACTTCCCGGGCTAGGCTCAGGTATTCCTCCCGGTCAGTTGGGTCCGTAAATCTTTACCATCTTTTCCTATAATCATTTTTAATATGGATAAAATCCTTCAGGAGATCTGGCGTGGTGTCATATTGGGTGCCTTGGCGGCACTGAACCCGCGGCCGGACTGCATTCTTAGTCATTACCCGTCCAGGAGCCGTTTCCAGCGCGGTCCGCACATTTGACGACGGTCCGGAACATTATTATTATTATTATTATTATTATTACTATTATGTGTGGCTGGAACGGCTGATGACAGGGAAAAGCGGAGTATCCGGAGAAAAACCTGTCCCGCCTCCGTTTTTTCCAGCACAAATGTCACATGGAGTGACCGGGATTTGAACCACAGAACCCAGCTGTGAGAGGCCGGCGCGCTGCCGCCTGAGCAACGGAGGATACTTATAAGTACATTAATAACAGTAAAATCAATCGGTCTCACCTCCTTCTACACCCCACCGCCGTTGAGTTTATTTACCGCTACCCCCGCCCACCCCCAAAAAAAATTAAAAGAAGGCTTGTTTCTTTATGTTTAAAGGAGATTCCAAACACCAATGTTCACGTCTATTGCCTTCAGTTTTGAGATATAAGTATCCCCATAAAAATAAATTACTTTTTTCACTTCATTTCACACTACTCTTCCCCCCCGCCCCCTTAGTGAATTTTCCCGCAAAAAAAATATTTGTTTCTTTAATAGTAAAAGATCTTCTAAATACCAATTATCACGACTCTAACTTCTTCAATTTTTGATTTATGTGTCCCCATGAAAGGAATTCAACTCCTTTCCACTCCCACCCTCCAAGATGGTTTCCCCACCAAAACGCGTTTTTCTTTTATTTTTAAAGGAGATCTAAATACGAATTTTCACGTCTGTAACAACTTTAGTTTTTATTAGATGTATGCATTCTCATACAATTAAGTCAATTAAATTTTTAATTCATTCACCCCTCCCCCCCCCCTTTCATTGGATTTTCCGAGAATACGTCTTTCTTTACTTTTAAAGCAGATTGCAAATATCAAATCTCACGTCTGTAACATCTTCATTTTTGAGATATCAGTAGCCTAATTAAAAGAATTCAACATAATTTTCAGTTACCTTTACCCACCCCCACCACCCAAGTGGTATTTCCGAAAGCTAAAAATACACGATTCGTTATGTTTAATACAGATAAAAAATACCATTTTTCACTTCTGTAACATGTTAAGTTTTTTAGATATACTGTAAAAATTCTCATTTTAAAATTTCACCCCTTTTGAGTTCCCCTTAAGTGGAGTTTCCAAAAACAAATCACCTATGTTTCTTTGCATTCACAGGAGATTCCAAACACCCACTTTTTACGTCTGTAACATTTTACGTTTCCAAGATATTCTGTAGATATAGCCTTTCAAAAATTCACCCCAATTTGTCACTCCTGTTTAACCGCCATTAATTGGATTTTCCAAAAACTAAAAAATACGTGTTTCTTTATTTTAAAGGAGGTCCCATATACAAATTTTCAGTTCTGTAATATCTTCAGGTTCTGAAATATAAGTATCCTCATTAAAGGCATTCAACCCTTTTTTCACCCTTTACAGGAAACAAAAAATACGTGTTCCTTATTTTTAGAGGAGATTCTAACTACCAATTTTTACATCTGTAAATTTTGAAGTTTTAAGATGTAGACACACTCATTTTAAAAAATTCACACCCCCTTTTTCACCCCCCAATATTTGAATTTTCCAAAAACGAAAAAATACGTGTGTTTCTTTACTTTTAAAGTAGATCCCAAATACCAATTTTCAGGTCTGTAATATCTTCAGGTTCTGAAATATAAGTAGCCTCATTAAAGGCATTCAACTCATTATTCACCCTTTTACACCCTTCCTATTGGAATTTTCCGAAAACAAAAGTATACGTGTTTCTTTATTTTTAATGGAGATTCTAAATACCAATTTTTTATATCCATACACTTTAAAAGTTTTGAGATATAGATACATTCATTTTAAAAAATCACCCCCTTTTCACCCCCCCCCATTAATTGGATTTTCCAAAAACAAGAAGTACGTGTTTCTTTTTTTTTAAAAGAGATCCCAAACACCAATTTTCTGGTCTGTAATATCATCAGGTTCTGAGATATAAGTAGCCTCATTAAAGGCATTCAACCCCTTTTTCACCCCTTTTCACGATTCCTATTGCGATTTTCCGAAAACAAAAAAATGCGTGTTTCTTTATTTTTAATGAAGATTCTAAATACCAATTTTTACATATGCAAACTTTAAAAGTTTGGAGATATAGATTCACTCATTTTTGAAATTCACGCCCTTTTCACCCTCCCATTAATTGGATTTTCCAAAAACAACAAAATACGTGTTTCTTTATTTTTAAAAGAGATCAAAAGTACCAATTTTCAGGTCTGTAATATCTTCAGTTTCTGAGATATAAGCACCGGTATCCCGATTAGGCATTGAACCCTTTTTTCACCCTTTTTCACCCCTCCTATTGTGATTGTCTGAAAACAAAAAAATACGTGTTTCCTTATTTTTAAAGAGGATTCTACATACCAATTCCCACATCTCGAAACTTTTAAAGTTTTGAGATATAAACACACTCGTTTTAAAATTTCACCCCCCTTTTCACCCCCTTAGCGACGGAGTATCCAAAAAATCTCTCTTAGCGAGCACCTACATCTTAATATGAATATATCCCCAAAATTTCATTTCTTTATATCCAGTAGTTTTGGCTCGGCGATGATGAATCAGTCAGTCAGTCAGTCAGTCAGTCAGTCAGGACAAGCTACTTTATATATATAGATTTGGATAAAATTATACAAAACATGTCATTTATAGTTAATACCACTACTTGTCAAACAGTACTATCACAGCATTCATATTTATCAACACTCAATAAACCTATGTTCATGGCTGTTAGTCTGGGTACAAAAATAAATTAAATATAAAGTGCAAAGTCCCGAGGATAAGCAAATCTGGCCTCAAAGGTGGGCGACACGCTTTTCACTCCTCACTCCGGCCCCTGCGCCCTTTTCAGGGCAACAACTGCGGTGAACTCTTCCTTCTTCTGTGCGCCGGCTGCTCCTGTAATAAATGACATGTAAATCATACTCACCGCTGCATGTAGACTCTTCTTCCTCAGTCGTGACCGTCCGCTATCCCCGAAGAGAGGCCACCCGACGATCAAGGAGTGAGGAAATGAAAAGAGGGGTAAACTAACTAAAAAAATGACGGTACCCAAAGACTGAATTAAAATTTAAATAAAAGACTGATTTATTGAATAAAATGCAAAGTGCCAAAAGGAATGAACGTAAACTGAACTAGTGAAAAATGTAAACAAATGAACTAAATGAGACTAAGAAAATTAAAGATTGAAGATCTGCCTTACACTAACACCATAATCTGCCTAATAAACTGACTGAAGGTCAAACACATTGATTAAATAATTCCAGACTATGTTGTCACTGTCTCCAAGTTAATAACATGACTCAGTTTAAAACTCTGGTCAGAAAGACCACCTTCTTGAACTACAGAATGGTATTACGTAGAAAATATCTCTCCAAACTAAATTAAAATAGTTGAATCATAATAAAGTAATTAGTTACGTCATCAATCCACTGACTCATAGGAGTTATCAAATATTTATCACATGTGGCTCATTTGGTAAAATACCCAACTTTAAAATAATCATGGCCTGCACTAACCAAGTGTATCACATCAGGAATAATTCGAAGAAAAACAACCATGAACATCACCCTTCATTTCCTACATGACCATTGTCTTATTAAAACACCTCATGATTAAACAAATAAATTATTGAAACATCAATCTGAGTGTTACAACCACTCATCTAAATTTTAAACTTCACTTGCATATCTGTGATAGACTGGACTGCTTAAAAATAATCCAAAAGATTAGGCCAAGTGCCTGATGTTAACATTTTAAATGATAGCGATCCTTGTACATTGAAATTTCTATTGAATTTGCCGCTAACTGCATTTCATTATCAACTTATTATTTGTGGTACCACCACTAGATGGAGGCAGATGCCATCTTGTTTACCTCATTCATTGCGGCAGTTTATACAATTGGTTTATTAAAGATCGCTTCATTTCTAAATAAAATGTAGTGGATTTAAAAAAAAAATTGGTAATTACTTAAATGCCTGGTATGAGCATACCACTACTATCGTTTCGACTGTGACCTAATCGACGATCCATTAACCTAACATCTGAAATCTTATTTACATCATTAAATCTGTTAAATGGAGAAACATTGCTCCGACAAAGAAAATACAAAAATCAAAACTAGCCTATCTACACCTATCTATTTACATCAAATCAAATATAAATAATTCACATACGCCTACGTCCTACAAATAAACGGTAATAAAGTACACTCAGAAAGAAATAAAATAAGCAAAACTATATCCCACCATCGCGGCCTACTGGAAATTAAATAAGGATGGAATGCGCACAATAACCTCGGAGTCTCCAGAAAAATATACCCCGCTGCGAGTAGCAAAAATATTGCGAATTTGACGGCAATCTCTAACCTCAGACGATAAATGTCTGGACATGATACAATTCAACCTTTGTGGACAATAACTGTTATTTCATGTCATCCATGACTTTACATGATTATAAAAAAATAAAAAAAACAACATTGACTCGTCGCTCTGCTCACATTGTACAATGGCTAGCATATTTGCCGAGCATCTACTTTCCCTGGAATTATTTAAACAAATACAGGCTTCTGCCTACAATCATAACCCAAGTCGTAACACATTTAACACTCTTGGCTAAATTACTCATTTCACAATTCTCTTTGCTCATTAATTCTCGACGTCATCATTATTCATTATTCTCACAATACGGCCTCGCTCGTATCCGGCGGGCAAAATATCTGTCGTGCACATTACGACTTCTTACGACAGTTCATGACATGGTCCAAATATCATATTTCCATTATCAACGTAGATCATCAGGGATATTAATCATCTAGCTCGATCTCTTGATCATTCTCTGCTTCGCATCTCACAAAAAAATATTAGAGCTGACTCATCAATGGTTTCCTGGCACTCACTGTTTCTATATAAAAAAAAGTGGCGAGATTGCCTCTCAAAACACAGATGTTGAAAGATGTGTAACCGCAACTACACAGAAATAAATACTCGCGTCTACCAAAAATCGTCGCAAAAGACACGGGATAAGTACTATCAGACGCGGTCATCTGAAGGATGATCCGACAACATAAAACACGCTGAATGCGCATAAAAGCAAAAATAAACATTAAAATCATCGAGGTGGCGTTTACAAGATCAAAACTCCAACAAAAATATGACTCAAAACCAACGATATAATAACATGATGAATATTAAAAATTACTTATAAATCGGCATTACACTCATAGATCAAATATCATAGCTTCCTAAACTGTCAAAGTGACATACTACAGAACACGCAAACAACATCTACCTAAACGAAGTGCACAAATAACCCTATTATTATTATTATTATTATTATTATTATTATTATTATTATTATTATTATTATTATAGTTACAATTATGATTATTTAAAAGATGTGAACTATTTACAATCCTACCTAATACTCTAAGCTACATTGATCATCGATTAGTCACGGTCCTACATTATTTATTTACATTATTTATTGATGCTCATACCTGTGTGATGGCAGCATGTTGGCTCACCCTCCAGCCTCGGTCATGGTGAATTTAGAATTCCATCTTCAAGCTGATGTGGTATTCCAAATTTTTACACACGCAAATTTGACACATATTTGCCATGGCGTAACACACGCTTACGTTGACAGAAAACACTCGTATTTCTCGCACTCCACTGCAGACTCCTGTCGTGAAGTTAGACGGTCGTCCCCGCTACCAGCCTGGAAATCACCTGTTGGTCTGCCACCGTTCTCTCAGCTTTTGTTTACATAGCAGCTTACCGTACATTCAGCCCAACGGGACATAACTGTTTGCTCAAGGTTACCACTGCGGCCTTCATTAAAGAAAAGTCATTCTCCTCCCTGTCTGCCTTTACAAGTTTCTCCCCGTAAACATCTCGCTTGCCAAACAGTTTATTAAATGATAAAAAGCAAGCTAAATACAGTTCCAATGTTGTGGAGAAATTTATGCTTATAACAAATGTGAAACTACCCGTGGGTTAGAGAGGTTTTATGTAATTATGCTGAAAACATGGACTTGTTCCTCTCGACTCGTAATGTGAGTTTATTTAAGCCAAGTGTTGAAAGTGTAGCTCTTGTCTGTTATCTCTGCATAAATAGTAAGAGTTTGTTAAAGTGTTCATTTCTGAAGTGTTACTCTCCCAAGTAAAATAATACAAGGCTTTCTCAAAATGCCTACAGGTGTCTCTAATCACTTTCTTACCAGCCAAAAGTAAAGCTGACTAACTAAATTAGCTGTCACACTCTGTCACATTGTCGCTCTGATTCACACTGTCAAACTGAAGTTTCACCGAGAGTACTCAAGAACCACTGCGAAAACTCAAGACACACTGAGAATCTCAAGAAACACTGAGAAATCAACCCCCTGGTCGCTGGGTTTTGTAAAGAGTTCTCCCCCCACCTAGAAAATAGTTCCGTGGAAGGGATGTGGCGTAATGATCTAGCCCTCAGGAGCGCTTTATCGTACATCCGTGGGTTAGAGTTTCCGAAATTTATGTACAAATCTTCCTAATTTCAGTCTGACTTACATGTAATATTGCGCCGTGGGAAAATGATCACAGGATAATCCACACGACGGCGCGCGTCACTGGTGTTATTTTCTTCCGGTGAATGGCTCCATCCCGCCATGACAGTTCGTTCTTCTGGGTCCTCTTACTCCTCCGTGTGAAGTTAAATTTTATTAATTAGGCACTAATTAACCACAGATTCGCACTGATAATTTTCCAAATATTATAAAGACGTCAGGACACTGTTTTTCACCACCACACCGGGCTTCAGATCGCGAAATACTGATTGTAGATTCCCGCTTATGACAGTTCATTCAAATTTAGAATTTTGTGATTGGCTGAGACTTTCGCGCTCTTCGTAAAGTGGATACTTCCATTTCCTCCCAAGGATTGGCGGGTCTTGTCGTTGTCCCTTTTGTCCTACCTAAGTAGGTCAGGCCTCAACGCGTGATTTTCTCGTGAGAACCAGAAGAAAGTCGCCACTCCTAGGCGGTGTCATAAAATTTATTGGAAGGAGAACTCAGGGTGGTTTACAAGTTGGACGTGCTCTAAGGAGAGTTTTGTGGATTCTACCCGCCGCCTGACTGGCGCCAGAAAGTTCCTTTGTGATTGCTAGTTTGCCAGCCTACTGTAGTATCCCATATGCGAAATATTCAACTTTTAATTTGTAAATTAATTACGTAAATTCGCTTATGGGTGCAATACCGAGTGGTACAGCTGCCCCTATCCACTCAGTTTAATGCAACCCGCAGATTATAGCCTAAGCGCCTCTGTGGTGTAGTGGTTAGTGTGATTAGCTGCCATCCCCGGAGGACCGGGTTCGTTTCCTGGCTCTACCACGAAATATGAAAAGTGGTACGAGGGCTGGGACGGGGTCCACTCAGCCTCGGGAGTTCAACTGAATAGAGGGGGTTTCAATTCCCACCTTAGCCATCCTGAAAGTGGTTTTTCGTGGTTTCCCACTTCTCCTCTAGGCAAATCCCGGGATTGTACCTAACTTAAGGCCACGGCCGCTTCCTTCCCTCTTCCTTGTCTATCCGTTCCAATCTTCTCATCCCCCGCAAGGCCCCTGTTCAGCATAGCAGGTGAGGCCGCCTGGGCGAGGCACTGGTCATCCTCCCCAGTAGTATCCCCCAACACCATGTCTCACAGCTCCAGGACACTGCCCTTGAGGCGTTAGAGGTGGGATCCCTTGCTGAGTCTGAGGGAAAAACCAACCCTGGAGGGTAAGCAGATTTAGACAGAAAACAGATTATAGCCTAACCTAAAAACATTGACCATGGCTACTCACAGCGATGTCTGGTCTTACTACGCTTTCCATAATTCGTTTATTCGTGTACACGAAATCATCATTAACGATAAAATACCGAATGATTGTAATGAATCGTAAAATTTCTGTATCACAAGAAGTTCATATACAGAGAATATGATGGCTGAGTGACTAGTGGTAGTGTTGATACAACGCTGACAAACGACAGCTCGTAATGGCCGAGCGTGCTCGAAGTTAGAAGGAAAGCGGTGGTCGTTATTCGGAAGTTCGCGTCCGGTACAAGACAATAATTTTATATCGTTGTTCGTCTGAATCACGTTGTTGAAAACAAATCTAAATCACGATCAGTTCTCATGTAGCAGGTGCTCTGTTACGTTCATTTCTAAGCAGCTCTTCATCATCATCATCATCATCTGTTTACCCTCCAGGGTCGGCTTTTCCCTCGGACACAGCGAGGGATCCCACCTCTACCGCCTCAAGGGCAGTGTCCCGGATCTTCAGACTCTTGGTCGGGGATACAACTGGGGAGAATGACCAGTACCTCGCCCAGGCGGCCTCACCTGCTATGCTGAACAGGGGCCTTGTGGGGGATGGGAAGATTGGAAGGGATAGGCAAGGAAGAGGGAAGGAAGCGGCCGTGGCCTTGTGTTAGGTACCATCCCGGCATTCGCCTGGAGGAGAAGTGGGAAACCACGGAAAACCACTTCCAGGATGGCTGAGGTGGGAATCGAACCCACCTCTATTCAGTTGACTTCCCGAGGCTGAGTGGACCCCGTTCCAGCCCTCATACCACTTTTCAAATTTCGTGGCAGAGCCGGGAATCGAACCCGGGCCTCCGGGGGTGGCAGCTAATCACGCTAACCACTCTAAGTAGCTCTTAAAAGAGCTATTTCCAGTAAAGTAAGCTATTACTGACAAAGGTGCAATGGGCTTATCTGGTGGAACCTGCCTGTACTTTGCTGTAAAGATTACTATGTGCTGTTTCATGTGCCCTACGTATGAACTACAGTCGTTCTTGTAGTCGAACGTGCGCAGTTGTTTGGTTGACTGGGTTTGCCATGGTGCTGACAATAAGTGCAGTGCATTTCATTCGTTATAGCCGTTTGTCATATAAAAATCATATGTATTTATTGCTTTCTTATTGTTTTCTTTCCAAAGGCGAAAAGTTATTTTTGAGACTTAAGGAAGTTAAACTTTAATAAGTTAAAAATTAATTACGGATGCCTTAAGAGTATAAAAGAATGAACAACACGTACCTAGATTCGAACTCAGAATCCGTCGGAGAAATCGGAAATTGGCTGCGATTAGTACCATGTAGCTACTCTATTGCAACGAAGAGTAAGTCTCGCATCTCTGCACTAATGGAATAATCTACGCTATCGCTTCGAAACTGATCTTGTATGTTACAAGTTCTGAGCTGGAATGTGCAGACAGGTTTACTTTGCTGCAAACACCACATTGATCTAAACAATCATGTCTCTCTTAAACCCGGATTCCCGACGAGTAGAGTATGTACCTATTGCTTGTTTAAGTGAGTCCAGCGTTGTGTTTTAGAGGGTATTCACAATGAATTTTTCCGTAGTCGGTGATTACGCGGCGATAAGTATTAGGTCTGTTTATTATAACTTCCTTAGAAGGATATTTCAGACTTCAGAAAAGTTAAGTCTTCGTAAAGGATACCTAGCAGTGTACAAAATAAGAATTAAGAAGGGCATTACTAAAATAGGTTTTTAACCCTCACTGCTGTATGTAGTTTATCCAGTTATATCTAACATGCCTAATTCCGCGCAGCCAATTCGTGCTTCAACGTCCAGCTCTTACAACTCTGTAATCACGAGGAGAGTGAAAGTTCTCGCTTCGTAACGTTGCTGGTGTGTTACAGCCTTATGGTCCAGTCGTATGACTTTATTGAACGCTGTAACGGTAGTAATTACATGGCGTAAACTATCGCGTTTTTAGTCCGCCTCTATGGTGTAGTGGTTAGCGTGATTAGCTGCCACCCCCGGAGGCCAGGGTTCGATTCCCGGCTCTGCCACGAAATTTGAAAAGTGGTACGAGAGCTGGAACGGGGTCCACTCAGCCTCGGGAGGTCAACTGAGTATAGGTGGGTTCGATTCCCACCTGTGCCATCCTGGAAGTGGTTTTCCGTGGTTTCCCACTTCTCCTCCAGGCGAATGCCGGGATGGTACCTAACTTAAGGCCACGGCCGCTTCCTTCCCTCTTCCTTGCCTATCCCTTCCAATCTTACCATCCCTCCACAAAGCCCCTGTTCAGCATAGCAGGTGAGGCCGCCTGGGCGAGGTACTGGTCATACTCCCCAGTTGTATCCCCCGACGAAGAGTCTGCAGCTCCAGAACACTGCCCTTGAGGCGGTAGAGGTGGGATCCCTCACTAAGTCCGAGGGAAAAACCGAAAATGGAGGGTAAACAGACGATGATGATGATGATGAAACTATCGCATTTGCTGTACATCATTTGTCTGCCTTTGATTAACTGTGAAAATACGCGTTTCTATCAATTTCGATGCCATGAGACTATACAAAATGGCGGTGAATTGGCATGTCTGTAATTGGTCCTAACCTATCACGTTTTCTATGATACCAATCAGGTGCGCAATTCTCTACCTGCAGCTAAAGGAGTGCCTATGGTTTGTACAGTACAGTAACATGTCGTTAAAGTGACTAGTGTATTGAACTCCACTCTACATTAAACAGTACAGTATTTTTGAGATGGGCCTCATTTACTGCCTCTCGTACCGTTTGTGTAGTGTGCGGGGAAGTCTATATCGGACTAAATGCGTATATAAAATTTCTGTAAGATGTTGCGCAAGATAGGACTAAGAGACATTTATTTCCTAGCTGTTTGAATATATTTGGTGAAAATAGGGGTAGCTTTACCACCCGGTATATATATATATATATATATATATATATATAGAGAGAGAGAGAGAGAGAGAGAGAAAGGTATGAGTGTGTCTGGAGGGTAATTGTTTGAGTAGTACTTCTCTTTTCCGATGTGTTGGCAGTAATATATCACGTTCTTAAATGTGTTTTGCTCCGTCTCCCGTCATCGTCTGAGGAGCCTGGGATAATTGTAGCAATCAGCCATAGCTGGAGCTCCCATCAGCGGGGATGACACGGATAGATAGAGAAGCGAGAGAAATGAGAGAGAGAGAGAGAGAGTGAAATAGAAGGGGTTAGTGGGTGGGAAGGAAACGAGTGAGGGGGTGAGCAATTGTAAATGTGCGTAATTTGCGAGCATCAGCATTACAGATGTGTCGTCTGATTACGACAGATACGAATTAAGTTCTATTGTTAAATTTTAATGTGTTTACGACCGTTGAACATGTCTGTGTCCATGAATATTGAAATGCTACTTGCGTTGGAAGAGAATAGCTAGAAGCGGTGTTTCCTAACAACCATTATGAGTACTGCTGAGTATTCTGTAGCAAAGGAATAAAAAATTAATTGTAACTTTGACTTTAAACTACATATCGTCGCTCCTACGCCAATACCACGAATGTGATAATGCTCTTCCTATCCATTAGTTCTCTTAAGACTGGTCACGCCTCCCAGTCATATATTGATATACAGTCCATCAGAACAATGAGTTAATTTTCCTATGCGAGCGTGTAAAGGAAAATTAACCTTAAATACATCACACTCTAGGAGTGGGTAGATATGTCATTCAAACATACATTCCTACAATACGGAACGGTAAGGTTCATTTTCCTTTACAGATCAGCGTCGGAAAGTGAACTCAAAGAAACTTGTTCTGATGGACTGCATATCAATATGTGGCTAGGAGGAGTGACCAGTCTTAAGGAAATAATGCATAGTACGGGCATTGTCACATTCGTGGTTTTGGCATAGGAGCGACGATATATTTAGCACGAATATAAATTTGAAAGACGTTGAATTTACAAATGAACTCTTTGGAACAAATTTCTCTACGATAGAGGGAGTGAATGAATTTTACAGGTTTTATACGCGAATCAAGATTAATTAACAGGTTCGTTCTTTATATTTACTATGTCCTCCGAAAGAAATAAAAGTAGCTTGTGGGACGTAAAGCCACTAACACTATAATACTATGTCGGTCACTTTAGAATGTGTATACTTCATTTACTAGATGTGGTTGAGGTAGGATGGCGATTCAATTCCTCCAGAGGGGTGTAGTATAAGGACGGTCCCCCCATACAATAAATAATAAAAGAAAAACGAAATAAAACTTACCACTCAGCCTCACGAAACATTCAGCATCTTTGCGGTTGAGCCACCAATGTTCTCGAGGATTGCTCACCAACGTACGTTGAAAGCAACAAGTTATACATTCCTTAAAAATGTCTAAGTACGACCATAATTCCTAATTCTTTAATAAGCCCTCATTGTTTCATCTACTCAGCTAGGGATCCTACCACATCAAGGGCAGTGTCCTGGAGCTTCAGACTCTGGGTCTGGGGGATACAACTAGGGCAGATGACCAGTACCTCGCCCAGGCGGCCTCACCTGCTATGCTGAACAGGAGCCTTGAGGGGGGAGGGTGAATTGGAAGGGATAGACAAGGAAGAGGGAAGGAAGCTGTCGTGGCCATCCCGGCATTAGACTGGAGGAGAAGTGGGAAACCACGGAAAACCACTTCCAGGTTGGCTGAGGTGGGAATCAAACACACTTCAACTCAGTTGACCTCCCAAACTGAGTGGACTCCGTTCCAGCCCTCGTACCACGTTTCAAATTTCGTGGCAAAACCGGGAATCGAACCCGGGCCTGCGGGGGTGGCAGATAATCACACTAACCACTACACCACAAATGCGGACAACGATCTTCGCATCCAATATTTCCCTTCACACTGGGCACGCCTCCCAGCCATATATATGCAATCCATCAGAACAATTTTTGTTTTGTTCATTTTTCAAAGGATGTTTGTAAAGGAAAATGAACCTTACCATACTTACTTACAATAATGTATTCTTATATTATTTCCTCTCACCATGTGTGTTTAGTGTTAATACAAACTTCCCTCTGATCATTGCGTGGGTGTGTATTCTAACGAAACTTTGGAAAACAAAGAAGCCAGACCAAGGTGCTTTGGTTATTTTCAACAGGGTAATCCAGAAGTAGAAGATGCTTTTGGTTCATGCGCATTACTTTTCAATACCCTTGTCAATAATGACACATGTAAAGCTATATCGTCACTGAGGAAGCAATACCGCGTATCTAACAATACCTTCCTATCCATTATTTTCCTTAAGACTGGTCACACCTCTCACTCGCATATGGATATGCAACCCTGCAGAAATATTTTCGTTGTGTTCATTTTCCCCACGCAGATCTGTACAGGGAAATGAACCTCAGTAGTAGGGCAGTGCGGTTCCCACTCCAGGAAATGAGTCAGCATTTTTTCTGCTGCGTCAGCACCTGAGGTCATTGACCCCGGCCAAGGTAAGTTCGGCCGCCTTCACCTCCACACGCTCTAGGGAGAGGCCTCCGCTGCATTGACTGCGCTGGCTATGACAGCATCCTTAACCTCACATCCGCCATGTTGGAGGGACTTAACCTTACTTTTTAGGCGTAGGAGAGCAAGCCTAACATCAAGGAGGGGCCTAAACTGAGATTTACGGCCAGATGCCCTTCCTAATGCCTAAGAGAGCGAGCTTAACCTCACATCCGTCATCTTGGTGAGGCTTAACCTTACTTTTTACGCGTAAGAGAGCAATCCTAACCTCAGAGCCACTATCTTGCAGGGACATAACCTCAGTTTTACGGCCGGATGCCCTTCCCGACGCTATGTTGATTAGTAGGGCAATGGGTATTCTAGAGACGTTATTTTGAGTAGTAGGGCAATGGAGACTAGCATAAGAGAGCACACCTAACCACATAGAGGAGCCTACCCTCAGTTTTACCGCCGGATGCCCTCTCCGACGCCAATTGCATAAGATGTCGGCTATACACAGCTCCTTAAGAGACACCTTAAGGGCGCTTGCGCAAGATGGCGGCTATCTGATTGCACAAGATGGCTGCTATACAAAGGCTCTTTTGAGACTCCCTAGGGACGCTTGCGCAAGTTGGCGGCTATACATAGCTTCTTATGACACGGCCTAGGGGCGCTTGCGCAAGATGGCAGCTGTACATAATCTCTTATGAGACTCCCTAGGGACGCTTGCGTAAGATGGCTGCTATCCACAGGCTCTTATGAGGCTAACTCCTAGAACGTGGGTCAGAGCAAGATCGCAGCTATACATAGGCTCTTATGGAGAAACCTGGCACAGGGGTGACATGGGAATTAAGGTGACGGCCTAAGGCTGATTGCGCAATATGGCGGGCGCGTACAACTTCCTAGTGCTAGGGACCCCGAAGCATGATCGTCGCTATACATTGGTTATATCAGACTAACTTTAAGGAGATGGACTAGGAGCTAATGGCGATACATTGTTCTTATAGGCCTAACTCTACAGAGCTTCCTCAGGGACACACAAATTTTAACTTATGATATATTAATTTGATCAGCGTAACATTCGAGAAATGAGACAAGGACTACTACGCAAGATAACTGCTATACTGTATCCTTATAGGCCTTAACAAGAGGGCTGCCTCAGAAGCACACAACTTGTATCTTATGACCTATTAGTTTTACCAGCCTAACTTTTGATGGACTGAGGTAGGGGTTACTATGCAAGATAACTGCTATACTCTATTCGTATAGACCTTAACTAGAGGGTCGCGTCAGGGACTCACAACTTGTAACTTATAACTTATTAGTTTGATCAGCCTGAAATTGGAGAAATGAGAGGCAAGGGTTATTATGCAAGGTAACTGCTATACTCTATTCGTATAGATCAGATGGCGACTGCTCTTATGGAGAAAGCTGTCTGAGGGGGTATACTGCACAAGATGGCGGCTATGCACAGGCTCTTATGAAGAAAGCCAGCTTAGAGGCTACTGCAGAAGATGGCGGTTGCTCTTATGAGATGACCAAGGGTGCTTGTGCAAGATGGTGGCTGCTCTTATGAAGGAAGCCAGCCCAGGGGCTACTGAACAGGGTGGCATCTGTTTGTAAGAGGAGGGAAAGAGCTAACCTCAGTAACCGTCATCTTGCATAGTAGCCCTTGTCTCATTTGTCGAACGTTAAGCTGATCAAACTAATAGGTCATAAGTTTACAAGTTGTTACCCCCCGTGGCAGCTCTGTAGAGTTAGGCCTATAAGAATAATGTATCGCCATTAGCTTCTAGTCCATCTCCTGAAAGTTACTCGCATATAACCAATATATAGCGACGATCTTGCTTCAGTGTCCCTAGCACTAGGTAGTTGTAACCGTCCGCCATCTTGCGCGATCAGCTATAGGCCGTAACCTTAATTCCTATGTCACCCCCGTGCCAGGTTTCTCCATAAGAGCCTATGTATAGCCGTGATCTTGCTCTGACCCACGCTCTATCAGTTAGCCCCATAAGAGCTTGTGTATAGGTGCCATCTTGCGCAGTAGGCTCTAAGCTAGCTTTCTCCATATAAGCCTGTGTATAGCCGCAAATCTTGCAGAAGCGTCCATAGCCATTATCTTTCTCCATAAGAGCCCATGTATAGTCGCCATCTTGTGCAATTGTCCATGGCCGTCTCATAAGAGCCTATGTATAGCCGCCACTTGCGCAAGCGCCCCTAAGCCGTCTCATCAGAGCAGCCGCCATCTTGAATAGTAGCCTCTAAGCTAGCTTTCTCCATAGAAGCCTGTGTATAGCCGCCATGTTGTGCAATCGCCCATAGCCGTCTCGTGAGAGCCTGTGTATAGTCGCCATCTTGCGCAAGCGTCCATAGGGAGTCTCATAAGAGCCTATGTATAGAAGCCATCTTGTGCAATTAGATAGCCGCCGTATTGCGCAAGCGTCCCTAGGGAGTCTCATAAGAGCAGTAGCCATATTGTGCAATTAGCCGCCATATTGCGCGAGCGTCCTTCAGCCGTCTCATAATACCTGGGTATAGCCCCATCTTGTAGAAATAGATAGCCACCACCTTGCGTAGGCGTCCCAAGGGCGTGTCATTAGAGCCTTTGTATAGCAGCCATCTTGTGCAATTAGATAGCCGCCATCTTGCGCATGCGCCCTTAAGGCGTCTCATAAGGAGCTATGTATAGCCGCCATCTTATGCAATTGGCGTCGGGAAGGGCATCTGGCCGTAAAACTGAAGTTAGGCCCCTCCATGAGGTTAGGCTTGCCCTTTTACGCGTAAAAAGTATGGCAAGCTCCTCCAAAATGGCAGATGTGAGGTTAAGCTCGCTCTCTTATGTGTCAGGCAGGGCATCTGGCCGTAAAACTGAGGTTAGACCACTCCATGAAGTTAGGCTTGCTCTCTTACGCGTAATAAGTAAGGTTAAGCCCCTCCAAGATGGCGGATGTGAGGTTAAGGATGCAGTCTTAGCCAGCGCAGTCATTGCGGCGGAGGCCTCGCCCGAGAGCGTTTGGAAGTGGAGGCGGCCGAACCCGACCTTGGCTCGGGTCATTGACCTCGGGTGCTGACGCAGCAGAAAATATGCTGACTCATTTCCCGGAGTGGGAACCCCACTGCCCTACTACTAACCTCAAATACAGCCTACTGTACGAGGACATAAATATGTCGTGCTAACAAACATTCCTACACTACGGTATGGTACGATAAGGTTAATTTCACTAAATTTATGCAAAGATCTCCAAACATTGCTTGAATGTTCGCGACTTAAAGCTCAGTTCGCTCTATTCACCCTTCACTGTTGTCTTCTTCGAGCTCTTTATGTGCAGCTCATTGTTTCCTTCTTCAACAGAGAGTTACACATTCAAATGCTCAGTACGGTATCCATTGCAAGTTTCAGTGAATTTGGATTTCGTGAAAATGAAGGAAATTTAAAAGATTTTATATTTTGGACGGATTCAATTCCGGATTATTTTCATAAAGGGGATATAAATTTAAAGCATATGAAATATGATGGGTTTTAATTCCTACATTGGTAGCCCTGAAGGCATGCGAGGCAGTTGATTATTTCTGGCCAGGGTCGCTATCTTCCCCTACAATAGTCCTTTCTCATCCAAGTTTACTTCGATCGAGTAGCCTATTTTCTCTAAAGTAACGCTCTCTACTCAAAATCCTTAGGCTTGCTGTCATCCTTGGCTGAGAGGACTCATCACGCTGACTACGCGTCACTTCGTAATCTGCAGGCCTTTGGGGTAGTCATCTATCACTTGGTAAGCCAAGACCCATCAGGGGTGTAGCGCTATAGGTTTTATTTTATTCTTTGTTTTGTTTATGACTAAAATGAGCGATGTTCGCCTCTGTCGTGTAGTGGTTAGTGTGATTAGCTGCCACCCCTGGAGGCCCGGTTTCGATTCCTGGCTCTGCCACGAAATTTTAAAGTGGTACGACGGCTGGAACTGGGTCCACTCAGCCTCGGGAGGTCAGCTGAGTAGAGGTGGGTTCGATTCCCACCTCAGCCATTCTGGAAGTGGTTTTTCGTGTTTTCCCGCTTCTCCTCCAGGCAAATGCCAGGATGGAGACCTAACTTAAGGCCACGACCGCTTCCTTCCCTTTTCCTTGTCTATTTCTTCCAATCTTCCCATCACCCCGCAAGGCCATTGCTCAGAGCCTGAAGATGCAGGACACTGCCCTTGAGTTGGTAGGGGTGGGATCCCTCGCTGAGTCCGAGGGAAAACCGACCCTGGAGAGTAAACAGATAAAGAAGAAGAAATGAGCGGTTTTAGATCAAGGGAACGGATTAGAAACAAACCCGAGAAATAGGCTTACTTTCTTCTTTCAAGAGGTTTCAATTATTGCCAAGACTATATACTGGGGTGGTTAGCCCTCAAGTTCAATTAATGACTCTATTTCAACGATTTCCTGGCCTGGCTCCATGGCTAAACGGTTAGCGTGCTGGCCGTTTGTCCAGAGGGTCCTGTGTTCGGTTCCAGGCTGGGTCGGGATTTTTCACCTTAATTGGTTAATTCCAATGGCTCGGGGGCTGGGTTTGTTTGGCGTATTCAGCATTTGAAATCATTCTAGGTAGGGCCCTCATCTTCACAGACATGCAGGTCGCCTACTAGTCCGCCTACGAGAAAAAAAACCTCACCTGGTCTCTCCGGAGTTAATACGCCATTCTAACGATTTCCTGGAATGAATGCACAGTAACTTAGAGAATACACAGCCTATACTCTGCCACCGTACGTCACTATTCCTCGATACTCAATTCCGGCTGTCCAGTCCCACTGAGGCGTATGCTTTAACAATCTATTATGTGAATGAATGTGATAAAACTTTCCTTTGGAATAAACAACGATGTAAATTTATTCGTGAGATGCAAGTTCATGTATTGTGTAATAAGAAAGTGCTTTGTCCAGACCTGGACTTTGTGGAACTAATCATTTGTCGCCAGCTAGACCAGAAACCTCTGGTCAGTCATCATGAGCCGGAGTTTACTTGCGGTAGGGAGTCTAGTTCCTTTCCACTCCTCCTGTAACCAACAGCTCGCAGGATCTACCCTTCCAAGTAGTAGCCTAATCTCGCGCAATATTGCTCAACTTCGGTGATTTTACGGGATGTTGTATTCAAACGTGGTTACCCCGCTGGGTATATATTGTATTTTCTGTGAAGACACGGAATTCTCCAGGCCATATTTGAATATTATTTTTTGATTAAAATTTGTTGTGTGTTCGTTGTGTTGTGTCCAATTTCTCCTCAACTAAACCAATTTTGGGTTCCGTTTCTTACTCTAAATCACGCGTTCCCTTTCCTTCTCCTCCTAGTGAATAATAAGAGTTAGTCACATTGATGAAGACAGCTCGAAAGCGTAGATTATCACACAGTACGTCAGCCTCCAGGCTGAGCACTCAACATACATACCAGTCGCTGCGGACTTGAATCTTAATATTGAGATGTGTCGAACTACTGAAAAATGAACTCTGAAAGGAGTGTAACATTGACAGCGCCCTCTCATAAATATGTCCACAGTTCGAACCACGAGAAATGTTTTAATAATCCAAATTACGCATAAAACTAGGGATCTCGTAGCTGTTATCCGGATATCAATAGTGTCACAACATTTGCATGATTTACTTTTATTTCTAAAACATGTAAAAGCAAGCAAGAACAGCCACAAATAATCACACCGTTCTGCAAGGTTACAAAACAATGTGTTCACTCTCCGATCGTGTATAGTCTGCTGGATTAATGAAGAAACCTGTTTTCTTTTCAGGCCTTCAGTAGGGTATTCAGAATGCAACCCGTTGTGTTTGTTGGCTGTTCGTCATTGACTGGAGAGAGATTTGGAACAGAACCCATTCCTTTGGAGGATTATCGGGCTGTCAGGCATTGAGGGAGCCTTACGACGTTAACGATCTAGGCCACGTAGTTCATTAAGTCGCAGTGCAGCTATTGGATTACATTATTATTTGCGCGGCTCAGAATCTTTATGGGTTCACTAGCCATGCCGACCTTGTTAAAAAGTCAGTGTTGTTGACTGCTAAGGATTTAAAATGCATAATTCTTCAGCCTGAGAGGTAAATGAGGCACTAGTCTTATTACGAGGAAGTGCTAGAACTTCTAACAAACATTCTGGAATCTTATATAGAAGCCAGCCCTGAATGAATATATTTTTATGATTTTAAACTATTATTTATTTATTTATTGATTGATTGATTGATTGATTGATTGATTGATTGATTGATTGATTGATTGATTGATTGATTGATTGATTGATTGATTGATTGATTGATTGATTGATTGATTGATTGATTGATTGATTGATTGATTGATTGATTGATTGATTTGTCTTTAGCAGTGGCGAAGTTACGGCTCGTGGCACTCTCTTACGTTTAACCACGTTAATTACAATTTAATACATATTGGAACCGTGCCACCGCGCCAACAAATGACCCATATAGGGATTCAGCCATATGAAACCAAACTCCAAGTTGCTTGATGGTCAAGAGTCAAATGCCACCTCATCTGGAAAAACAAAATAAAACAAAAATCCAAATCGATGGGTGAACAAATACCCTTCGGACCGTGCGAGGATAGAAAGTACATCCCTCCGTTCCTATAACACAACATCCAGCCTCCCAGGGCCATGGTGCGTTCGTGGCATAATATCAAAATAAATAAAATTCTAAGGCTAACTTATAGGCATTATAGAACGGAGGAAGCTGGGATGCATTTGAACACGGCAAATGGTAACGGCAGAATTTTTTGAAGACATTTAACTCCTCTTGTTAAAAACACATTTTGATAAATAGAACCCTGAATAATCATAATACAAAGGAAACTATACATGTCGGATGAATGGAACACATAATATCGGAGATATTACTCTGTTCCATTTAAGAAAAATAATTCGTGAGTTGATCGTTCCTTTTATATTTCTGGGCCGTACGATAAGCACAACGATTCTTTGAACACTAATTTGAAATATACTCTAATACATGTATTTGCTTGTAAACGCAACGGTTTTTCATTAATCTATTTGTTCTCTATCGTAAGAAAATACAACACTCCCCCATTTCGGAAACGACTTTGAGTGCTCGCCTGATTAACTAGACACATTCCTAATTGACACCAAAATAAAATTAATATTTGTAGACACGACGCAACAAACAACACAAAAATAAACCGATGTCGTGTATGGCATTGAACCCACATCGCATTGAACAAAGAGAAAATACCACGGGCAGAACCCGCACTCGAAGTACATAACATAAAAAATAATCATCAAAGAACAACCTTAAATAAAATATTTACACACAATACCAAAACTCCACTGGAAAACACAATAAAAGAATGTGAATGTTAATGTAGCTGTGAATTTGAATGGCTGTATTTCATGAGAAAAGCGTTCCGTGTGACGAAAAATCCCGGGTTTGCCTTGGGAGTCGAACAGGAGGTCTCCAGTACGCCACCGAGTTTGGGTCACAGAAAATCCCTACGAGTGATAACCATAAAAATATTAATAGCAAACATTACAAATTGTCGTTCAAGTAACTCATATACTTACAGAAATGAACATAAAGCAATTGGGGAAAAAATTACTAATGAGAACTTATAGTCGTGAGCCCCAGCATTACTCCGTTCTGTGTGTAGGCTTGACACATTTATTTGCAGAGTTCTCCCTTAACAAAATACGGTAAGGGCGACCATAAATTTCTCACCACATGGTCATGTCTCTCTTGTCGGGCCAGTAACCCTACTCTTTTAAATTATTGTCACAGCGAAGCATATTCTCAGGAAATATCGTGGTAAATCTCATTTTAACCACACTTAGTTACTTCACATTCTAAAGTCTCATTTATCTATACGTACTCTGCACATTTGCCTTTATTATGTCACGTCAAACCATTATTATTCCTATCACTTCCACAGAATTTAATCATAAATGACCAGGGTTCACGACTCAGCGATGGCACAGAAAGACACCTACGATTTACTTCTAACTACACTCAAACAATCATTCAAAAAGATATGAACGTGGTCATTCTTTGCAGTGTATGGAAATTATTACATTCTTAACAGAAAGAAAAAGCCCTATCCAAATTGGGAGGATATAGGGTGGAGCCCCAGGCATGTCACACATCACACAAATTATACAGCCATTTCTATATATTACGAGCATGCAAAATTACTATAAAAACAGAGTCCATTGTTATTCCAACAATGAACACGTAAGCAACGGCATGTAGATGACCGTACCTTCTTACATTACGAATATAAAATGAATATCACAACACAAAGAAAGAAAAATATATCGTTCGATGTCAAAAAACAAAATTACACTTCTTCGTGTCTACAACACTGTAAACCTTTTGGATACCTAAACTTCAATTCATGCTCATGTGTTACTCTAAAATTCAAATGATATATTCTTGAAAAATATATCACATGACCAAGTTCTTCCCCATCTAAATTTTCTTACTTAAATAAATGCAAAGACCGATTCGAAGTTGTCCCAAGTTTCTATACAAATCCATATTTACTTCTACAACCTTATTCTACGTAACTAAACCCCACATTTGCAAGACTACATAATATTTCATATCAGTGTACTTATCGTCATTTTGGGTGCATATTGCTGGAACCTCGAAGAGGCCACTGGTGAGTGTTTACGCCTGCATGATGCTGGCACGGAACACTTGTTCGAAATCTCCCCTTGCGATCATCATCGGCACTTTTATAGCCCTGAGATCGGATCCACTGGAACTGGCTAATGCACAAGGATGTTCAGTTAATCACGTCTAGGTTCGACGCTGTTTATCAAACCAAATTATTGTTGAATCTCCTTAAATCTTCACCAACACTGTTTATCATAATGTCTTATACAGTCTCCGCGGTCTTACAGCAATAAAATCGTCTTTAGCCTGCTCGAATTTCACATTATTTCCACTCCACCGGGATTTTCACATACGTGTTCGTAATCAAAGTGCGGATTACTTACATATTTAACTCGAAACTGCCTCGAAGACAGCGTAAAGATACAATTCAAACTTTCACTCCCGCACAAAGAAAATATATTTTCTGAGTCTCGACACGACCGGAGAGTCTGTCTGCTCCCAACATTTCACGGCAAGTCTTCCTGTCCTCCAGAGGATAGTCTCTTAAATAAACTCACAAATCCACATTTACTTTTACAACCTTCTTCTACGTAATTAAGCCCCCCATTTATAAGGCTACATAATATTTCAAACCAGTGTACTTATCGTCATGTTGGGATGTCCATGGCTCGAAACTCGAAGAGGCTCCTGATGAATGGGTAGCAAATTTTCCCCACCATAATTTCCATATCTTCTGTTGTACGGGTCCTCCGACGTCGGTGACGCGGTCAAAACGCGTAGCTCAGAATTCTATGACGTCTAATTACATGCGGAAAGCAATTGGCTTGGGTAATTTCGCAGACATCTTCAATCAAATAAGACGCTTCTTCGGCGATTCACCGTCCGGAGCCTGGGTTTACAGCTGGTGTGTATACGCTTCTAACGATTACATCATCCTCATGCGACGCAATTTCACTAACGCTAAAATTTTATAAACCATTATAATTTTTGCAGAGGTGTAAAATGCTCACATATGACATGACGATGTTTCACTTAATGGGTAATGCAATAATCTCTAAATACCCAGTCTAAGACCTAGTTAACAAAGTGGCATTACCGTATATCGGCCATTGTTAGTGGGCGGGGTTATTAAAATGTGTCTTTCCTCCTTGTTCTTTCCTTAGCTAGCGTTCTCTTTCCGGAAATTTTCCAGGATATGAAATTCTTGAGTCGGTGCCACCAAGACGGAGATGTTGCGCAAAATCCATTGCAACCTAACTTCAATACGGACAGAGGTGGACAGAAAAATGCCTCAATCCCTCAATAAGTTGCCGACTAATTATATATATATATATATATTACTGATACGGTTTCAATATATAAAAGAGATGCACCCTTCTATTATAAAGTCAAGGATAACTGACCTAAATAACACATATGGATAAGATATGAGGAAGAATGAAGGCAAAGCTCAACAAATTAAACACGATAACAAGTAATCCTCAGCAGAAAGGTAAAAAAGAATGGGAAAAAGTCACAATGAGAAAGTTACATACAAACTGAAAAAATAAAGATGGCTTACTTCTAAAACTTCATATGTCTCAGAGTCCTTCCTACTCATCATATTCCTTATGACTGGCCACGCCTCCCAGCCACACATTTATATGCAGTCCATCAGAATAATATCTGTTGTGTTCATTTTCCTGTGCTAAAGTGAGCGCGCAGCTGAAAGCTTGCATCCGGGAGGTAGTGGGTTCGAACCCCACTTTCATCAGCATGGAAGATGGTTTTCCGTAGTTTCCGATTTTCACACCAGGCAGGCAAATTCTGGGGCTGTACATTAATTAAGGCCGGGGCCGCTCCCTTACGACTCCTAGCCCTGTCTTATCCCGTCGTCGCCAAAAGGCCTACCTGTGTCGGTGTGACGTAAAGCAAATTGTAAAACAATCTTGGGCATTCGGCACGATCCTCAGTGTCTTTACTCCGACCTCTGACTAAATATATCTACTACTACTAGCAGTAATAATAATAATAATAATAATAATAATACAAATAAAATAATTTTGTGGGTGATGTCTTTGATATGTAATAAGCTGAGGCCAACGAGGTGGAATGTAGTTCTGTGGGCTAAGTATGGGTTATGACAATAATGCGGGAAGCACAGTCAGCTAGTTCTCATTTCAAGAAAATCAACCGTTTACCATTCAAATCCCGGCGCCCCGAAGGGGATCGAGGAACCGAGACCCCGAGGACTGAATGTCGAGGCACTGAGTAGAGAGCTCCGGAGACGGACTCTCACTATACCATCGCTGATCGAACAGTACTGCGTATTTGACAATGGTCGTTCAAACCATTATTATCCTTAAGAAAGTTTACGCATCCCAGCCACATATTGAGCCCATAATTCTACATTCCTGAAATGCCAACTGCGAGATAGAGAAGAAACGTACATCCATATTTTTATTGCAAGCTCACATCGTCTTCCGTGGCGTGTCAACTCACAGCGGAAGGCGATCCCCCAAACATCGAACAAGGATGGAACATTTCGAAAGACCTTGGGTAATTAACAATCATATTCTGGATAATAACCCTCATTGTGAGTGATTTCGGCACTGTTATTAGGTAATAAATTATTAATTAAGAATTTTGAGAAACAATTGATGAAGCTTATTTCACAGGGTGGAAATGTATTTCATTATGCTCGGAGAGAAGTTAGTATCCATCCTGCAAGTGTGGATTTACACGTGTCAAAGACATACGGTCAAAATGAGCGGATAATATCGTACAGGAAATTAATTAATCACGCTCGTTAATGAAGCAGGAGAAATCAGCGAACGACACCACTCTGATTGTAAAAATAGGCGGAATCTCTAGGGTAAGTCTCAAGGAAATCAGTTCAGCGGTCATCAATTGGAATGACTGCACACTAGTAGATAATGCAGCGTACCGCGTCTCTAGAGAATGCTTAAATACCCCCTCTACCAGCAAGACAGTCAGTCATCGTTCAGTTGTCCGAGAGGGTGAACCGTCATTGAGTGATATCAGGAAGAGGACTTCTAAAATTAACGTGCGTGACATAGACCGGGGAATCTTAAAAGCCAGTTGGCTTGACAGATGGCAATTTTACAAAATGGTAATGGGGAGTGAAGGCAACTTAGTTATTGAAACATTGTGTTTACGACATCCATCCTGTTAGGTGGGAATATCATAAGTTAATATTTATAGGATTCTTGAACTTCAGACTAGGATGGCAGCAGAGTCATAGGTAGCTCTTTTGAATTATTGTGGACAAGATTATTTTGATAAGGTGTAAGGGAGGACTGTTGGAGCCTGGCAGAGATAACATCTTTTGTCTTACGGTCATTTAAATGTGTGGAACACCTGGTAATGAGGAGGTGGTAATTTTCTACAAACTGCATCAGTTGAAAACTCGACACGAGGCTGTGTAGATTATTTTTGTGCATATGTACGAAATAAAATGTATTTTAATTATTTCAAGAAAATTAATGTGTGTTGCTTCCAGACGAGTGCAGAATCAGTGTATTGATAAGGTAGTATTTAAGCGAACAATGCCTCCTACCATTATGAAGTGCTAAGTTCAGAGGTTGCTGGCTTGCAAGATGAAGCTAAGATATCGCTTCGTCAAGTGGCTTAATTACAGGCCTGTCTAATTCCAATATTAAATTTTTGTAGTTAGAGATGTAAATGCTTGTCAATTTCAATTAATTAATAAATCATAACACCGTGCGGTATATGTGGGGTGTGTAGAATTAAGTATGTTGCGATGACGATGAAGTGTCTAGTTGTTATTTCATTGTTCAGACGAATTGTTTTTTTTATGTCAGCGCGCGAGACGTTAAACGGTATTTATATTTCTTAAAAACAAAGTGAAGTTAAATATTACCATGAAATAATGCTAGGGGCCGATAAAAGTTATAATAATGATAACGATAAAAATGACCGTTTTAATTGTGATAAAGTCAAATAACAGCATAATAATAATTGTTACCGTGTTTTTGCGGTAGTTATGCGTGAAAGAAGGTGCGGGGTGGTGAATAGGTCTCAAGCTACGAAAGTAAAATTAATTTAAAATTTAACAAGGTTATATTTTTCTTTCAAAATAAAGAAATAACAAGCATGGCAGGTACAGAGTAGCAAGTCAAAAGGTAGTTACAATATTTACAGGATTTGGGCTTCGAGCCCCGAATTCACATTTCTAGGGCAATTAGCCCAACCTTACTCCAAAATGAGTTTTACCAGAGGGGCCGAAAACCCCATTCATGTCCCAGAGCACTTGCTCCAAATTACACAGAAAAGCCTCCTCGAGGCATACAACACTCAATTCTCGAAAAGAGCCACTCGCTCTCAACTTTAAGCCTCTCAAAGGCCACACCAAACTCCACCTTCAAGTTGTCCTCTCGGGACATAGACACAGGGGTAAAATACCCAACCTACTGAGGTCTATTAAATGAAAAAGGGTAATTACATGACCTCTAAAATAACAATTTGAGAGGAGGCGATCTTGCGCTCCTAATACGCTTTGTTTAAAACCTACTTGGCACTAGGCCGTTAATACAAGGGCTAATCCCATACTAAAGAGGTGACTTAATAAGGAAATAATTTACATTAAGTCGAAGAAGAATAGGTTGAGAAAAATATAAGTTCACCTCAAAAAATATGAGTGGGAGCTCGAGAGGGTTAAGCACTCTCTATCCCAATATGTAGTTTAAAAGATAGAATAGATAGAAGTTTCTTTACATTTTAAGGAAGGTTACATAATGGAAAAACTTCGAACCCGCCCCGAGAGTTAAACTGCTGAGCAAGCAGGAAAAGAAGTAATTAGTCGGCCATTACCTGGTTGTTGACTGTCGCCGAAGAAAGAGGCGCTTCCCGCCCCCTGCTATGTACTTTACACACTGAAAGATGGAACAGAAGTGGCCCGGAGACCCAAAAATCAGCAGTTTATATCCTCTCGCGGAAGGTTCGAGGCGTTAGGGGAATGAGAACACCCTCCCACAAAAACTTTTATTGGGTAGGATACCGCAACATATTCCAGTTGGGGGAAGCTACATTCAATTGGTCAGAAATAAATTAAAGAAATTCGGGATAGGCTAAATACAAAACAAGGGGAAAGAGAGGGGTATACAGCCAACTTAAGCAATAACAGAAATAAATTTAACAAGAAACAAACTTTTGAAATAAAAATTTCTCCAAAAAAAAAAAAACAGTTCTTTCACTCCGCACTAGGGTGCACTATTGTTGATCTTCAGTAGTGTCCTCTAGAAGAGAAAGTTCACACTTCTTACTACAAGCAAAACAAAAATACGTCGAAAATGGCATAGTTCAAAAACTCCAAATTTTCCACGTAGTGACATCTTCTGAGAAACTTGAAAATTAATACCATCAATAAAGTTCAGACTTCCTCCAGCAGAGGAGTTTCAATTGGCGCACATTTTAAATTAGCGGCGTGGAGGTGTACCGCCCGGTACAGGCCTCCCCCCCCCAAAAGTTCCTCCAGGGGTGACACATGAAATTTGTTTGCAAACAAGGTCCAAGTTTTGATGTAGATATGGAGATTAATTGCCGAAGAATTTATAAGATTTTCTTAATGTGGTTTGATTCAGTTTCAAAATTTTTGTTGTAACAGGAGAAGTAAAGTTTTTATGATTGTAGAAGTTGAATTCAGAAGATAAACTTTTAATACTTGAAAGTGAAGAAAATTTTTGCAAGGTCCACCAAATATTGCTGTTGAATTCCCAAGTGCAGTAATTGCTGATAGTAATAGTTCATGTAGTTAATGTTGATTAAGTTGGATGGCCAGACCGGCCGTTGCAGCTTGCGTCCAGAGGAGGCCGCTCGGACCCCTCAAGTACCCTGAGATACCGCTCGCCCGCACTATGAGGGGAGCAGTGGTGTTGAAGCACGCCGCGCCCGCGGTGAACATATACAGGCTGCGGTCCAGTAGCAGGTCGTGCGCCGCACATCAGCCTTAGCCGGGAGGAGAGCTCCGGCTCGCCGTGCCCATGTGGTCCTCGCTGGGGAAGAGGGGGCCCTTCCTCTGACCCAGTCGCAGCACGGCGCCGCGCGGCTGCGGGGGCACTGAAACATTAAAGCTAGGCGGCAGAATTGTTGGACCATCATCTTTTTTTGAGGGCACAGGCTTGGTGGAGAGGTTGAGGGGCCAGCGGCGTGCAGAAATCCATGGCCTTAATTAAGCCACTGTGTAGAGTGGAGCAGGAGGCGGGAGCGTGGTAATGGCAGTGGCAAGGACAGGATGGCAGTTTAACCGTGCGGGACGGGTTTACAAAAACTTACATATGAAACAAAATATTATAGAAGGGGCAGAATGCCTTAAAAGTGAAAACTCAAAAAAATATAACCTTCATATTCCTTTCACGATTATAGGAAGCAAGTTAACCCAGAAATTACACCGGTTTCACCTGTGACAGGTGAACCCTAAATATCCTCTCGGTAGCTGGATTACTTAATAATAACGTAACCGGCGTCAGGAAATCGAGAATGACACATGGCCCATGAAATCTGGGGGCAAGCTTGCCCGCGGGAACAAAATTCTTGACCATCACTTGGTCGCCTACCTTCAAATTGGTGGGTCTCCGTCCACGATCATACCTTTCCCTAACCTTTTCATGAGACACTATTAGATTGGCTTTAGCCTTCTTCCAAAGATCTTTAATGTTGTCCGGATCTATTGTCTCAGGTAGAATGTCACTCAGAGACCAGAGGTTAGAGAGCGGGGTGTTGGGAACAAACTTGAACATCAAAGAGGCTGGAGTAAATTTATGTGATTCATGAACCGCCGAATTCAAAGCAAAAGCTAACCAATGCAGGGACGTGTCCCACCTGGAATGATCTTCATGGTGATAGGCAATAAGCGCGGACCTGAGATTACGGTTAACCCGTTCAGCCAGAGATGGTTGAGGGTAATAAGCAGAAGTTGTCACATGAGAGATAGACAGGTCAAAGCAGAACTTACGAAATAGATTAGATGTAAAAGCCTTAGCATTATCAGATACAATATATTGGCACGGACCGAAAGAAGCAAAAATAGAATTTAGGCAAGTAATGGTGGACTGAGCGGTAGCCAGCTTAGTCGGAAATAACCAGGAAAATCTAGTAAAGCCATCCACGCATACAAAGATGAACTTGTTGGCATTTCCCTTTGACTGGGGGAAGGGTCCTACATAATCGATACACAGGCGTTCCATGGGACGCGACGCTTGATGCGAAGACAAAAGGCCTACCTTGGTGGACATGGTGGGTTTACTGAGCAAACAAGATTTACAAGCTTTTACTAGTTCACGGATTTCACCGTCCATACCCTTCCAGATGAACATTTCACGAATCTTCTCACGAGTTTTAAAGATTCCAAGATGCCCTCCTAATGGGGTCTCATGATAGTATTTGAAGATCATAGGCACAAGAACAGCTGGAACGACAACCTTCATCATCTTATCATGCCTCGAAGGGCAACATAGAACACCATTCCTCAGAACATAAGGGACAACATGTTCCCCAGAAGAAAGGGTTTCCATTATCGGAGCCAGCGTCGGATCATCACGTTGGTATTTCTCGATATCCCTAAAGAGCATGGGAGCATCAGTTAAGATGGCATTAACACCAGATAGTATGGACTCGGGAGGTGATGAACTGTCGGCCGGTTTGTGGGTCTCGACGTCGTTGGAAAACATACGGCTGAGTCCATCAGCGACAACATTTTCGGTACCTCTGATATGCCGGACATCGAATTGGAAGGCAGAAATACGGATGGCCCAACGGGCTATACGACCAGCACGACGCGGCCTACCTAAGACCCAGCTTAAGGCTTGATTATCTGTCTCCAGGTCGAATTTGACATGTTCCAGATAGAGACGGAACTTCTCTAAGGCAAATAAGACTGCCAACCCTTCGAGCTCATAGATAGAATACTTGGCTTCTTGAGCCGATAGAGTCCTAGATGCATAGGCGATGGGTCGCCTCCCTACTTCAGTCTCTTGAAGAAGGACTGCAGCTACTGCTGACGAAGACGCATCGGTTTGGACGATGAATTTCTTCGAGAAATCAGGCATAGCAAGTACAGGGGCATTACAGAGAGCTAATTTAAGATCTTCAAAAGCGGCTTGTTGAGAAGGTCGCCACTCGAATTTGATGCCTTTCCTACGAAGAAGGTTCAAGGGCGCCGCTCTATTAGCGAAGTTAGGAATGAACTTCCTGAAGAAATTCACCATACCAATAAACCTGGCGATACCTTTAATGTCATTGGGAGGTTTAAAATCACGGATGGCCTGTGTTCTAGAATGATCGGCCGCTACACCATCAGGTGACACAATATGCCCTAGGAACGACATAGAGGGCTTAGCAAAGTCAACCTTGGACAACTTGACAGTTAACCCAGCCTTACGAAGGCGATCGAGAACTTCTCGCAGATGATCTAGATGTTCTTCAAAAGTCTCTGAAAATACGACGACATCATCCAAATAATGATATAAGTACTCAAATTTGATGTCGGAGAAGACCCTATCTAGTAGCCTAGTGAGTACAGCTGCTCCCGTGGGGAGCCCGAAAGGCACGCGGTTGTATTCGTATAAGTTCCAGTCCGTGGCAAACGCTGTAAGATGTTTAGACTCTTCGGCAAGGGGAATTTGATTATAGGCCTGATTCAAGTCCAAGATAGTAAAGAACTTGGCCTTACGGAACCATGAAAAACAAGAATGAAGGTCGGGAAGGGGCACAGATTGTAACACCACCTTCCGATTGAGAGCCCTATAATCAATGACAGGCCTGAAGCCTCCTTGGGGTTTCGGGACTAGAAAAATAGGTGACGAATACGCCGACTTAGAGGGCCTAATAATACCATCCTTCAACATCTGATCAATGATTTCCTTCAATGCCTTCATTTTAGGTGGAGATAGCCTATATGGTGGAAAACGGACAGGAATCGAATCCGTGACCTCAATTTTGTATTCAATAAGGTCAGTAACACCAAGAGTATCAGAGAACACCTCTGGAAATAACTGACATAATTTACGAATACTATCAGCCTACTCCTCAGGTAGATGTCTAAGGTCTAACAACATCTCATCCTGGGTAGGCGAAATAGATGAACATGATACAGAATTACACTTTAGCAAGGGAATTTTGCAATTGTACGCAAATTTGAACGTGCACGACTTACTCTGAAGATCGAGCACAAGACCAGTGCGAGAAATGAAGTCCGCTCCCAGTATGATGGGGCAAGACAAGTGCTTAGCCACAAACAGTTTGGTGTTCCATGTGAATTTAAAAATACGAATTTTGACCTGTACAGAACCTAAAATTTCTAATGGAGATGAATTAGCCGAAACATATTGAACGGTAGATGAGCCATAGTCATGTAATTTACAAACAGACTTCAATTTTGAATACCATTGGTCCGAAATAATTGAACAAACACTGCCTGAATCTAATAGAGCTGTTATAGGCTCGTTATTTAACTCAATCTTAAGAAAAGGAACAGGTGCGGGGGTATCCGCCGCAATCCTAAGACACTCTTTGGGGCATTCGAAAGATGGATTTGCAAATTGAACGTTCCCTGAATTCACGACCTTTTTGCCAGGGGCTGAGCCTTGAGAAGCCGATTGAGTCGACTCAGCCGAAGCCGCTAGTCACATTTTATTATTGGCATTGGTGGAATTTGCACCAGAAGTTGAGCAGGAGGGGGTGCTATTTGAGTTTGGGCAATTCTTGACGATATGTGAGAAAGCCCCACATTTAAAACAGCCTTGTGATGAACCAGCTCCATTATTTGCCCTACTAGACTTGATCAGTGGACACTTATTGCGAAGATGGTCAGGCGACCCGCAAGCATAACATTTACGAGGTGTGACTGATCGGCGAGGTGGAGGCCGAGTGTTACTAAAAGAAGGCGGGGGTTCTTTCGCGACACGCAAGGAATCAGCGTATCTCACTCCTTCCACTGAGACGGCCAACGCTTCAAGTTCGGAGAAAGTTTGCGGGCACGCCGCGAAACACAAATATGACCTATAGGGAGGTGAAATTCCTTCTACAATAGCCTGTACAATTTGATCTTCAGGAAAATGAAGGGCAAACACCCTAGTATAGAATTTAATATCTTGGATAAAGTCAGCCAAGTTTTCATCCAAACGCTGTACACGATAATAGTACTTCTGAATAAGGGAGGACCTGGCCCTAGCCGGGATGAAGTTAGCTAGCAAATGGGCGTGAAAATCCTCAATAGATGATTGCTCGGCAATGGCTCTTACTATTTTATCAGAGAGAATACCAATTGCATAGGGATAGATAATTTGCAAAATTTGACATGGAGAAAGAGAAAACACAAGGGCATGATCCTGAAATTCAACTAAAAATCTTAAAAAGGAAATTACTTCACTAGTGGTATTAACGGAAAACTTAGAAATACCTCTGAGCAACATTGCCAATGGATGAGGCAAACTGCTGAACCCGGGTGACATAGTAGGTAAAGGTTTCAATGGCAAGGAAGTTAATTCCGAACGTATATTATTCAACGATGCACGGCGTCCAGACTCGTTGTCCAATGGGGCAGAGATAGTTTGAGCAGCAACGGTTATCCTATTAACTTCTCCCTTAGGAGGCTCTTCCTCGGAACCTGCATTCATCGTGGTGGGTTGATCAATTTTGGGAGGAATTTCCCCAGTTAACAATTGAGTGACCTTGCTAGATAACTCAGAAATATTTTCAAGTAGCCTACTAGCTTCCTTCTTCTGAACGTCATTCAACTTCAGAGACAACAGATCGTTAACTCTATTTGAAAAATGAAACAGCCTGGCTTGCACACGCTTAATTTGATTAGGAGAAGGATCATTTTCATCCAAAAAACTAACTACAGATGCTAGCCCAGTAATATTCTCGACGATCGTGGAAAGAGAGTCGTCAATTTCTTTCTCTCCCAAGGTGGGGATGGAAATTGGTAATTCAAGGGACTCTCTAAGCTTGTTTGTGTCTACCGCAACCGTGCCTCCAGATTGCACATTTCTAATAGTCAATTCATAGATCAACTCTGTTGTATGTCCGGCTCCCTTCTCGCTCCGCCAGCCAGCTACACGCGCGCCAAGTATCATTCTCCTAGCCTCGACGCGCAGCCCTCAGTGCGCGTGCCTGAACAGTCGTGTGTGTACTATAAAGAGGAACTCCCAGCCTGTCCAGATGCCCACTTGCCCCGGTGTCCAGCTCCAGAATACACCCTACGTCGAGCACGGAGGCTACTCCTCTTGAAAATGTGCTTCGACCAGGTGGACTGAATTTCTGGCAGTACGAGGTCTCACCTCTGGTCACCGCTCCTCTTCCGCTGCCCATATCCAGTCATACTATTACATACCGTTATATTTCCCTAATTAATGCAAGCTCCCTTGGTTTCGCCAAGTAAGAATTCTTCCAACATTGAACTTGCCTTTATGAACTCAACAAGGAAGGACTTTCCAAAACATTTATGTCAGTACTTCGGATAGTTTTCGACTATCGACTTTTCTTATCACAAGGACTATCTTTTCTAGATAGAAGTGGATGTAAATACTGTAAACTTGTATATAGTGTACAAAAGATAGACTCTTTCTCAAGATTCCTAATTCATTTGCTTCAAGTTAAATTTCATTTTATTTGTGTAAATAGTGTATTTTGCATTTGAAGCGAATAATAAAGTTTTGTTTTGTAAATCTCAACCTTGGTTACAACACAACTCTATGGCGACGAGGTAAAAAAAAAAAAAGGAACGCAACAAACACTCCAATTCATCGGCCCCAGTCACCAACTCTGTGGCGACAGGATAATAACTTGCTATTCATCCACTCCTTCACAACGAGGTACAGCAAACTCAGTGCCCTCATACACTTAGACATTGGCGACGAAGTCAATCAGTGCCCAGTGTGTCGCCCACTCAACAGACATTCCACAGCTCTCTGACGTGCGCTCCACCTGTGTGGCACGCTCCAGCGTGTTTGCTTGCTCTCTCTCTCACTCCCAGCATATATCGGTCAAGGTCGCGCCTACAACCAGTTCTGACACACAGCTCTCCTTGCTCTTTATTGCACGCATCTCGCAATGGCTACAGCTGAGCAACTCGCTACGGTATTCCAAGCCTTACAGCAGCAACAACAACAGTTTATGCAACAACAACAGGCAGCATTAATTCAGGCTATTCAAGCTATTTCTGTCTCTACACAGCCATCAGCTATTCCTCCGTTCTCTGCTTTTGATCCGGCTAAGGAAGAATGGTCAGTTTATTTAGCACGCTTACAACAGCATTTCATCTGCCATTCTGTCACAGATGATCAACGCCGCCGAGCACTATTTCTTAGTTCAGTTGGCAATGCTACGTGTGAATTACTACGTAAATTAGGTCCAGAAGAAAACCTTTCTGAGGTACCATTCGCACAGCTCCTGGCCCGTCTCACTGAACATTATGCCAAAGCTCCTCACATAGTGGCTGCTAGCTATAAATTTTTTCAGAGCAGAAAGCAACCCCATCAGACACATACTGAATGGATAACTGAATTGCGTGGTCTAGCTAAACCCTGCCAGTTCATATGCTCCAAGGACGGTTGTGGTTCACCCTACACTGATTCTCTCATTCGGGACATGGTAATTTTACATACTCCTGAGGACAAGATACGTTTTGACGCTGTCAAGCAGAGTAACCCTTCTTTAGAAGACGTCCAGCGTATTGCTACGGTTTATGAGTTTATTACCAAGACTGCCGCAGCCATAGCTTCTCCACACGAAGTTGCTCAAGTCTCGACTCAGGCCCGCAAGTCCTCTGCTACAGTGAACCGTCCAGATAAGGCGCTCTCTACCAAGCATTCTCGCCAGGTTCCCTCTCGTAATGCTACAAGGAAGCCCAATTCTAAAAGCACCTCGAAACTCCTGCCTTCCTGCCGAGGCTGTTTCAAGCATCATGAACGTCGTGACTGTCGTTTTTTCAAAGCCACTTGTGAACGATGTAATAAACTTGGACGCATTAAGACTGTATGTCGGAGTTCGCTCCGCCCTGCTAAGACTCCTGCAGCACGCCCGAAGCATATACAGCCCCGCCAAGACATGGAAGTTGACCAGATCAATCTTATTCTTCCCACAAGGAATTCTCACAAGATCATCGTTCCTCTCTCATTCTCTACTCGATCTGTCGATTTTCAATTAGACACTGGATCACCTGTCTCTATTATTAACCTGGCTACCTACCATGACTTAGGTTCCCCTTCATGCTCTCCAGCTGACATCCAGCTTGTGACGTTTAACAGAAAGAAAATTGACATTAAAGGTCAAATCCAGCTTCAGGCTAGTTATAAAGGAATTCAGAAGGCCATTCCTCTTCTCGTAGTTAACAACTACACTGCATCCAACATTATGGGCATGGATCTATTTAACTTATTTGGTTTCCAGATACATGACAACATTAACGTTGTATCTACATTGCATCCTACTTCTGACGTTACCGATCTCCTAAAGCAGTTTCCTGAAGTCTTCGACTCTCAGCTCGGAACAGCAAAAGACTATACAGCTCACATACAGCTGAAATCCGGAGCTAAGCCTCGGTTCCTCAAAGCACGTCCAGTACCCCTAGCACTTCAAGACCCGGTCACGAAAGAATTAGAAAGATGGATACAAACTGGCATTGTGGTACCAGTTACTTCTAGTCAATGGGCTACTCCACTAGTGGTAATCAAGAAACCTGATGGTAATGTTCGACTTTGTGGCGATTTTAGATCTACAGTCAACGCACAACTCGACACAGATATCTTTCCTATTCCACGTCCAGAAGACTTATTCCGTCGTCTCGCTGGTGGACAATTCTTCTCTCGAGTTGATTTAAAGAAGCATATCTCCAGCTACTTTTAGACGAAGACTCTAAGAAATTTCTAACACTCAACACTCCTCTCGGACTGCTCCAGCTCCAGCGGCTCCCATTTGGTGTTTCATCCTCAGCGGCTATTTTTCAGCGCTATTTAGCTCAACTCACTGCCTCCATTCCCGGTTGTGCTAACTACCTGGATGATATTATTGTTACGGGAAAAGATCATCAGGAACATCTAAACAATCTACGCCTCCTTCTCCAGACATTGAAAGACAATGGCCTACGAGCGAATCTCGCTAAATGTACATTCTTTCAGCCTCAAGTTCACTACCTAGGACATATCCTTGATAAGACTGGAATTCGCCCTAGTGCACAGAATGTCTCAGCTATCGTCAACATGCAAGCACCTCAGAACCTCAAGCAGCTCCAGTCCTTCATAGGCAAAGCGAACTACTATAATAAGTTCATTCCCCGCTTCGCTACAGTGGCAGCTCCATTAAACGCTCTACGTAAAAAAGGTGTTAAATTTCAATGGACTCCGCAATGCCAACAGGCATGGAAAGCCATCAACAACGCCTTAATTCAAGCTATACAACTCACTCATTTTCAGCCCGACAAGCTCATCACGCTAGCTACTGACGCTTCAGACTACGGTGTCGGTGCCGTTCTCTCCCAGAAGGATC
Source organism: Anabrus simplex (assembly GCF_040414725.1). Classification (NCBI taxonomy): domain Eukaryota; kingdom Metazoa; phylum Arthropoda; class Insecta; order Orthoptera; family Tettigoniidae; genus Anabrus; species Anabrus simplex. Next base: position 471,162,785 of record NC_090266.1, on the reverse strand, counting down.
GTCATGGACGGGAACGCCCCATCGCTTTCGCTTCGAAAACACTTAATGACCATCAACGTCGATACTCACAGATAGAGAAAGAAGCTTTAGCCATCATCTTTGGTATTCGCCGTTTCAATGAATATCTCTATGGCAACCATTTCCTGATCATTACTGATCATAAGCCTCTCGTACACTTATTCCATCCTGGTAATAAGATCCCTGAGAATTCCCTCAGAAAGCTTCAAAGATGGTCCATGTTCCTTTCTGATTATTCCTATCAGATTGTCTATCGAGCCACATCCCAGCATTTTAATGCTGATGCCCTCTCACGCTTACCAGTTGGTCCTGATACTGCCTTCGATTCTCAAGAATCTGAATGTCTTCAGTTGGACATAGAACTTGAAGATACTGTCTCCAGTTTTCCTATTGATGCTACCTGCATAGCTAAAGCTACGGATAAGGACAGTACACTTGCTACTGTGCGTACTTACATCCGCAACGGTTGGCCTCTTCAGAGCAATCTTCCCGCCCACCTTGCACCTTATCATCGTATGCAGCATCGTCTCACGACTCGTGCTGGAGTCGTACTCCTAGAAGCAGGCACCATCTTCCGAGTGGTTATCCCACTTAGCCTACAGAAACAAGTCCTCGAATTATTACACCAAAGCCATTGGGGTATATCCCGAACGAAGCAACTAGCACGTCAACACTGCTACTGGCCCGGTATTGATGCCGCCATCCAAAAGCTCATCCGTCATTGTGAACAATGTCAACTGAATCAGAACGCCCCGTCTTCTGATCTAGCTTCATGGCCTCCTGCTACTACTCCATGGGAACGAGTTCACATCGATTTCGCAGGTCCTTTCCTCAATTCCATGTGGTTAATAGTCATCGACTCACTATCGCACTTTCCATATGTAGTGGATATGCATTCGACTACTACGACCGAAGCTACCATTCGTGCTCTACAGAAGATATTTACTACAGAAGGCTTACCTCAAGTCCTCATTTCGGACAACGGACCTCAATTTACAGCTACTGCTTTTAAGAAATTTTGTACATATAATGGCATTCGTCATATCCTAGCACCGCCTTTTCACCCTCAATCTAATGGTGAAGCTGAACGCTTTGTACAAACATTTAAGAGAAGTATGAAAAAAGCTGTCTCTTCAGGCTTAACTAAAGACCAAGCATTGCTCCAACTCTTAAGCAACTACAGAACTCTGCCCGGCGCTGATAATATCACTATTGCACAGAAGCTCCATGGACGACCTCACAGAACTTTGCTTTCTCTGTTGCAGCCTCTTCCGGCCCAGTCTACGACCTCACCAACGAAGTTCTCAGTCAACGACAAGGTCTACACCCGGACATTCAGGTCAAACCCACTCTGGATACCTGGAATCATCTGCAGATCTTTGGGTCATCGTCTCTACGAAATACAGACTACGGAGAAACGTATCTGCCGCCATCAAGACCAGATACGTCTGCGCTACCGCCCATGTCCAGCTATTGATTCTATTGCTCAGCCAGATAAATCTATTGCTGAACGAGCTTTAGACCATTTAATAACAATGGGTTCCTTTCAGGACGAGACAGCGCCACTCCGCCCGGTCCCAGCTCCGGACAATCCAACAGAGACATCAGCAGCTCCGGCCCAGCATCGCAGCCGCCGCCAGCGCCGCCGCCGTTTCACGCCGTACCGGCGTATTTAGGAGGGGAGGGTGTTGTATGTCCGGCGCTCCCTTCTCGCTCCGCCAGCCAGCTACACGCGCGCCAAGTATCATTCTCCTAGCCTCGACGCGCAGCCCTCAGTGCGCGTGCCTGAACAGTCGTGTGTGTACTATAAAGAGGAACTCCCAGCCTGTCCAGATGCCCACTTGCCCCGGTGTCCAGCTCCAGAATACACCCTACGTCGAGCACGGAGGCTACTCCTCTTGAAAATGTGCTTCGACCAGGTGGACTGAATTTCTGGCAGTACGAGGTCTCACCTCTGGTCACCGCTCCTCTTCCGCTGCCCATATCCAGTCATACTATTACATACCGTTATATTTCCCTAATTAATGCAAGCTCCCTTGGTTTCGCCAAGTAAGAATTCTTCCAACATTGAACTTGCCTTTATGAACTCAATAAGGAAGGACTTTCCAAAACATTTATGTCAGTACTTCGGATAGTTTTCGACTATCGACTTTTCTTATCACAAGGACTATCTTTTCTAGATAGAAGTGGATGTAAATACTGTAAACTTGTATATAGTGTACAAAAGATAGACCCTTTCTCAAGATTCCTAATTCATTTGCTTCAAGTTAAATTTCATTTTATTTGTGTAAATAGTGTATTTTGCATTTGAAGCGAATAATAAAGTTGTGTTTTGTAAATCTCAACCTTGGTTACAACAAACTCCTCCTTGCGCAAGTAGTTAAGATGGAGAACATCGCGAGGGCCGGGCATGATGACAGAACAATTTTGAAAAACTCAAAAAATTCCAGCAACTGAGAAAATGGTTAGAGTTCGGATCAAAACAATGTTTAGCCGTCAAAAGGGGCTAAAATGAGACCCATTCAACCACGCTCTGCTACCACTTGTTACCGTGTTCTTGCGGTAGTTATGCGTGAAAGAAGGTGCGGGGTGGTGAATAGGTCTCAAGCTACGAAAGTAAAATTAATTTAAAATTTAACAAGGTTATATTTTTCTTTCAAAATAAAGAAATAACAAGCATGGCAGGTACAGAGTAGCAAGTCAAAAGGTAGTTACAATATTTACAGGATTTGGGCTTCGAGCCCCGAATTCACATTTCTAGGGCAATTAGCCCAACCTTACTCCAAAATAAGTTTTACCAGAGGGGCCGAAAACCCCATTCATGTCCCAGAGCACTTGCTCCAAATTACACAGAAAAGCCTCCTCGAGGCATACAACACTCAATTCTCGAAAAGAGCCACTCGCTCTCAACTTTAAGCCTCTCAAAGGCCACACCAAACTCCACCTTCAAGTTGTCCTCTCGGGACATAGACACAGGGGTAAAATACCCAACCTACTGAGGTCTATTAAGTGAAAAAGGGTAATTACATGACCTCTAAAATAACAATTTGAGAGAAGGCGATCTTGCGCTCCTAATACGCTTTGTTTAAAACCTACTTGGCACTAGGCCGTTAATACAAGGGCTAATCCCATACTAAAGAGGTGACTTAATAAGGAAATAATTTACATTAAGTCGAAGAAGAATAGGTTGAGAAAAATATAAGTTCACCTCAAAAATATGAGTGGGAGCTCGAGAGGGTTAAGCACTCTCTATCCCAATATGTAGTTTAAAAGATAGAATAGATAGAAGTTTCTTTACATTTTAAGGAAGGTTACATAATGGAAAAACTTCGGACCCGCCCCGAGAGTTAAACTGCTGAGCAAGCAAGAAAAGAAATAATTAGTCGCCCATTACCTGGTTGTTGACTGTCGCCGAAGAAAGAGGCGCTTCCCGCCCCCTGCTATGTACTTTACACACTGAAAGATGGAACAGAAGTGGCCCGGAGACCCAAAAATCAGCAGTTTATATCCTCTCGCGGAAGGTTCGAGGCGTTAGGGGAATGAGAACACCCTCCCACAAAAACTTTTATTGGGTAGGATACCGCAACATATTCCAGTTGGGGGAAGCTACATTCAATTGGTCAGAAATAAATTAAAGAAATTCGGGATAGGCTAAATACAAAACAAGGGGAAAGAGAGGGGTATACAGCCAACTTAAGCAATAACAGAAAGAAATTTAACAAGAAACAAACTTTTGAAATAAAAATTTCTCCAAAAAAAAAACAGTTCTTTCACTCCGCACTAGGGTGCACTATTGTTGATCTTCAGTAGTGTCCTCTAGAAGAGAAAGTTCACACTTCTTACTACAAGCAAAACAAAAATACGTCGAAAATGACATAGTTCAAAAACTCCAAATTTTCCACGTAGTGACATCTTCTGAGAAACTTGAAAATTAATACCATCAATAAAGTTCAGACTTCCTCCAGCAGAGGAGTTTCAATTGGCGCACATTTTAAATTAGCGGCGTGGAGGTGTACCGCCCGGTACAATAATAATAATAATAATAATAATAATAATAATAATAATAATAATAATAATATTGATAATAATGATATTCACGTCAGGATTAAATCGAGATGATGATAATAATACGTTCAGCAGTTAGGTAAGTGAGATTTGCAGTTTATATTGATATCCAGTGAAGCATGATAAAATTTGGCATTTCGAGAAATTTGAATTTTGTGACACCGTGTATTTGTGATAAAGAGAATTACGGCAAGTTGTTTTGCTCCTGAGGTCCGGAAAAATTTCGAGATGTTAATTTTGAGATCATTATAAAGTTGTTTGGTTATGGGATCACTTGAATTTAAAAGTTTCAAGCAAGAAGAAAATGGATTGTAATAGAAATGAAAAATGAGAATAATTAGGAAGAAGTTAAAGGCAGAGTAAGCCTGTATTTTATGAGTGATGTAGAATGAGCATGAGGCCGATGATAAGAGGCCCTGTAGTTCGACGGAGAGGATTTTTTGTGACATGGTGTATAAGTTGTGCAATATTTCTGAGACAGCCTGAATAAGAGGAGCGATGTCCTATAGCGATCGAGAACGATTGAAGAATGTAAGGCTTGTCAAATCCAAGCGAGTGTGTTGTAATGCCTATTTTAAGTACAAGCTGATGTTCTCCCATAATTATTATTTTATGTAAGACCGTAGGTAACGGCAGTTAACTGTAGGTGACGATTCCATATTATACCAGCGAAGTGCATTTTGTGATAGCCGTCCTCACGAACAAAATACATATTGACACCAGGTCAAGATGACAATTATTGTAAATTGAATTCTATTCTGTATCTTTACGAGAAGAAAACATCGCGGACTGGAAACGTTGTGGGTAAGAGAATGAATTTTATTAGAGTGAGAGTTTAGCCTGCGCATGTTGATGAGTATTTACTTCACTGGTCAGTTCGCGATGATACATGTTTGGAGTGTTGACATTCCAGGTCAGTTGGAGTCTCGCACTCGAGTAATGTCATGAATATCGTGGTGCTTGTGATTATTGTTTTCAGTGATATTACGTAACATCAAAGAGATTTGAGTTTATTTTTATTTAGCGAACTTCAACGCATGCTTTGAAAAGTAATGGGTATCAGATTAAGCTATTCTAACTTGTTGTTTAATTTCAATTTCACGCTTTATCGTAGGGAATAGACACAGTAATATTTCCAGACTCAAATTCATTTCTGTTGCGAATTTCACTTCATGTGTTAGAGTTTCATCGAGGATCAGATTTACATATCCGGACAGTGTGTTAAAGTCACGACTTCGCCTGGCAGTATGAGTGATGTGTAGATACCATAATGTTGGCTCAACGTGTAGATTTAGCATGCCGCGTGTATTACAATTATTGTTAAGGATGAGTAGACACTGTAACGTTGACTCAACGACACGATTTGGACGCCGTCTGTACATAGCCAAGTCATCGATTAGGCATTTTTGTGAATCAACTTGAACGATGTTAGTGTTTGCAGTAGTGGATATGAGTGTGGAAGTTATTAGCAGGTACTAATTAGGTCATGTTTCGCCATAATACTTACTAGCCGGAAGGTGCTCCCATAATAGCTTTTCATCAGTAGTGGCATGAATGCAACTGTTGTCTTACGTGGAAACCTGGCTAATGGAGACTGATCCCTACTACTTAGCTAAGTGTGTTGAAGTTTGATGAACTTTCGTTCCTAAGTGTTCCTTTTTCTTTACTTTCAGATTTATTGTTCAGGTGTACGGTATATTATAATAGTGCCGTGTGTTGACACTTAGTTAATTTTTGTAGGCCTTATACTACGTATGCGGTTTCGATTCGTCAGTTGTTATTATATTTTAATTTAATTTTACATTATTCACATCATTTGTGTGAGATATTGATCTACCGACCACTTGTAGCTTGGTTTAAGAGGACAAGCGTAGGCAGACAGAATTTTAATTGTAGTCGTAGTTATAGGGAGTGGAAAATATTTTATGTTGTTTGTTTTATATTGTGGAATTGTATTTTAACGAATTTAACGACGTAACTGTTTCATAACCTGGAAGTTGATTTAGTAAGAACATTTCCAATTGATTTATCACTTTTCTTTAACTTCAGTGTTTGGAGTTCCTTCTAAACGCATAATGAATTAATGTTGCCCTGCACTTCGCAGTTTTGTTCCTTCGGAACGATGTAACGTAGGTCCCATCGATTCAAGTGTTGTTGGTTCCTTCTGAACATCTGTTTGGGGTGATGCATATTTTAGCATCGGAATTCCTCTGTAACTTAAGGGTGTCAAGAGATAACAATACATGGTTGAATTTTATTTTGACTGTGACAATTGCTGTTAACTTGTAACGAACACCATGCTTTCAGGTAATATTTTGCAACCTATCCAAAGCAACTGATAGTCGATTTGGTTCGATTGAGGATTCATTCGGGAGATGTTCCAATATCCGCTAGTGTAGCCGACTGGTGGATAAAGTCAACTGAATGTAAATCTGGAATTCTACTTGTTGAAGGTCAGATTTTCCACGGATCGTGTGGGTTAACTCTCAGTTACCGTTTGGATAAATGTTGCCCGACTTTCAGGTTTTCTATTCTTTTTCTAGTTTTTCTGTCCATGGATATTACAATGCATTTTCATTCTTTGGAAGACAATAGCATAAATAATTTCAATATATTTTTACCACTCACGTTATGCATTGTGACTGCGTTATAACATGTTGTGAAAAATTTAAATAATTTGTCTCGCCTCTTTAGTAACACTATTTATCGTGATTACATTGAATAAAATTTTTAGTAAGCGCATTTTTGCTCCTCATTTGAAGTATTTATCCTGTCATCTGAACTCTAGCGATTAGTCAGTGAAGTGACAGAAAAAAACTCGTAACCACCCCAAGATCCGAGAGACGACATTGCTCTACCGAAGTAGCCGAGGCAGACGACCAGCGATGCAAAGGTAAGTTCAAGGGTTCAATATGCTAACGTGTAAAGGAAAATTAACCTCAAATACATTATACTGTATGAATGCGTAAATTCTTCATGCAAACATACATTCCTACAGTGAGGTACGGCAAGGTTAATTTTTCTTTACACTTCCGCATAGGAAAATGAACACATCAAAATTGTTCTGATGGACTGCATATCCATATGTGGCTGGGAGACGTTTCCAGTCTTAATGCACATAATGGAGAGGAAGAGCGTTGTTAAGATACGTGGTATTGCTCAGACGGCGATGGTATTAATAGTGATGCGATCAGTTAGCGATAACGAAACATCTATGTAGATGCACATATCAGCCAGCTAGCTTCAATCGGATGATCGGCGTTTCACAAGCAGAGGCATACGTTATTACTACGAAGATCACTTCAAAACCAATGCAACGCTTTCTTTACAAATTCACATTTTCTGTAAACTTATTTTATATAGAGGACATAGAATCAGTCTTAAAGCTTGTATTCGAATTTTGTTCAATCAGTTTCCACTCATAGCGCTGCCCTAGAACTCGTTCAAGCTGGCCACTGAGCAAGTCCGTCAAAAGCAACATGTTATTCTGATGCTTGTTGTTTAAAGGGCCCCAACATCTAGATCTTGGCCCAAACCTGCTGTTGTAAGAGTCCCTGTGTTGTGAGAATGAGTCCATGAAAAACATTCACAATAGTGTCTGACTCGTTGGCTGAACGGTCAGCGTAATGGCCTTCGGTTCAGACGGTCCCGGGTTCGATTCCCGGCCGAGTCGGGGATTTTAACCTTAATTGGTTAATTCCTACGGCACGGGGGCTAGGTGTATGTGTTGTCTTCATCATCATTTCATCCTCATCACGACGCACAGGTCGCCTACGGGAGTCAAATAGGAAAACCTGCACCTGGCGAGCCGAACCCGTCCTGGGATATCCCGGCACTAAAAGCCATACGACATTTCATTTCATTTCATTCAAAACAGTTTGAAACAAGCGTGTGGGGATGGAGCTGCCGACCGCAGTACAGTAAGCCACTGGGCACTAGGTTTTTCGGACAACAATACTCGCGTCAAAGTTCAAGATTCTGTATGTAGATGCAGACCACACGCCGTAAAAGCATCGGAGAATGAGAAGTTCCTTAACAACATTATTATGGTCAACAGACGTACCGAATAAACGTAAGCGGAATGTCGCATCAATTTGGACTTTGGAAAGCAAGTGTTTGTAAGGTGATATGGTACATTAGTTCTGGAGTGACCCTCGTGTTAAAAGTATGTTAGTGACGTAGGGTAGGTGTCTGCCGTGTCTATGTATTGAAGCTACAGTCTACCTATTTGTAGAAGATACCTGATATTACTCAAAGGAATCATGTTTCTAACTGGGAAGTCCTGGCACGACAGGAAGTTCAGATCGAAGACTAAGATTGATTCGGTAGATGCAATTGATTCAGAAACAGGTTTCTTGAGAACGAACAGAACTACTCCGTCAGTTTCGTCATCATGAAGGAAAGTGCATGAATTTGACGATAATAACTTACTCTAAAAGAAGATGTAAGTTATATAGCCCCAGTTAACATATGTCCGTATAGTAACTACGTACAAATAGTGTAAGGCACGGTTACTTACAGACGACTTCTACTGATAAATGGAGATGATTTGTAAATTAAAAGAGAAGGCTTATTTAATGTAAGAGTACATCACCAGATTATCTTGATAGAATGCAGTGCTATGATACCGCCTATGACACATGACACTGACAGAAGGGTTTGTTGTTAGCAGTCGTGTTTTTCTTATTGCAAATGAGTGACCTCTGAGACTGTGAGGAATGCTATACATGAACCAGACAACAGGATACGTTTGAAGTCCTCCCCTTCCAGTGGTTGTTCTTTTGTGAACCCTGCCTGGTTATCTGGTTAGGGTTTCATTAATTAGTGCTCGTTGACTTCCATAGAAGATCTCCAGAAGGACCAGTGCTCTCTTCCGCTGGATAAAAAAAGAACTCAGTGATTTTATAATATAATCCGTTAAATGTATGGCATGCTGTCATACCGAAGAGAGCGTCTTAATACACAAAGAGGCCTGCATAGGTTTATCTGAAGCCTTATACCGGCCTTCCTCTCATCGTAGTGCCGTTGACATATCTGCAGGAATAAGAACTGATATCCCATGCCGCAGTTCAGTAACATTGCCCAGATTTGCTTCAGTGCAACGTGTGGTGTTAGGTAAAAGTCTTCCAATTCCCTGCTTTAATTGTGAAGATTCAAGCCACCCTTCATTAGGTCATCTTGACAGAGCGAGTAGGCTACGCGGTTTGATCACGTAGCTTCGATCTTCATTCGGGAGATGGTAGGTGCTAATTCCACTGTTGGCAGTCTTGATTATGGTTTTCCGTTGTTTCTATTATTCACACCAGTCAAATTCTGGAGCTGTACCTCAATTAAGACCAAGGCCGCGTCCTTCCCTTTCCCATATTTGTGTAGCTCGAAAACCTTCAATGTTTTAGTGAGACGTAGAATCACTATTAAAAGGAAGTCATGTTGAAATTCCAGCACAGAATTTCGTTGTGTTCACCGCCAGGGTCATGGTCCAGATGTTTAATTATCGGTTCTCCTACGGATTTTAGACTGATTGGACGGAATGAAACAGCATGAGGGGCAAAAGGACTGGTTTTAAATCTCACTTTCGGCCAATCCAAGAATGTTATTCGGTGGCTTCTCAACTCCAAATGCAGAAGAATGCTTGTGTGGTACCCAGTATACAGACTAGGGTCACTTTCTTAATATGTATAGCACCATTTCATACAAATGCACGTAAACCAGCCAAGGTAGCACAACCATACAGATTAACGCATGGATTTTACTCACACTGTAAGAACCTGTCCGTCGTCTAGTGAATATTGAACTATGGACACTGATATTTAGGATAGTCTAAACAATAGTAACAAGCCACCGCATATGAAATTAATATTACATTTAGCGTAAAATAATTATAGCAATGTCTCTCAGGAATCCACTCATATTTTACAGAATAAAATTTAAAGTGTTCCAATACAAGCTGTGAATCATAATAATATTACAACTGTATCGCATAGAAATTCGCAGACACCTTCAATGTTTTCAATACTTTAACACTACGATTTACAGTAGATCAAGGGTACAATGATTTACCACCTGATTAATATCGTACGTATTACACCATGACATATAAACTTATAATTTTCAGAGCATTGATTTATTTTCTTGAAGCATCCTACATTTTAGGGAAAAGGCTCTGAGCAGCTACAGGTAATATATTTGAATTATCAGATCCTCGACTTACAAGGGAATATTAATCACAGTTAAATCCTCCCTAAGCTGGCTTATTTGTACAAGTGTTTTTCTGTGATTCTCACATTTCAATTGCTCGCAGCACTTTATGCACCTGGATTCTACAACACTCTCACATTAATATGATTTGATGTGATTGCTTTCTCCCTCCTTTCTGTCTGAAGGTATATGGAGCAGTTTTCACTGGACGAGTGGGACCCTCAGATGAAATATACCTTTTAGTCCATGATGTTGAGATGGAACTCTAACGTTAAGTACATTATACTGTAGAGGTGCGTAAATAAGTCATGCAAACTTACAGTCCTAGACTGCGGTACGGTAAGGTTCATTTTCCTTTCTACGTAAACAAAAATCATCACAACGAATATTGTTCTGACGGACTAAATATACGTACGTGGCTGGGAGGCGCGACCAGCCAGTCTTAAGGAAAATAATGGATGGGAATAGCATTGTGAGATATAACCCTTTGCCCGAACAGCGACGATTTCCGGCCCATTATATTTGGATTCTTAATATTTTTTACGCCAACGGCTGTAGCCGTGTTGAAACACCGGATCCCGTGAGATCTCCGAAGTTAAGCAACATTGGGCGTGGTCAAGATTTGGATGTGTTGCCATGCGCTGTTGGTTGGTGGGTAAGGGAATGGAGGAGCGGAAAGGAATTGGCCACCCTACCGCACGTAAACTCTGACTCAGACACACACCTGCGGAGGTTCGGAACTGCCTTCTGGAAGAATACACCCTTACCTATATATTTTCTATGATTTCATTGATTGATTTCATTGAAGTTATTCTCTCTGAGGGAGTATCAGGTGGATAACATTCTGTAAGCAAGTGTCTGTGCGCTTGGACCCAACTGTTTAATTAACAGATAGTTATGAACACTGTACTGGCAACGGTTAAAATATTTTTCTCTGCTTTGTGGTGTGAGTTATTTCGTACAATATGCCTACTATTTATAGGTTTCTGTATCTAAAATGATATCTCATTCCATACCAATACCTAAAGACCGATGATCTGTCAACGTTTTACTCTCTCTTCGTGAACTCTCAAGGTACCTAGTCTCACAAACTACCTAGGTATGTTAAGTATTATATTATTATCATTCTTATTGAAAAATGAAATGGCGTATGGCTTTTAGTGCCGGGAATGTCCGAAGACAAGTTCGGCTCGCCAGGTGCAGGTCTTTCGATTTGACTCCCGTAGGCGACCGGCGCGCCGTGATGAGGATGAAATGATGATGAAGACGACACATACAACCAGCCCCCGTGTCAGCAAAATTAAATAATTAAGGTTAAAGTTCCCAACCCCGCCGGGAATCGAACCTGGGACTCCTGTGGCCAAAGGCCAGCACACTAACCATTTAACCATGGACCCGGACATCATTCTTATTATTTTCTTTTCAGTGAAGGGTGAAAATGCAATTAGGTATCCCACAGATCCAAGCAAAACCACTCGAAATTCTAATGATCAAGATGTCCCAAGTATCTAAAACTTGCAGCAAAAACAATCACGGCAACTACCAGTTTAACAATCCTGGAGGAGTTTATTATCTCACTGTGCGTACTTGGTTTGGTTAACGCGGTATTTCATACAATAGATGCATGTCGTCACAAGCACTGAATTTCCTAAAAATATGTTGTGACCAACAGCGTATTTAGATGGCTTTTGTGTGAAAGCTTATGAAACTACCGAACTACTATAGATCAAAAGTTTCCACCCCAACCATCTTCCAACCTGAAGTTCTTTACAGGTAAGCACACTTGGACTTTTACGTAATTATTAACTAATAAGCCACGGAATCTGCAGTTTTACACTGAATTGAAGCCATTGCGGGGAACAATCATGTCCGTTGAACTTTGATTTGTGTAATCAACGAAGTTAATTAGGATCGGGAAAAATGTTAAAAATTTCAAATTGATGTCAGTGTGCCTGAAGGAAGAATGAATTCGTCTGCTCCGACGCATGCAATTTCGAATATCATTGGCTTACTTCTAAAACCTCGTATGTTACAATGCTCTTCCTAACCATTATATTCTTTGAGAATGATCACGCCTCCCAGCCACATATTTACATGCAGTCCATCAGAACCGTTTTCGTAGTGTTCATTTTCCCATGCCGACGTGTAAGGGAAAATGGACCTTACCATACCGTATTGAAGATATGTTGTTTCTATGGCGAGTTTAAGCACTCATACCGATTAATGTATTTAAGCTTCGTTTTCCATGACAATGCCGCATAGGAAAATGAACACAACGAAAACTGTTCTGATGGAGTGTACATCCGTATGTGGCTGGGGGGCGTGACCAAACTTAAGGAAGAAAATGTATAGGAAGTATATTGGGAGAGGCGAGATTTTAGAAGTAAGCCATTGATATGCTCTAGCAGGAATTTTGACAGATTGCATATACTCTATTTTAGCGATTGTGTTCCCCATCTAATATTATTATTACCTGTTCCACATAATTATAGGTTATAAGCATTCTTTCTCAGTTTGTCTGCTCTATTTTTGAAAGTAATAGGGTTACGTGGGAGATTTAAGCATACATTTTAAAGTTTAAACGGACAATGATCAGAAACTGAATCAATTTCCACTTCAGGTCTATCGTACGCCACCAATTTCAGTTAAGTGCGCTAATTTAGTCTGATCTTAGCACAATTTTAATGGCATTTTACACTCGTGTAAATGATAATTAAAATAAAAAGAGTGATCGTTTGTCATCTACTGTCTTTCGTCCCGTTTCACTGCAACGGATAAGAGTTGTGAGCTCCATAAAAAAATCTTCTGATATTTATCGTCATCCCACAATATAGAGCAATGGAGGAGAAGAGGGGATCATTACAGAATAAAGGAGTCAAAAGTTACTCCGGTATTTCCCCGCCTGGAATGTGCACTTCCTGTTGGACGTTTTATAAAAAATACTCAGTATATTTATTAATTCCCTTTCAGCTGTTTGTACAGTTTAAATATTTGATGGACTTAATGAGTGTAAGGTTGCAAGGTTGTAAGTGGAAAAAATTATTGCAACAGTTGTAGGCAATAGGCCGCCTCTGTGGTGTAGTGGTTAGCGTGATTAGCTGCCACCCCCGGAGTTCCGTGTTCGATTCCCGGCTCTGCCACGAAATTTGAAAAGTGGTACGAGGGCTGCAACGGGGTCCGCTCAGCCTCGGGAGGTCAACTGAGTAGAGGTGGGTTCGATTCCCACCTCAGCCATCCTCGAAGTGGTTTTCCGTGGTTTCCCACTTCTCCTCCAGGCGAATGCCGGGATGGTACCTAACTTACGGCCACGGCCGCTTCCTTTCCTCTTCCTTGCCTATCCCTTCCAATCTTCCCATCCCTCCACAAGGCCTCTGTTCAGCATAGCAGGTGAGGCCGTCTGGGCGAGCTACTGGTCATACTCCCCAGTTGTATCCCCCGACCAAGAGTCTGAAGCTCCAGGACACTGCCCTTGAGGCGGTAGAGGTGGGATCCCTCGCTAAGTCCGAGGGAAAAACCGAACCTGGAGGGTCAACAGATGATGATGTAGGCAATATACAAAAAACTACATATCGCCCCTTAAGAATTAATACCGCGTATCTGACAATGCTCTTCCTATCCATTATTTTCCTTAAGATTGGTCATGCCTACCGGCAACATATGGATATGTAGTCCATGAGAACAATTTCCGTTATACTCATTGTCCTATACCACCTTTAGGAAAATGATCCTTACCGTTCCATACCGTACCGTATGTCGGCATGTAGTATTTGCTCACTCCTACAGTAAAATGTATTTAAGGTTCATTTCCCTTTATACGCAGGCATAGGAAAATGTGCACAACCAAAATTGCTCTGATGGACTGCATATCCATATGTGGCTGGGAGGCGTGACCAGTCTTGAGGAACATAATGGATACGAAGAGCATTGCGATAATGATATTTTGTCTTAAGGGGCAATTTGAATCAGCTAAATAACTCTAAACAACATTCAGTGTAAAGGGATGACACTGAAGTCAGTTCTCCCGCTCCCACGTACAGGCACGTTACTGTAAAACAGGCTAGAGTCATTCTTACGCGGGTGTCGTTACGATTATGGTCCTTTTTAGCAGTGATCATCGTTCGTATTTTGAGTTAGCCGATTACGTGATTTTCTGGAACTTGCTTCCAATCGCGTCCAGTATACCAACATTTATCTTCTGATAAAACGTGCCTTTTCCGCATTTTTGCGAGTGGGCAGGGTGCCTCAGTAGGCTGGCCCTGAGCAGTCTCCTCGATACCTATAATCTCATGTCATTCCACTTCATTCATTATTAGAACTCAGGGAACTTCCAAGCCATCTATATATGGGAAGTCGCTTTCCCTATATTCTCCATCGCACCGACTCAGACAGGTCTTAAGGCGACGATGATATAGGCCAAGAGTGAAACTTTGAAGGAATCAATCAATTAATCAATAAATAAATAAATCAATCAATCAATCAATGACCACTACTTTGCATTTAGTGCTATCGCTGAGGTGGCAAATTCCCTATCATTTGTTCACCTAGACTTTTCTTAAGTTATTTCATGGGAGTTGGACATTTATCGAACATCGCCCTCGGTTAATTTTTCAATCCCTAATTTACGTTCCCATAAACGAATTATTCGCATTACTTTTTCTGTTTCCTTTCTGGGTCGTTCCCCACATAACTGATTATCTTTCCAAATAATTCCGCGTCATCGTCACGCCTTCTGGGTCTGTACAGCCCAACGAGCTAGAAAGAGCACTACAGAGTGGCTGTAACACCACCATATTTAAATCCTCATGAACGCCGCGTCTACCACATTTTAAGCGTACAAGGCCTACGGTAACGACGTTCTATAAATAGGCCTACGTTTGAGGGCATTTTTGTTTTTTGTTGCTAGTTTTTTAACGTCTCACCTTCTCACATATGATTTTTGGTGACGTTTGGAAAGGAAAGGGCTAAAACTATGAAGGAAGAGACCGTGGCCTTCAGGTACAGCAGCAGCATTTGCCCGGTGTGGAAATGTAAAACCGTATTCTGGCCCGCTGATCGTGGGGATCGAAAGCACCATCTCTCGAATGAAGCCTGACAGCTACAGGGCCAGAATAGCTCAGCCAAATCCCTCGGAGAAAACACTTCATAGGAGTATTTCCTCTTTTTTTTAGTTTGGTAGTGTTTCCATTTCTGATGAGGAATTTCTCCCTGCTCATAAATGTTAATGGTAATTTACGCATGATGACTTTTTGACAGAGGACGTTATTAGGGAGTTGTTATTTCAAGTAGAAGACTATTAACGATACAAGAAAGGGCATGCTTATCTCTTGCTACGGTTCGAAGGAGTTCCATTAGGAACAGAGCTGATATCACTGACCTATGCCCTCGAGCTCTCTTAGCACTCAGTTTGTTTCTTTTGGTCTCTCATAAAAGAAATATCTCAAGTGGTGTCCGCATTAATGTAGGTTCCCTTTCTTAACCGCATACCAGGATACTAATATTAGATAGGCCAGACATGGCAAGCATTAAGTCGATGCGTTGAAGCCAATTAATACCACCGAACGATCAGATAGAATCTCGTTACTATGACTTCACCGATTTTACAACCAAACAGGTAAGTAGGGATCAGTAAAAGAATTCCTTTCAACACGTTTCAGAAACTTAAAATGTCTGTACGGTTTAAGAAAGGAACAGGAGAGCAAACAAAACATCGTCGTTGAAAAAACAAAACCGCGTATCTGACAATGGTCTGCCTGTCCATTATTTGATTGGTCACGCCTCCCAAACACATATGAATATGCTGCCCATCAGTACAATTTTCGTTGTGCTCATTTTGCTATGCAGTTGTGTATTTTTCAAGTTCCTTTTGCCTGGTGTGAAAACTGGAAACCACGGAAAACCATCTTCAGGGCTGGGGACAGCGGAGATAGAACCCAGTATCTCCCGGATGCAAGCTCACAGCTGAGCGCCCCTAACCGCACGGCCAACTCGCCCTGTCAGTTGTGTAAAGGAAAATGAACTTCAGTACGATACAGTACGAATGTATGTTTGCATGCCATATAATATCACTACAGTATATTGTATTTAAGGAACATTTTCCTTTACACAAACGCATAGCAAAATGAACACAACAAACATTGTCCTGGTGGACCGCATATCTATAATGAGTTTGGGAGGCGTGACGTGTCTTAGCAAAATAATGGGTAGGGAGAGCATTTTGACATACGAAGTATTAATCAATCACTACTGATCTGCATTTAGCCGGGCTGAGTGGCTCAGACGGTTAAGGCGCTGGCCTTCTAACCCCAACTTGGCAGGTTCGATCCTGGCTCAGTCCGGTGGAATTTGAAGGTGCTCAAATACGACAGCCTCGTGTCGGTAGATTTACTGGCACGTAAAAGAACTCCTGCGGGACTAAATTCCGGCACCTCGGCGTCTCCGAAGACCGTAAAAGTAATTAGTGGTACGTAAAGCAAATAACATTATTATTATTGTTATGATCTGCATTCAGGGCAGTCGCCCAGGTGGAAGATTTCCTATCTGTTGTTTTCCTAGCCTTTTCTCAAATGATCGCAAAGAAATTGGAAAATTATTGAACATCCCCCTTGGTAAGTTATTCCAATCCCTAACTCCCCTTCCTATAAACGAATTTTTACCCCAATTTGTCCTCTTGAATTCCAACTTTATCTCCATATTGTGATATTTCCTACTTTTAAAGACACCACTCAAACTTATTCGTCTACTGATGTCCTCCCACGCCATCTCTCCACTGACAGCTCGGAACATACCACTTAATCGAACAGCTCGTCTCCTTTCTCCGAAGTCTTCCCAGCCCAAATTTTGCAACTTCTTATGTGTGTATTGTTTCATCAACGATTACAAAAGTTAAACTTGTTACTTCGAGATACTAAAAATTCGAGTAATGAAGGTTAGAGATATCGACATTCGACTGTAGATATAAAGGGTGCGGAGCTCGTTAGCTGCGGTCGCTTAAGTGCGACCAGTATCCAGTATTCGGGAGATAATGGGTTCGAGCCCCACTGTCGGCAGCCCTGAAGATGGTTTTCCGTGGTTTCCCATTTTACGCCAGGCAAATGCTGGGGCTGTACCTTAGTTGAGGCCACGGTCGATTCCTTCCTACTCCTATCCCTTTCCTATCCCATCGTCGCCGTAAGACCTATCTGTGTCGGTGCGACGTAAAGCAAGATTGTAAGAAAAAATAAACAAAAAGGATATAAAGGGTGGGGGAAAGAGCGTGAACCGGCTGTGTAAGCGTTAGAGCTTTGGTCATACTGAAAAATAATTGAAAAATAACGCGATTTCTCACGCCATCTTCATTTTATCCGCTGCTGGCGTTGGCCAATTAGACTGCAAAATCAAATGGGCTTTCTGAGCGGGTTTTGCTAAATCTGCATGTGAAGTTAGACCGGCTTCAAAGCACCAATCCAGGGAAAACAAAATCTTCGCCAGTTGATGGATTTGAACACTGGCCTCCAAGTGGACTGAATCGCCTCATATTAAGCACACTACGACCACATCGTCTAAAACCCACGATATGCTTGTGTTTGATGCTGATTTATTGGCAGGGCTCTCAAGCTGATTTACTGATTTAGCCACACCACCTAGCAAAGCCCATTTAAATTTACACGAGGATAGCCTACTTCAGCAGCTGATAAAATGACAACGGGCGAGATATCAAACTTTTTTTTTTCAAATTATTCAAAAGTATGACTCGTATGCCCGTTTCACGTTGTACAATTCTTATTGGTAGTGAACTTAGGGCTCTTGGCACTTTCGTGCACTTAGCTACTATTACATTACTCTGTATAATACCAATACTACAACAATTAAGCGACACTACGAATATAATAATAATAATAATAATAATAATAATAATAATAATAATAATAATAATAATAATAATAATAATAATAATAATAATAATAATAATATGGTGTAGTAGTATGATTAGCTGACACCTCCAGAGGCCCGGGCTCGATTCGCGGCTCTGCAACGAAATTTGAAAAGTGGTACGAGGGCTGGAACCGAGTCCACTCGGCCTAGGGAGGTCAACTGAGTAGAGGGGAGTTCGATTTCCAACTCAGCCGTCCCCGAAGTTGTTTTCCGTTGTTTCCCATTTCTCCTCCAGGCAAATGACTGGATGGTACCTAACTTAAGGCTACGACCGCTTCCTCCCCCCTTCCTTCTCTATTACTTCCAATCTTTCCATCCGTTCACAAGGCCTCTGTTCAGTATAGCAAGCGAGGACACCTAGGTGAGTAACTGATCCTCCTCCCTAGTTGTATCCTCGACCCAAATTCTCACGCTCCAGGACACTGCCCTTGAGGCGATAGAGGTGGGATCCCTCGCTCAGGCCAAGGGAAAAGCCAACCCTGGACGGTAAACTGATTAAGAAAGAAAAGAAATAATAATAATAATAATAATAATAATAATAATAATAATAATAATAATAATTTTAAAGGAAATTGCCGAACAAACTGATTTGCAGATATCGTTTGAGAAAACAGAAGTAATGACTAACATCAAAGAGGCTCCACCAAAACTCCATACAAAATACGGGGACATCACCCGAGTAGACAAATTCAAATACCTGTGTGAGATCATCATGAAAAATCGACTGGACAAAGAAGCACTTCAGGAGCGAGTACGCAAACTGGAAATAGCCTACCAAACATCCCGCACAATCTACAACAAAAAATGCCTTTCCCAAAACACCAAGATAAGTCACTATGAAACAGTTCTGAAGCCAGTAGTTCTATATGCAGCCGAAACCCTGTCTCTAAATGCCAACAAAGGACTCCTTGAAGAACTGGAGAAAAGAGAACGCAAAATTGTGAGAGGAATCTTGGGATCATAGTACAGAAATGGAATCCACCAAAAGGGATCCAACAAGGAAGTCTACAGCAAAATAGACAAAAATTACTGACACAATCAGAAAAAGACGGGCACGATTTTACGGTCATCTGAAAAGAATGTACGGAAGAAGGTTAACTAAAAAAATCATTCACTTTTTTGATTCAAACCCCAAAACCACAATTCCCTGGTTTGGAAATACCAAAGAAGACCTGCAAATGCTACATAATTCAGCTGAAGACGCCCCTAACAGAGATCTCTTCCGCAAGAAAATATTGACGAACGGGCTAAACCGAGACGAGCAACCGAAGAGAAGACACGGTGCCCCTTGAACAGAGGAGCGTAAGCAGGTCCACTCACAAAGAATGAGGGAAATTTGGGCTCTAAAGAAGGCCAAGTTCAGTGTCAAATGCAACAAGACTTAACGTGGTCCTTGATGGCCCCAGCGAAATATATATAATAATAATAATAATAATAATAATAATAATAATAATAATAATAATAATAATAATAATAATAATAATAATAATAATAATGTTAATGATAATAATAATTATTATAATATTGCATCCGTTTTTTAAAGTATTTCGGGGATTTTTCTCTTCTGAAAAACTTTATAGACATTAATGAAATTAGACTGCAATTCAGAAGGAGCAGAAAAATTCTGAACCTCAAAAATGAGAATAAGCCTACATTTATAACATTTACTACTGAAGACAAAGTTAAGCCTAATAATTAAGTTAGTATTATTAATATTATTAACGAAATTTATTAAATAACTTTTACTCCGTTAACGTTGATGATTGTTAAATATCTTTGAATTGTGTTTGGTAAAGTAGGAATAGGATGGATAAAGGGTATAAAAATCGAAGCTCCATAAAACTAAGTATTTGGTGTGCGTGCGGGTGGGGGGGGATAATACACCGTGAAGTATTTTGTTACAATATTACGTGTGCTCCTAGTGGAAGAATAGCAAAGTCGTTTTCCAACCACTTCACATTTGATCGCTAATTGTCAAAGACATATTTGTAAACGGTTTGGGACTGGATCAAAAGCAAACAGCTCGAATTTAAAAGACACTCATTACCTCGTATCAGCTTTTAACCGGAAAGAGAACAAGATTGCCCCGTGATCAAGCAAAAGGAATGATGGAATAGCCATGTTGAACCCATATCAAACAGGGTTCATCTTACAATGGAAATGATAGAGGAAAAGTGTAGAAGTGCTGCATAGTATAAATTTGTAGCATGAAGGTTTACGCAAGTTGATATCGTGCAGTGGCTGCTACTCCCGAGTTCGGTAGAAAATTACGTTAATGATTAAGGGTGTTTAAAGGGATCTGAGTTTGCAAAAAGGAACTAGGGAACGAAGGAATGTATATAGTCACTGCCCAAGCAATGCCGCGTATCGGACAACGCGCTTCCTCTCCAATATTTTCCTTTGGTCACGCCTCCCAGCCACATATGGATATGCAGTCTATCAGAACAATTTTTGTTTTGTTAATCTTGGTAAGCGGGCGTGGAAAGAAAACTGACCTTACCGTACCTCACTGTGCGAATGTGTCTTTGCCTGACGTATTTACGTCCTCCCACAGTATTTAAATTTCATTGTCTTTTTACACATCGGCGTAGAAAAATGAAAGCAAAGAAAATTGATCTATTGGACTGCATAGTCACAGTATGCACAGCATGCACAGTCTTAGGGAGAATAATGGATGGGACGATTATATTCACATATTCGGTATTTCTCGCGCGCTTTATCAAGTGTCACTTTAATTTCGTGATTCAGATTTACTGTAAATTTGATAACCTTATAGGTCTACATAGTGTAGGCTATGTAATGCACTTTCAGTACATACAGTAGTTATTTTAATTGAGTTGCGGACATTGATGTGTCCTTGGGCTCTTTCACTACCTCTCCTTCAATTGTATTACAATTAATAATCATAATAATAATAATAATAATAATAATAATAATAATAATAATAATCATGTTTCTACTGAGGTCAAGAGCAAGTACATAAACTTGATGTCATACTTGACTGCTGATCTTATCATAACAAGCCGAACAACCAAGACGTAGAATCCGAGATAAATGGATGCATTTGACAGAGATTCGAAACTAGGTGAGAAGCTAGTGAGGATGTCACTGAGCTCTTAAGCAAAGGTTGCAAATGTGATGAACAGCAGATCTGAAAATAAGTTAAAAACTCATCACTTTGTGGAGAGTTCAGGGAGATTACCGTGTTACTTCTATGAAATGTCCCCTGGTTTGAATATAAGTTAGATAGCTGCCTGTCAGCTTTAACTGTATCGTGGCATGCACCCACACAATAGCACGCTACGCATTTTGCGGTACTCGACGCTGGACGTTTGGAAGCTTCTGAACGCATGAACGCGCCTTGCATTTCGCACGAGTCTGTCTCTATTTCAAGGCTGGGTGCCCCCCATGTTCCAAACTTGTGCGATTACGGATAGTAACACCTAATCCTCTAATGTTTCAATATATGCCAGTTGAGGGACCATAGGAAACAAAACTTTATTTGCTTACCGATTGAAGCATTTCGTGAATAAACCGCTGGCAGATGCAGTAAACGCATAACAGATATTTTTACAATGGAAAACCGACAGACAGATTTAGTTAAGCTTTGCTGGTAGCGATGAGGTTCAATTTGCTCTGCGGCCAACACAATCCCATTGCAATTTAGTGAAAATATAGCAAGATGGGGTTTCATAAGAAGATAATTTCGACAATCAAACTTTCACTTGACACACCAGTTCCTGAAGTAGAACCCTTTCTTCTACGCTATTGAACTGCAGTCGCTGTGAGGACTGTTTCATACTTGTTCTAGGGTTTGAAAAGGATATATGGGTTCGTGTATCTCAACTGCTCAATCCTAAAATGTTCTGTAGTTCTGAAACATGTTTCACAATACACACACACATACACACACACGCACACGCACGCACGCGCGCGCGCGCGCGCAGAGGGAGAGAGAGAGAGAAGGTCAGGGAGAGAGAAAGAAAGTTAGGGGGAGAGAGAGTCTCATTTAAATATGTGGGGATTGAGGCACTCCCGCGTATGTGGGGCTTGCGCTTTCTCCATCTACCGTCCCTAAATTGTACATGTACAATTTAAGGAAAATAAATAAATAATAAATAAATAAATAAATAAATAAATAAATAAATAAATAAATAAATAAATAAATACATAAATAAATAAATAAATAAATAAATAAATAAATAAATAATATTAATAATAAGTCCCCCTCTGTAGTTTAGTGCTTAGTGTGATTAGCTGCCACCCCCGGAGGCCCCGGTTCGATTCCCGGCTCTGCCACGAAATTTAAAAAGTGGTACAAGGGCTGGAACCGGGTACACTCAGCCCCGGGAGGTCAACTGAGTAGAGGTGGGTTCGATTCCCTCCTCAGCCATCCTCAAGGTGGTTTTCCGTGATTTCCCAGTTCTCCTCCAGGCAAATGCCGGAATGGTACCTAATTTAAGGCCACGGCCGCTTCCTTCCCTCTTCCTTATCTATCCCTTCCAATCTTTCATCCCCCCGCATGGCCACTAATCAGCATAGCAGGTGAGGCCGCCTGGGCGTGGTACTGGTCCTCCTCCCCGGTTTCATCCTCTGACCTAGAGTCTGAAGCTCCAGGACACTGCCCTTGTGTCGGCAGAGGTGGGATCCCTCGCTGAGCCCGAGGAAAACGTCAACCCTGGAGGGTACATAGATTAAGAAGGAGAAGAAGAAGAAGAAGAAATATCTTTCTCTCTCTCTCTTTCTCGCACTTTATCTCTCTCTCTCTCTTTTTCCCTCTCCTTCTCTTCAAGACACACCTTTATGTCGTAAACTACTACGAATTTCTCCGGATATCAGTATTGATTTATTCGATTGATCCTTATGCGTACATTTCCAGGTCTGACAATCTCAATGAGGAACGGCGCCTTTATTTTAACGCTTACGATCATATACCTCTCGCTACACTTGAAGGCATATGAAATTAATCTAATTTTAAGACACATTTCTAATTTGTAATTCAACCCACAAGGCAAAACATATTTTTATCGCCTTCTATGTCCTCTTTATACTGAGTGGTGCAGCTGCCCCTGTTCACGCATTTATATGCAACCCGCAGATTACAGCCTAACATAAAAACATTGACCTTGGCTATTCTCAGCGATGTCTGGTCTTACTACGCTTTCTATAATTCGTTTATTCGTGTCAAAGAAATCACCATTAACGATAAAATACCGAATGATTGAACAGAATCGTGAAAATTCTGTATCACAGAAACTTTATATACATAAAATATGATGGCTGAAAGCCTAGAAGTAGTGTCCATATAACGCTGGCAAACGACACCTCGTGATAGCCGAGCGTGCTTGAAGTTACAGGAAGAAAGCCCTTGTAAGGCAGACCCTCCGATGAGGGTGGGCGGCATCTGCCATGTGCAGGTAACTGCGTGTTATTGTGGTGGAGGATAGTTATGTCTGGTGTGTGAGTTGCAGGGATGTTGGGAACAGCACAAACACCCAACCCCCGAGCCATTGGAATTAACCAAAGAAGGTTAAACTCCCTGACCCTTCCGGGAATCGAACCCGGGACCCTCTGAACCGAAGGCCAGTACGCTCACAATTCAGCCAACAAGTCGGACATAGAACAATTATTTATTTCGTTGTTAAATGTTCGAGTGAATCGCGTGGCCGAAGACGAATCTAAAGCATGATCAGTTCTCATGTTGCAGGTACTGTGTTATGTTCATTTCTAAGTAGCGCTTAAAAGAGGTATTTGCAGTAAAATAAACTATTACCGACAGAGGTGCTATTGGCTTGTGTACGGCCAATCGATTAATGAAGAAAAGATTGAAAATGACCACCTCCTTCGTTAATGCATATGTGAGTACTGTAGATACGAGTCATTCTTGCTTGCTGCAACATATGTTTTGGAACCTGCCTGCACTTTGCTGTAAAGATTACTGTGTGCTGTTTCATGTGCTCTAGGTATGAAATCCAATCGTTCTTCCAGTCAAACGTGCGCAGTTGCTTAGTTTAATGGGTGTGTCATAATGCTGACAATAAGTGCAGTGTGCTTCGTTCCTTGTAGCCGTTTGCCATATAAATATCGCATGTTATTATTCCTTTTTAAAATATGCTTTCTTTCTAAAGGTGAAAAGTTGTAACTGTTCGCTCTCGTAAGCTTCAAACTAGAAAAGACGAAAATTAATAGCTGGGGACACATGAATATAAATATAAACTATATGCGGCTTGCCCGCAAATTGCCACGCAAATAGAGTCAATTATCACTCCATGGTTTCCCATTTCTCTATGTAATGTTTGGGCGCCAGCTTTACAGTTTTAAACAAAACTGTACAGCAAAATTTATATTTACTAGCATAGAGACTTATACTTAAATCACAGGGGTAGGATTTTCAATAATTAACCATTAAGTATCACATTGAGAAAGAAAATTAACGCAATATGTGGTCAAATGAATTTATTAAACAGAAAAATGAGATGCGTCGGAAAAGTACCTTTTTGCTCGGAGGGAATTAAGGATTTAACGTTACTGTAATTTACTGTTGCTTGCATTGTCTAATTCTGGCTCACCAATTGTAGCTTCCGTTGAGGTCATCTCTATTCCGTGGTTACTCGTTCCACTTTTCTCATTGCTGACTGGCTCCATGGACATCCTTCCTTCCTTCTGTGATATGGTTTGGACTATCTGGACTAGCACTGCATAATTGCCTAGTCTTTAAATTAGATATTGGCACTATGCTTGTGAAAATTGATCACCGTTGATCGTATGAGGAGAAAATTCAGTTTTATGAAATTTTCCATGTTATCAGAAATCTTAATCCAACTTAGCTATTCTACTGATACAATACAGACTTGTACCAAGTACCGTGAACTTGAACTAACGTAGTTCTTCGTCCAGAATAATTATAGAATATATCACAAGCCGTATGCTTGTTTCGTCTCACCCTGATCCGACAACATCACAGCAGATACGTACTGTGTCTCGAAGCGACAACTCACTGTCCCGAAAATAATCGTCTCGAAGCGACCACTCACTGTTCCAAAAAATCAAGTACCGTAGTTGTATGTCGAGGATTGCTCCGCGCAAGATAACATACAGGAGCTCTCCCCACTCTTGGTAACAGCTCCATACCCAGTCACTTTACAACGTAGCATCGGATTCGTTGATCTCATATCATATCTTCCCTCTCTTTGTCCTCGGAAACTACTGGCACTAAAAGCCATACGCCATTTCATTTCATTTTCCCTGTCTTCATTCTTCACAAATAACCAGTAGGCGTGTCAATGATGTAGTCTCCTAGCTTGATAGCCTTGCACACGGGTCGCTGTATAGTACATTACTTATGAGTTAAACCCAATGACTCATCATAACCTCCCCGCTTCAAGAATAACTTTTCCGTGTACACAATATGAGATGAAATGACACAAAATCAGACTCAACATACTGACCATATTTACAGTACATAATGAATTCCTATCTTATAATTTAAATAAATGATGTTCTAATATATACAATATGATTCCAAAATCCTTATTTACAATTGATTGAAGATAAATTAATATGTTTTAATGAATAATTGCCGATGGCGGATAATCTTGATATAGAGTGATATCACGTAATAGGAGTGAACAATAAATTAGTATGGATGGAGAAGCCTTGACGGTTACATACGCCCTCCTGTTATTTACAAATATAACATATATGAAAATAACACACTATAGGAATACGGCTGATACATACATTGTTATATCTAATAAACACTTAAGAAAACATACATAATCAAATCTTGTATCTCACTCTAGAGTGTCTGTTCCAATGATACCATATAACACTTGTAATAATTCCTGCCGATTTTCTTCCGAAAGTTTGTCAGCAACACTCATAATATTTTACATTACAGCAGGTAAATAACACTATCTTTGCACTTCACCGTCAAAGTGTTCTGCAGTTCCAGGTTCTTATAATAATATATATACCACACACACGTCATCACATGTGGCTTACCTCTCTTAGATGGCAGGAAGCAATTTCTTGTTTTCACTGCAAAAAAATTATACTTGGAAAATTTTTGCGTTAATTTCCTTCTGCAGTTACAAAAATTTCCCAAGTTTTTCATGGCTTCTACAATAGTGTCAGGTCTAGGTTCACAACCTATACATGAATGCACGTTTTCTAACTGAAGTACATTTAGTGTTATCAAAACAGCACCTGGGAGACATTACGGTTAATTTTCAGAAATATATCGTCCCAGAGAGCGAATATTATAAGTGCCCAACATGACACGATCAATAAAGGACTGACACACTGACTACTCGAAACTTCAATAATACCATCCTCTAACATGGCTTCTATTTGATTGTCTACTGCTTTGGCATATTTATGTGGTATCGGATATCTCGGTCCAGCGAATATAGTTTGATCCAGCACTGAAAATGAGTGTTCATACACATGTGTTTTACCAGGTTACAATGAAAATACTTTCTATGTTTCCTCAACACACACAACAATTGGTCCCTCTGACCTTCTTCCAAATTGCTACTATCTACCGCTTCTCTCAAAGAATCATCTTGATTCTCCTCTAACCACACTTCACATAACTTAAAATTTGCTCCATCTTCATCTTTTGAAACCTCATTGACACACCACATGTTACAAACCTCCACATTCGTCTGAACTTGAGCATCCCACCTGACTTTAATATCCTCACTATCCCACCTTAAATATACCATCGCCTCATTGTAATCTTACCGAGTTGAGTATAAAGTTAGCCAGTCAGATCCCAAGATAACATGAAACATAAGGTTCGGTATAACAAGACATATCTGAAATTTCGACTTCTCGTTAATACAAATAGATATGGCAACTTGTTTACATATTTACACAGTCCGGTTTGAGCTGTGGCAGGAGGCGGTTCGCGCGACTCTGCCTCATTGCGTGTGACGTGTAGTGTTCTATTATTCTATAGTGTAATTACGTAAAGTGGAAATGGCAACCAACGGCATCCGGAAAAATACAATTAAATGTGCTTTCCCTGACAAGGCAAATAAACCCGGCCCAGCGGAAATACACGAGTGGATACAGCAAACTTTAAAGTTGAATGTCGACCAACTGGAGGCCATACAACTTGATAATTTGGAAACGGCAGTCTACATCAAGTTAACCAGTAAACTGTTAATGGAGAAGATTCTACTCACGACCAATGGACACTCACAGGTACGCAAATTTAATGGCTCTATATCTGATGTGGTGATAACATGTGCAGACGTGGACAGCAAATTAGTGAAAATAATGAACCTCCCCCTACAAATGCAAAAAGTAAGAATAATGTCTTTCTTTAGCAAGTATTGCGAAGTACGAGAAATCCGGAATGAGAGGTGGTCCTCCACTTATATTTATAATATATACAGTGGAATTAGGGCTATGCGCATAGAGTTAAAAACTGCCATACCTCCCATTCTATCTATAGAGTGATACAGGGCGCAGGTAGTGTACGAAGGGCAACCGAAATCCTGCTTTTTATGTAATGCTACAGATCATTTTAGACAGGACTGTCCCATACGGCGCCGAGAGAAAGAACATAAATCGGGGCCTAGACTCCTTAGTGAGATAGTTGCCAATAATGAATGTCACAGTGACTCCCTGGCTGCACTAGAGTCTGAGCGGATGTCCACAAGTATCACACACGTAGAAAACCCGGTCCCGGTCCAACCACAAGTTGCAGAACAACAACAAACGGATGACTCACCTCACGTCTCGCAGACACTAGTCACCCGGGTCGACTCCCCAACTGCAATGTGTACACAGCCACAAACACAACAGTCAAAGCTGGACACACATGAGCAATACCAAACATCTACCAATACTCAACCACAGATAGACAGCGTTGTAGGACCAAACAGCTTGATTATAAACAACGTCCCAGAAGGAACTAGCAGCGCACCTACCAACACTGTCGTGGAGAGTGTATTACTTGCTACGGTACTAGAGACAGCTGGGGAGGGGGCATAAATGTTCCACCCCCGAGTCAGAACTCCACTCCCGATCCTGTGACCACTAGCAGGCAGGGGGTTGCAGAAATAGAAGACGATAATTCTACGCTTATGGAAACTCAAGACACGGGGTCAGAGACCCCAGTAAGCATACAGGTCGATGAACCACCACTAAAAGACGCCGCCATGGTGAAAATCACACCAAAATTAAAAACACAACGACACTCGCGGGAAGAAACCCATAAGCCCTACACGACAAGAGATCCGCGTCTACACGGGAGTAGAGTTGCAGAAAGAAGATAGTTTCTCGCTCCCCCCCCTCCTTGACCCGCATACCACCGCTCACCCTTCTGTTCTTTTGCCCGATCAGGAATGTCACCTCGAATGATCAGGATGTCAACATATAGAATGAAGACAACACTACTGAATGGGACGCCAGCTAGTAAACAATAAGCACAACGGTCCAAAACTGCGACGAATACTCGCCACTTTCTTTTCCCATAATTACTAAGAAGACGACATACAATGGTCCCTCTTAGGATCATGCTGCTGACTTACATGATATTATCTCTTAACATAAACTGTATCCATGCTCCTAGTAAACAACTTCTGTTCCTTCAACTTCTGCGTGACCAGGATGTTGATATTGCCCTTCTACAAGAAGTAGCTACGGAGGAATTGCAATCAATACCTGGATATGAGAAAATCTTAAATGTTAACGAAGACAAACGTGGTACTGCTGTATACATCAAAGACCACATCCAATACACCGATCCAGTTCTGCTTCTAAACTCTCGCGGAATTAGTATTCGTATTAACGATCTATTAATAGTAAATATTTATTCACCATCGGGCTCGAGCGCAAGACTCGAACGAAGGACCTTTTTTACGACAGAAATCTTACCCCTTTTTCAACAATTTAACGGTAACATGATCCTTGGAGGCGATTTTAATGCAGTACTTTCGCCTAAGGACCAAACAGGTAACTTTCAGGCCTGCCCTGCGTTAGCTGCGCTGATACAAGGTTTACAATTGAAGGATACGTGGGAACTGAAGAAACCCCACAGCCCTGGCTACACATATTTTTGCAACACGGGAGCATCTCGCTTGGACCGCATTTACATTAGTACCCATTTACAAGACGAGCTACGTGAAGTTGATTTATGCCCGGTGGAATTTTCGAATCACTGTGCTTATATTTGTAAGGTCAGACAGCTGGCTATGGGGCCGGCACGTGGAAGGGGTACATGGAAATTAAACTGCAATATTTTGCGTGAAGATGAGTTACAGGACCGCTTCTCCACTGAATGGGAAAGATGGAAACGACATATACACCACTATCGAGATATATTAGATTGGTGGTTGTTATATGCTAAACCTCTAACAATAGGGTTATTGAAGGCATACATTTCCCAACGTCGACGGCTACTCCACCAGACTACGGACTTTTATTACAGATGTTTACGGCAGCTCTATACTGCAGATCCTACCAATCCGCGAACGTACCAGCGCATTAAGCAGGTACGAGCCCAGCTATTGACACTGCACAGGAGATACCAAGAAGGTTTGAAAATTCGAGCTCGAGACAACCATTATAACAGCGAAGAGGCTACTTCCATATATCACTTCCTTCGAGAATGTCGCAGGGGGCGACAGAAATATATTCATCAGATTACTACCCAGGACGGCCATATTGTTCAAGACCACCCACGGATACAAGCAACACTTGAAAACTTCCTTCAAGACTTGTATGGAGAAGGCGAGGTAACCCATCTTGATCACCGACACACGTTTTTCGATGGAATTCGTGGAAGGATTCAGCAGCGTGAACAAGACAGTCTGACGGCTGAGTTAACGGAAGACGAAATATATCAAGCAATCAAGCAGAGCGCATCCCATAAATCACCAGGAATAAATGGACTGGGGAAGGAATTCTATGTACAGCTATGGCCAATCATCAAAGCCGAAATTGTGCTGATACTAAATAACGCCCTACAACCTGACAGGAACATTACAGAGATGAAGGAAGGTCAAATAGTTCTAATTCCAAAGAAAGGGAAACCAATGACCCCAGCCGACTTTAGACCTATCACACTCCTCAATATTGATTACAAGTTACTTACTCGCTGCTTGAAACAACGGCTTAACAATTTCTTAGCAGACGTAACCTCCAGCCAACAGTCAGGAGCTGTTCAGAGAAGAAGTATTTTGAACACTGTCTGTGCCATTCGCGATATGCTTAGTAGGTCACTCGTAGAGAAGCAACGGCGACAGCTGCTCTCCTTGGACTTTGATCACGCATTTGATAGAGTTAACCATGGTTATTTGATCGAAGTGTTTAAAGCATTAGGTTTCACTATGCCTTTTACCACTCTAAATGCTAAGATATTGACTGGCGGCTCATCTAAAATAACTGTGAACGGTTACCTTTCAAACCCTATCAAAATTACAAGAGGAGTACGGCAAGGTTGTCCCTTATCGATGATGCGTTTTGTGCTATCCTTGGAACCCTTTATTGTCAATGTATTACGTACCTTCCCCCCTGGTATGATCGACGTCTTTGTCTACGCTGACAATGTCACATTAATTCTGGATCGCAATGCTGACTACCAGCGTCTTTTTACCGAGCTCGACACTTATGGACAATATTCAGGTGCACATCTCAACTTCCAAAAAACTAAAACTATGCGGATAGGGTATCGAAGCAGGACTTCCGAAAATGTTCCCTCATGGATGCAGATAACTGATGAGATTAAGATACTCGGCATCCAGTTCTGTAATAGCATACATCAGATGATTTAAAAAAATTGGTCCCTTGCCCTTGCATCGGTGAAAAGTATACTGCACCAAGTTAAATATAAATTCGTGGTGTTACAACAACGAGTGCAATATGTCAATATGTATGGTCTAAGCAAAATCTGGTATTTAAGCCAAATTTTACCAATGCCAAGAGTAGTTGGCATCCGTATAGTTTCAGCAGTAGGCTGGTATATCTGGCAAGGATCACTTTTCCGCGTCGCACGACCTACACTCATGCTAGCTAAATCTGAAGGAGGTCTTGGTCTTATTGATGTACAGCTTAAAAGTAAAGTGCTCTTCTTGTTACGGAATCTCAGAATGATGCAAGCAGCGGACAACCGCAGAACCGGCAATTTTTTACTGGGAATGTGTAACCCGGAAGAGATTAAGAACCCGCCAGCATTTTACGATATTCACCACCACGCGCCACATGCACGGTATATGCGATGTGAGATGAGCTACTTTCCCCGTGGTCTTCTCCTCTCTCCAGACATAACTACGAAGAAACTTTATACGTATGTGCATGCACAGCAGTATCAAGCCCCGAAAATAGTTCGGACAGCGATGTTAATAAACTGGTACCGAGTCTGGCGGAACATCTCAAATCACATTCTCCCTCAAATAATATGTGATACGTGGTATAAGGTAGTTCATGATATCATTCCTACAAATAGCAACCTCCATCGCATACATACGCAGGACAACGCCGCCTGTGGATTTTGCCGAGCTCCTAGGGATACAATCCAACATAGACTGACGGAATGTGACGGCACCCAACAAGTGTGGAGTGAATTTAAAGTGAAACTACATTCTATCATAAATCAGCCCAAGATTTATATTGCCTCTGAGTGGACAAATCGACCTACCTTTAGCTTGCGACCGGTTCAGCTAAATAATACTGTAGTGCTCCGCTTAGCCACTTATGTACATTGTGTGTTACAAGCCAAAAGACCCTACACCAAACAAGAGCTCTTCGCCGACATCAGTGTTAGTGTATACAAAGCCCTCGCGTCCCCTCAGAAGAAGCTCTATATTGGGGACTTTATTAATAAACTGGTAGCAGTCATCTAACAATGTAACTGTGTGAATAGTGTAACTACTAAAACTTCTCTCCCGGTCACAAGAGTGTTATTTTACTACGCGAACTTACACAGTGGTGCACGAGTTCCATAGTTTAGCTTGTGTTCTTTCTAACTCCTCTAGCTCCTATTACTGTGACAATTGTTGGTTGGTGTGTGTGATTGTCGGCAAGGAGTGTGCATCTGATGTAAATTCTCGCTCCCTTATTCAATTATTGTATATTGTGTTTTCGCTGGCATAGAATACTCCAGTTAGTCATTGACTCACAAAAGGTGTGTGTTTATTGTCTAGCAATCTTCTCTTTTGAAGTATATTATATTTGAATTAAATGTATTGGAATATACTATGTTGACAATACAAAATATATATTAAAAAACCTGACTTTAATATCCTCACTATCCCACCTTAAATATACCATCGCCTCATTGTAATCTAACTGAGTTGAGTATAAACTTAGCCAGTCAGATCCCAAGATAACATGAAATATAAGGTTCGGAATGGCAACTTGTTTACATATTTGCTTGGATCTTTTGTCTTCAGCAGTTACAATATATATGGATTTCACAGGCATTTCTTCAATGTCAATATTTACCTTTTTTCTGTCCTCATACCACTTCGAACTTACACATGACCTTTGACTGCCTGAATCTAATAAAGAATGAAAATGCGCCCTCCATACTTCGATCGTAACAACGGGGTTATCACTTTTACTAGCAACTTTGACTTGATCCACTTCCACCTCCCGTAATAACTCACCTCTGACCTCAAGATCGTAATTCACGTGCGTCATTACACAATTTCTCGCAACATGTACTGAAGACTGATAATCTGATCTCTCATTACCGTCCACTGTCAGTTTAAATTACCCTGTCTCCTTGTATCCTGATTTCGGCTTGTACTCTCCTCAACATTACGTTCCCACTGAACATTCCTATTTTGCTGGTGTGACCAATTACCTATATTTTGTTGTCTCGGTTGAAATTGATCACGGCGATTGTGTTCTTGTCTTGTGCGTGGTGTTTGATAGTTTGTGTACTTTCGTGTGCTACGAATATTTCCTAACGCATCAAAACTTGCTAGCAATCTTTCCATTCCTTGAATAGACTCTATCTGTTGCATACAGCTAGCTTCGCGGATTTTATTGGGAACATGTCTGAGTAATAATTACAAAATATCTCTCTCCGCTGACATCCCATCTACGTTTTTACAAATCATAACGTGGGCCAGAAAATATTCTGTCATAGAAACCCCTTCGTGTGACCTAAATTTCCC
This sequence comes from Anabrus simplex, assembly GCF_040414725.1. NCBI lineage: Eukaryota > Metazoa > Arthropoda > Insecta > Orthoptera > Tettigoniidae > Anabrus > Anabrus simplex. Next base: position 471,129,453 of record NC_090266.1, on the reverse strand, counting down.
AAAGACAATGCGTTCTCCTTCCCTGCTTTGCATAAATTCACTCCAGAATTTCTCCGTGAAATATTTCTGGAATTCCACTATACTGGTCATGCTGCTCTTATACACCGAAAAACATGATTTAATTTCCCCAATAAAAGCATTGCCAATTATTTCTAACGCTTCTTCCCATTCAATGACTCCTTCTTCTATTCGTTTTTTAAACCGTTTCTTCACATTGTTTAAAATTTCTAAAGGGTTTGCCTGCCTCTCATTGAATTTAGGTAGTTCTGTTTCACATATGAAATTTGTACCATGGCAGTGGCTTCCTATATTACCTTGCTTTTCGCTGATTTCTTTACGTATTTGTGCCTCCGACCTATCAATACGTTCATTTATGCTTTTCACTTTACTTTCTACGTCACTAGCAATGTGTTCTTGTATTTTCTGGGTGACTTTAATTTAAACTGCATATTCCTCTGCTTTCTTAAACTTTTCGTTACATATTTTAGCATTAATCTCTAGCTTACCACACAGATCATCGTATTGTTGTTGTACTTGCTCTCTAACTTTACTAGCTTCTCCTACTTCTTCCTGAATTTTACGATTAATTCATGTAATTTTCTAGTCTACTTCGCTCCTAACTTTACAATTTTCTTTTTCTACCAATTCCATGACTTCGCTTCTATGTTCAATTAACTTTCTTTCTACCACTTTCTCATGTTGGCTACATTTCATCTCCTGTTCCCCTAACTGTTTATCAAAAAGTTTCTGCTGCTCGAGTGCTTCATCGAATCTACGATTTAAAGCATCCACCTTACTATTAACTTAACTGCCAATTTCGGTTTTCGTCTGTTTTATCTCCTTTCTACTTTCTTTAATTTCTGTCTGCGTTCTCTCTACTTCCTTCCTAATTTCATCTATCCCTTTCTTTTCCTTCCTAATTTCATCCGTTTCCTTCCTGATTTCATTCGTTTCCTTCCTAATTTCATTCGTTTGCTGTAATATCCTTTGCATCATCACAAACAGTTTTTGAATATTATTTTCATCATCCGTATTACGTTCTTTGTCGCCCTCCATCCTAGCTACATCAGATTCTGTGCTAATTGCTATGCTCCCACCACTCTCTACCGTTTTATCTACTTCAATGCTCTCATCTACAACATTCCTAGAATTCAGCGCCTCGCCTCCCTTTACTAAGTTTCCGCTACGTACTTTCATGTCCTTTTCACCTTGTGCAGCCATGATTCCCCCAAAAACACACATATAAATTTTATGGACACTCACTTAAACCCCACAAACACAGACTCTACTTTTACTGCTTTCTAAACACGAATATTTAATGGTTTTCGAGCTCCACGTTGGTGCGACAAATGTAACTGTTCGTTCTCCTAATCATCACACTAGAGAAGACGAAAGTTAATAGCTGGGGACACATGAATATAAATATAAACTGTATGTGGCTTGCCCGCAAATTGCCACGCAAATAGAATCAATTATCATTCCATGGTTTCCCATTTCTCTATGTAATGTTTGGGCGCCAGCTTTACAGTTTTGAACAAAACTGTACAGCAAAATTTATATTTACTAGCATAGAGACTTATACTTAAATCACAGGGGTAGGATTTTCAATAATTAACCATTAAGTATCACTTTGAGAAAGAAAATTAACGCAATATCTGGTCAAATGAATTTATTAAACAAAAAAATGAGATCAGTCGGAAATGTACCTTTAATTTGGAGGGAATTAAGAATTTAAAGTTACTGTGGTTTAATATTGCTAGCATTATCTAATTGTGGCTCACCAATTGTAGCTTTCCTCGTTGCAGACTTTCTCCATGGACATCCTTCCTTCCTTCTGCGATATGGTTTGGGTTATCTGGACTAGCACTCCCTAATTGCCTAGTCTTTAAATTAGACATTGGCACTATGCTTGTGAAAATTGATCACCGTTGAAAGTATGAGGAGAAAATTCAGTTTTGTTAATTTTTCCATGTTATCAGAAATCTTAATCCAACTTACAGTAGCTATTCTACTGATACAATACAGACTTGTACCAAGTACCGTGGACTTGAACTAACGTAGTTCTTCGTCCAGAATAATTATAGAATATATCACAAGCCGTATGCTTGTTTCGTCTCACCTTGATCCGACAACATCACAGCAGATACGTACTGTGTCTCGAAGCGACAACTCACTGTCCCGAAAATAATTGTCTCGAAGCGACCGCTCACTGTTCCAAAAAAATCAAGTACTGTAGTTGTGTGTCGAGGATTACTCCGCGCAAGATAACATACAGGAGCTCTCCCCACTCTTGGTAACAGCTCCATACCCAGTCACTTTACAACGTAGCATCGGATTTGTTGATCCCATATCATATCTTCCCTCTCTTCATTCTCCACAAATAACCAGTAGGCGTGTCAATGATGTAGTCTCCTACCTTGCTAGCCTTGCACGAGGGTCGCTGTATAGTACAGTACTCATGAGTTAAGCCTAATGACCAATCATAACTTCCCCGCTTCAAGAATATCTTTTCCGTGTACACAATATGAGATGAAATGACACAAACTCAGACTCAACATATTGACCATATTTACAGTACATAATGAATTCCTATCTTATAATTTAAATAATAAATAATGTTGTAATATATACAATATGATTCCAAAGCCTCATTTACACTTGATTGAAGTTAAATTAATATGTGTTAATGAATAATTGCCGTTGGCGGATAATCTTGATATCGAGTGATATCACGTAATGGGGCTGTACAATAAATTAGTATGGCTGGAGAAGCCTGGACGGATACAAAGTGACTTTTGAGACTTAAGGAAGTTAAACATTAATAAGTTAAACCTTAACTACAAATGCCTTAAGAGTTTAAAACTTGTAGCTAGATTTGAACTCTGATCCGTCGCAAAAATCACATGCAGGCTGCTATTATTACCATTAGCCACTCCAAGCGACGAAGGCAAAGTCTCGTAACTCTGTACTAATAGAATAATCTACGCTATCGCTTCGAAACTGATCTTGTATGTTACAAATTTGAATTCGAATGAGCAGACAGGTTTACTTTGCTTAAAACACCGCAGTGTGCTAAACAATCATGTCTCTCTTAAGCCCAGATAGTTGCAACCATTCCCTACGAGTAGCGTATGTACATATTCTTTCTTACTTAATCCTCCAGGGTTGGTTGTCCCTCGGCCTCAGCGAGGGATCCCACCTTTACCGCCTCAAGAGCAGTGTCCTGGAGCTTCAGACTCTGGGTCGGGGATACAGCTGGGGTCAATGACCAGTACCTCGCCCAGTACCTGCAATGCTGAACAGGGGCCTGGTGGGGTATGGGAAGATTGGAAGGGACAAACAAGGAATAGGGAAGGAAACGGCCGTAGCCTTCAGTTACGTACAATCCCGGCATTTCCCTGGAAGAGAAGTGGGAAACCACGGAAAACCACTTTGAGGATGGCTGAGGTGGGAATCGAACCCAGCTCTACTCATTTGACCTCCCAAGGCTTAGTGGACCCCGTTCCAGCCCTCGTTCCACTTTTCAAATTTTGTGTCAGAGGCGGGAATCGAACCCGGGCCTCCGGGTGTGGCAGCAAATCACGCCAACCATTACAACACAGAGGCGGACTATATATCTATTACTAGGTTAAATGAGTTCAGCATTTTGTTTCAGGTGGTTTTCACAATGAATATATCCGTAGTCGATGCTTACATGGCGATAATTATTATGTCTGTTTATTATAACGTCCTTAGAAGATTATCTGAGACTTCAGGAAGGTCAAGTCATCATAAAGATTGCCTAGAAGTGTACGAAACGAAAATTTAAAAAATGCATGACACAGTAAGGTTTCGAACCCTGACTGCTCTATGTAGCTTAACCAGTCACATCTAAAATACTTAATTTCGCGCAGCTACTTCATGCTTGAACGTGTAGCTTTTACAACTCTGTATTCATGAGGAGAGCGAATGTTCTCACTTTGAAACGTTGCAGATGAGTTACAGCCTTATGGTCCAGTTTTATGACTTTATTGAATGCTGTAACGGTAGTAATTACATGGCGTAAACTATCACGTCTGCTGTACAGCATTACGTCGGCTTACTTCTAAAACCTCGTATGTTACAATGTTCTTCCTAGCCATTATATTCTTTAACACAGGTCACGCCTCCCAGCCACACATTTATATGCAATCCGTCAGAACCTTTCTCGTAGTGTTCATTTTCCTGTGCAAGCGTGTTAAGTAAAATGGACCTTACCGTACAGTATTGTAGGGATGTAGTTTTCATGGCGAATTTAAGCACTCCTACAGTTTAACGTATTTAAGGTTCATTACCCTTTACACATAACCATAGGAAAATGAACACAACGAAAATTGTTCTCGTGGACTGTACATCCATATGTGGCTGGGGGGCGTGACCAGTCTTAAGTGAGAAAATGGATAGGGAGTGCATTGGGAGATGCGAGGTTTTAGAAGTAAGCCATCGATTTGTGTGTCTTGGATTATAAAATCCTGTGAAAAAACTTGTTTCTATCAATTTCGATCTGATGAGACTATACGAAATGGCGGTGAATTGTCATGTCTGTAATTGGTCCTGACCTATCACGTTTTCTATCATACCGTGACCACCCTTTTCAGTTAAAATAAAATGGCCTCTTGAACAAATCAGGTCTGCAGTTATCTGTCGACAGCTAAAGGAGTGGCTATGGTTTGTACAGTATAGGAACATTTAGTAAAAATGAGTGGATTCTTGTGCTCCGCTCTACAAAAAATGGTACAGTGTTTGGAGATGGGCCTCACTTACTGCCTCTTGTACAGTTTTTGCATTCTGCAGCGTAGTCTATATCGGACTAACTGTAAATAAAATTGCTCTAAGAAGTTTCGCGGGATAGGACTAAGTGAAATTTAATTCCTAGCTGATTGCGTATGCTTGGCAAAAAAATAGAGGCAGCTGTACCACCCGGTATAGTGGAGTCGATGACCTAGATGTTACTCCAATTTGAACAACAACTATCATCATCATCATCATCATCATCATCATCATCATCATCATAATCATCATCATCTTCATATAGTGAAAATGAAAACCTACAATCTGTTTTCCAGTCAGTGGCCGGGTCAGGGATGGAATGAATGAAGCCCCTATGTTGCGGCGAGGATAGGAACTGTGCCGGCTGCCGAAGCCTGTTGCACTCCTCTGGAGCAATGATTAATGACTGACAGATGAAATGAAATGATAGTGTAGAGTGTTTCTGGAATGAAAGATGACAGGAAAACCGGAGTACACGGAGAAAAATCTGTACCGCCTCCGCTTTGTCCTGCACAAATCTCACACGGAGTGACCGGGATTTGAATCACGGAACCCATCGCTTAGAGGCCGACGCGCTGCTGCCTGAGCCACGGAGGATTCCATCTTTATATAATATATAATAATAATTTCGTGTGGCTATCTCTAGCAGGGTGCAGCCCTTGTAAGGCAGACGCTCCGATGAAGGTGGATGGCATCTGCCATTTATAGGTAACTGCGTGTTATTGTGGTGGAGGGTAGTGTTTTGTGTGGTTTGTGAGTTTCGAGGATGTTGGAAATAGCACAAATACCCAGTCCCCGAGCCAAGGGACTGAACCATTTAAGGTTAAAATCTCTGACCCGGCCGGGAATCGAACCCGGGACCCTTTGGACCAATGGCCATTACGCTGACCATTCAGCCATGGAGCCGGGCATCTTTATGTAGTGAAATACGTTTTGGGGAAATGACGTTCGATTGTGAAACTTCTACTACTCTTTTGCAATATCTTTACTTTGGAGGAATAATTGATTCAGGCCTAATGAAACTCCAGAATAAAAAGACTCGAATTAATTCTTCATAATTAGTTCAAATGATCATTTTTCTGTTGGAACATCAATTGAATAAAATGTTTCTGTGCTCCTCAAAGCAGTGAACGATATTTTACTGCAGCTTGCTACGAAGTTAATAAATTTATTTTATAAATTTTCTTAATTAGTGCAATCTCATCAGTAAGACCCTTAGTATGAAAGAATACGAAAGCACGTGTTGAATAAATGGTCGATGACGAATGACTGGTTATGATGTCCTTCAGGGATATTAGGCGTGCTGACATAGTAAATATATCGATAATTCTTTCGCTGTGCAGAAATTATATTAACTAATATTTTGCCATTTCGTTATTTTGTCCATTCATCTTGGTAAGGACTATTGGACAGTAGATGAAGCTTTATATATTTGCAGTGCAACCACGCCTAATACCCGAGAGAAGGCTGTAACTTGCGAGTGTTGAATAGTTTGAACACGAGCCACGTTTACCTGGGGCCAATTTCCCTAATGCACGTTCCTACAGTGTCGATACCTATTACGATACCTTAATATAACTCCTGCATACTTAATTCATGTTTGTACCAAATACGCACATGTGTACGTTTAAATACGTGTATTGTAACATTTACACAATCCTCACAACAAATACAAAAATATATATTTGTCTGAAATCATAGAGGCAATCCGTACGTTTATATAAAATGTAATGACACTATATTAAAAGAAATGGAGTAAGATTAATCACATCAGTGTTCGCCTTCATCTTGTATATTTTTTACTTGTTTAATTATTATTCCACCCTGACATAACACTAATCATGTAATTGCACGGTTGATACGCTTTCTTTGATCCGTGAGTTTTCAATCTTCTTCTTAGTTTTACAAAACACACATTATTTGGTTCACAAGAAGGAACATGAATCTAAATAAAGGTTTGTATCTTCTCCTAAGGAGCAATACCTCGTATCTCACAATGCTCTTGTTCCTTAAGACTGGTCACGCCTCCCAGTCACTTGTGAATGTGCGGTCCATCAGAACAATTTTCGTTACCTTCATTTTCCTATACCGTCGTGCAAAAAGGTTTCCACTTCCCGTTAAGAAGTGGAAAAAATTAAGAAATGAGATTTTTACCTCTGGAGGTGAACATGGCCCGGAGGTTCACCCAGTCTACAATAAAAGTGAGTACCAGATTGATTCCAGGGAGCAAAGGCGGTCGGGTATAAAGGTAAGCACTTTATCCAAGTTAGTGGAGCCTTCTACTCCTCCAAAGTCCTTCGTGGCCTGTATGAAGATGGCTTTGCTTTTACACTAGCACAAAAATTCCTTTTCTGTTACCTTTTACATCCTATCCACTTTTTGCATTATCCGCCCATATCCTCCAGTTCTATTCCTAAGTCCTGCACTAAAATCACCCATTAACTGTTTTCACTGTTGCTCTGATTACTACAAAAATTAGTGATTCATAAAAATGTTATATCACCGGGCGAGTTGGCCATGCGGTTAGGGTCACGCGAGCTTGTATTCGGGAGATGGTGGATTCGAACCACAATGTCGGCAGCTCTGAAGATAGTTTTCCGTGGCTTCCTATTTTCACACCAGGCTGCACCGTACTTAAGGCTACGGCCTCTTCCTTCCAACTCCTAGGCCTTTCCTTTTCCATCGTGGCCATAAGACCTATCTGTGTCGGTGCGACGTAAAGCAAGTAATAAATTTTATATCGGATCGTAATATCCCCTTCCCTACTAACAATAATTCAATCCTGGTCCTAAGTCCTTCTAGCACCAAGTCTACCCACATCACTCGTTCAAGTACCCAACAAAGATTATTTACCTGAACTGCTTTTTCCTGTTGGGCAGTCCTACGCGACATTCTATCCAATTTTGTCATCCCACACCATGCAATTTTATACCTCTTCAGTCGTATCTCCCATCACTCGAATATAGCCATTTTTCTAACACACGCATCCCCTTCGCTGTCTCAATTATATACCCTTTCTTAATTTCATAAACTACACTGATGCTAATAGTGACACATCGAATTCCGTTTCGTTACTAGACTGTCAAAGGGAAGAAGTGTGGACCTCCGGTATTTCCAAAGGTCCAAATATTGACATGGACATCGGAGGCGTGCCCAGTCAACTTCTGCGAAGCAGGTTGCTGGTCTGTTTGCACACAGGCCCAGCTAAACATTTTCCTTCGAACGGTTCCATGACTGTCAGTGATTTGGATAGTCCTAACTGTCTGGACACAAGTAAGATCACTACTAATTGGTTTGAGATAGGCAAACTTTTTCTGTAGTATTTAGTATTCCGACCCCGAGGACCACTTGCTACGCCGCTCAACCATTGCACATTGTTTATGATGTAGGACGTGACTACAGTAATCACCATTATGATAAGAAAATCAATAGAATGTAATAAATTTAATATTTGTTCTCTGATCGCTGGAAGCTTCGGATATATCTCCTTCGTCAATTGCTAATAGTTTTACTTCCCCACCCATGAGCGTTTTTTCTCCACTCACTTTACCCGCTATCCGTAATGTGTACACAAACGAGGAAAACTTTGAAATAAAGATAATATCACGTTGGATTACAAAATATTTGTGAGGCAATCAATTAATGAGAACGGCAAGGAGCGATACGATCGGCTTGTTTAACCTCACCGGGAGCTGGAGGTAATGTACGGGTATAGTCTGTACTAAAGCAAAAGGATATCCTCTTCCACACGAGATCGTTTCAACAGCCAAGGAACTGTTAAACTGCAATCACTCGCACTATGAGATCCAACATAACATACATACATACATACATGCAAACAATACCCTTATTTTCTTCTTCTCTTCGTCTTCTTCTTCTTCATTTATTACCTCAGCTTGCTTCAGTGGTAGATGACAAGAAACGAATCTCGAAGGCATTCAGGTTGTAGACAGTTTGGGGTTATATCCATCCGTGTATGGCATAATCATGTGATGAGGTGTCAAATTATCAGGTGTGGGATCGAATAAGGGATACCGCTATATATAAATGCTTGGCTAAATTTTACGGAGAGATGTTCCAAATTTACTTATAAAATGAATCACACCAATGGCAAATACCTCATCATAAAACATAAGAATTCATGTCTTTCATCTAAAAACTGCTGGTGAGGGCATTGTCATTTCAACAACAGACAAGGATAGATGAGACTAGTCTAACAACCCAGTCTAACCTTAACGATGATGGCTGACATCATTCCTCAACGCCATTGTATACAATCATTCTAACTGAAATTTATAACATGAATAACTAATTATTTAAATTAGTGGTCTTAACAAAAATCACACATTTACATAAGCGGGCTGACCGGCTCAGATGATTGGGGCTATGGTCTTCTGACCCCAAACTGGCAGGTTCGATCCTGGGTACGTCCGATGTTATTTGAAGTCCTCAAATACATCAATCTCGTGTCGGTATATTCACTGGCACGTAAAAGAACTCCTATGGAACAAAATTCCGGCACTTCGGCGTTTTCGAAAATCGTAATATGGTATTTAATGGGAAACGAAAAACATTATTATTAACAGTTACATTATTCCAAAAACAAGATTAAAAAGCTGTGGAGTCCACTAGATTTCTAATGGATAGAATTAAGTTCAATATTTCATTCCTTCTTTCCTGCATGTATTTCTTTATACTTGTTTAACGTCGCAATAACATATCGATGGTGTTTGGCGACGGGAGGATGGGAAAGGGCTAGAATTGGGAATGTAGAGGCCGTGGCCTTAATTAAGGTACAGCCCCAGCATTTGGCTGATGTGACAATGGGAATCCACAGAAAAACATCTTCAGGGCTTCCGACGGTGGGATTCGAAACCACTACCTCCCGATGCAAGCTCACAGCTGCTCGACCCTAACCGCAGGGCCAACTCGATTGGTGTATGTATTTCATTCGTGGCAATCCTTACTCTACTTTTGCATTATTCCTGTTTAAAAATACTGTAAACTTCTTAAGTAGCGATCAAATAAGAACATTACCGACGGTGCCTGAGCAATACCTTGTACCCCACATTGCTTTTCTGATCTATTATCCTCCTTAAGAATGGTCACGCTTCCCACCCACACACGAATATGCAATTCATCAGAACAACGTCCGCCTCCATGACGTAACGGTTAGTGTTATTAGCTGCCTTTCTTAGCGGCCCGGGTTCGATTCCCGGAATTTCGAGAAATTTAAGGCTGGCATGAGGGCTGGTATGTGGTTGAAAAGGTACATGCTGCTCACCTACATTGAGGGTGTACCTGACAAAAGCTGTACCACCTTGAGATGAGGACACGAGTTTACTTTCATCAGAACAACGTTCGTTGTGTTCATTTTACTGTGTTATTGATCTGTCTCTGTCTTATCCTTGGCTTTGACAATATGAAAGTGACTGAGGTATGAGCGATGCTAGTAATGCCATTCCTTGTGCAGCCAGTCCATGCTATGAATATTGTGAAAACGTTGCTCACCGGATCGGTTGGTTCATGCATTTCATTGGGCTTGGCAGGCCGATATGTAATAAAAACTTCTGGCTCGGTGAGGAAAGCACGGGAAACTACCTAACGCCTCATTTCCTAGTACGCCTCTTCAGAGAAGCCTAGGCCATCTATGACAGATGATGGCAGAGCTGTTGGGGATCCAATCTGCCTGAGGGCTGAAGGCTGAACATACATGTAAACTAAAATGAAACGTAAATATATTACACTGTAGGGAGGTGTAATATGTCATGCAAACATACATTCCTACAGTACGGTACGGCGACGTACATTTTCATTTACACGTACGCATAAGAAAATGAACACTAATGAAAATTCGTCGCTGTTCGGGCAAAGGATCATATCACCCAATGCTCTTCCAATCTATTATTTTCCTTAAGCCTGGTCACGCCTCCCAGCCACATATGGATATGTAGTACTCCAGAACAATATTCGTTATGTTCATTTTACTATGCTTACTTGTAAAGGAAAATGAGCCTTACCGTCCCGCACACTAGGAATGTTCATCAGTGCACTTAAGGTTCATTTTTAAACGTTACCATACGAAAATGACCACGACGAAAGTTGTCCTGATGGATTTCATATCAATATGTGCCTGGGAGCCGTGACCAGTCTTAAGGAAAATAAGACGAGAAGCGCGTCGTAGCATATCGTTGGCTTACTTCCAAAAACCTCGTATGTCTCAGTGCTCTTCCTACCCATTATATTCCTTAAGACTGATCACGCATCCAGCCACATATTTATATGCGTCATCAGAACCATTTTCGCAGTGTTCATTTTCCTATGATAAAGTGTAAAGGAAGATGGACCTTACCAAACCGTACTGTAGGGATGTTGTTTTCATGGCGAATTTAAGCACACCAGCAGTTTAATGTATTTAAGGTTCATTTTCCTTTACACGGCAGCATAGGAGAATGAACGCAACGAAAATTGTTCTGATGGACTGTACATTCATATGTGGCTGGGAGGCATGACCAGTCTTAAGGAATAAAATGGATAGGAAGTGCATCGGGAGATACGAGGTTTTAGAAGTAAGCCATAGATATGTAGACGCAAGATAGCCGACAGTCGTTGGAGAGAAATTGCAATCTAGGGATTTGAACTTCAACCAATGGTTGCTCGCCGATGGCTTACTACCGGGCAATGATTGAAGCTCATAAGAGGAGTGCGTTCAGGATGTCATTTCCTTAAGCACTCCCGAATGGACAATATTGATCGGAAATACATATTGTAGATGTATTGCTGATCATTATTAAATTATCTCATTAACTGTGTGGTTCATTTTGATAAGATCTTGAATGTATTTCGATATTGGCCAGTAAAATTCGGAATCATTAAAAAGTACATATCGTCCTTCATATGCCAAAACTACGAATGTGACAATGCTCTTCCAAACTATTATTTTCCTAAAAACTGGTCACGCCTCGCAGCCACATACTTATATGCAGTCCATCAGAACAAATTTCGTTGAGTTCATTTTCCTATGTTAACGTGTAAAGAAAAATGAACCTTACTGTACCGTGATGTAGGAATGTATGTTTGCATGACATATTTACCCGCTCCCTGAGTATGATATATTTAAGGTTCATTTTCCTTTACACTCGCGCATAGGAAAATGAACTCAAGGAAAATTCGTCTGATGGACTGTATATCAAAATATGGCTGGGAGGCGTGACCTGTCTTAAGGGAAATAATGTATAGGAAAAGCATTGTCACATTTCGACGGCTTATTTCTAAAACCTCGTATGTCCCAATGCTCTTCCTATCCATTATATTCCTTAAGCCTAGTCACTCCTCCCAGCGTAGTATTTATATGCAACCCATCGGAATAATTTTCGCCGTCGATTTGCGGTTTTGGCATAGTAGTGACGATATCTTCGCTGTAAATACAAACCCTCGCATGCCACATTGCTGTTCCTTTACTTTATTTCCCTTAAGACTGCCCACACCTTTCAGTCATATATTGATATGCAGTCCATCGGAAGAATTTTCGTTGTGTTCTTTTCCCTATGCGATGTGTACTGTACGTATTTACGCACTCCTACATTATACTCTATTTAAGGTTCATTTTCTTTTACAGTTACGCATAGGAAAATGAACACAACGAACATAATTCCGATGGACTGAATGTCCATATATGGCTGGGAGGCATTACAAGTTTTAAGGGAAATAATGGGTAGGAAGAGCATTCTGGCATACGAAGTTTTCTTCCTTCAACGACGACAAGCTATTGCGAGTAAGCTATTGAAAGTAAACACACTGTGACCGTTCCCAACGTAACCTATAATATGTTACCCAGGAGATGACACATGCCGTTTTCCGCGTCATTCTACAATAAAAATTGTCCAAGTTAGGAATTTTCTAACCTTTCCGGGACATGCTGACTCGCGCGACACAACACTAGTTGTTGGTAATTAGCAGCGAGGCATTGCAGGAGCGCTTGTACTTGAAGTTTTCTCCCTCCAACCGCGAAAGAAACGAAAAGAGAGGCATTATCACGTAACTGAGAGCCTAGGTCACAAGTAGAGCTCATGGAGGACATCAAACGTAAGAACTAACATTATACCATATTTCCCTCATTCATTCACCACTGCCAACTCTCCGAATTCAATTGTTTTTCACCAGATAATTGATACAAATCGCACAATACTCAACGGATAGTCACGTGCAAACATGCATTTGAATCAGAGAATTTCACTCATAAGTATGAAGCCGAGAAGTGCTCTAAATAATTGAAAGAACGGTAATTACGCCGCAACAAGGGTGCGCCTTAATGGTTACCAGATTTTGGGTCTTAACCGCGACAACGAAGTCAAGAATTCCCCTAGCGCTCGTCATCATCCATCGACAAAGACCAAAGGACGCTTTTAAGATTGCTCGAGAATCCACGAAGCTATTTTTATAAGATTCACTCAGTGAAGTGGACAGTTGCAATTCAGCTAGCGAGGTGAACGGACGTAGTGCTGAACGTGCGGGAAGTATAGGAGTGCGCGAACATGGGAGTTACAATCGAACAATACAGATGTGCTATAGGCAGATGGCAGGCCCGAAGCAGGGTGAAGTCGTTACAAAAGGTGAAAAACGATCTCAACATCACTTATACAGTAGTGTCATTAGTGGTGGTGATGGTACTATTAGTGATTGGCGGAGTGGAGATGAATCCCGGCCCTGGACTGACATGGGAAGATATTGAGAAGATGAAAGAGGCCATGCAAGAATGCCATGCAGAAAAGACCAAAGAAATGTTACTGGAACAGAAAAATGAATTCAAAGACTTGAAATCATTTATACAAACAGAACTGAAGGATATTAAAGAGAGTGTATCACAAAATAAAAATGAAATATGTGGTATGAAGACGAAAACACTGGAGCTAGAAGAAAAATTAAGGAAACTCGAGGAAAAAGAAAAAACACGGTCGAAAGAAGATAGGAAGAAAAACATAATAATCTACGGATTGGCAGAACCAGTAGGAGAGAACTTTAATGACTTGATAGATAGAATACTTTCTCTAATCAGAGAGAGTTTGAAAATAGAGTGCAACGAGAGTGATATTGATAACGCCTTTAGATAAGGAAGAAATATGGGGAAAAGACCAGTAAAAGTCTGCATGGTATCTGGTTTGAAGGCTCGAAAATTTTTGGAAAACACGAGAAACCTAAAAGGCACGAAGATATGGATCAAGAAAGATCTCGACAAGGAAGAAATGGAGAACGTACAAACACTACGTTTCCATCAAGGAAAAGCTAGGCATTATGGTCTAAAACCTTTATACGTGGAAACAGACTCATAATATCGGTCGATTCGTGGAGCAGGACATGGACAGTTGGTCAGCTCCGTGAGCTAGGATATTGCCCTGATACGTCAGTTAAGCGGAAGAACAGCAGTCCAGTGAGTGACGCCAGCACTCCTGAGTCAACAGGTACGTGTGCAAACCTACCAAGCAGGGACAATGAACTGGATGTTGTGACGACAGAAACTAGACATCACCTACCCAGGAGATCAACCCAAGAAGAAGAAGTGGTCCAGAGGAAGCAAGACACCGCAGGGAGAAAAGAAGAAAAGAAACGTAAGCCAGCGTTAAATTTAAAGGACATATGGGCAAATAAAGGATTGACAAGGTCTGAGGAAGCTAGAGGGTTAGAGGAGGAAATAATTAGCTCCCCAAGTGGATCTATTATACAATTAGAAAAAGCACGAATAACGAGAAGCAAGGCCCTGGTAGCATCAGATATACCTATGAACAAATAACTAGACTGGGTAGTGGGATTAATCAACATAGAGGGTATATTAAGTAAACTGGGAAATGATGAATTTATAGATTTAATGAGAGAGAGTGAGATTATTGGGATAGTAGAGACATGGTTGCCGCCTAGCAAAAATGTGAAAATACCGGGATTCAAGGTCTGGAGTAAAACAAAATATAAAAGGAGTCCGAAAGGGCGTCACCCAGGAGGGATAACAGTTATCGTAAAAGACGAAATTTGCAAGCAAGTGGAGATATGGGAATCAGGATGTGAGGAAATGATTTGGGTCAAAACTAAAAAAGGAAATCAAAAGGGGAGAGATATGTTTATTGGTTTTGGTTACAATCACCCATCAGGGTCCCCGTTTGAGAAGAAAAACTTCTTTGAAGAGCTCGTTGATGCAGTAAATCAGATAAAATTAGTAAATGAAGAAGCAGGAATAATTATAATGGGTGATTTCAACGCAAGGGTTGGCTTAAATAATCCATTATATGATAAAGAAATCGGCGAAATATTAATAGAAAGAAGGAGAAGCAAAGACAAAGAGTGTAATAAAAATGGAGAGAAATTATTAGAAATATGTGCGATAGAGGAATTGCACATCTTAAATGGGGGATGGCCGGGAGATGAATCAGGCAACCTAACATATATAGTGGAGTCAGGAGGGAGTGTTATAGACCTAGTGTTGGCATCTAGAGAGGCTTTAACTCTTATTAAAGAAATCCAGGTAAAAAATTGGACAGCGTCCCATCATTTCCCAGTTGTTATTCGGCTACTGAGAGAGGAAGATAGTAAAGTAGACAAAAAATTCTTTAACTATGACCAGAGAAAATTAGTAAGATACAGGTGGATTGAGGAAAAGAGAGAACAATTTAGAGAGTACTATAGGGGTAAAACCTTTGAAATTCTGAGAATAGGCATGGAGCATATGATAGAGGAAAACAACTTAGATGAAGCAATAAGAATGCTTCAAAGATCAATAGAAGTAGCTGGTAAAAAAATGGTTGTGAGTAAGAGTAGACAATATAAAAGAAATATATGGTATACAGAGGAGTGTAAAGAGAAGAAAAATCAAGTGATCAAGGCTTTAAAAATGTATAGAAATGAGGGATCTCAGGTTTTACGAGAAGATTTTTGTAAACAGAGGAGGGAATACAAAGATTTAATAAGCAACAGGAAAAGGAAATGGCAGGACAAAGAGTCAAAAATATTACTTAAGTACTGTAACGAAAATGAAACGAAGAAAGTATGGAACAAAATTAGCACAATATGTAAAGGTTATAAAAGCTGTGATCAAGTAAACATATCCAATGAGGAATGCTTAACGTATTTCAAGGGGTTATTAGGGGGTAATGACACATGGGAAGAGAACAAAAACGAATTTGGTATACTGAGACATGTAGAGTTTACGGTACCTATACTAGACGATATAATAACCACAGTCGAAGTACTAGATGTAATGAAAAAAGGGAAGGGCGGAAAATCAGGTGCTGCTAATATAATTACGTATGAATTCTGGAAAGAAATAGGTAATAACGGTCAAATGCTTGAAATAATAACTAAAATATTCAACAAAATATTTGAGGGAAGAAGAATTCCAAGATCTTGTTAGGAAGGAGTAATTTGCCCGATCTACAAAAGAAAGGGAGAAAGATCGAATGCAAACAACTATAGGGGGATTACATTGTTGGACTCACTAAGTAAGATCTACACTGGGATTTTAGCTAAAAGAATTATGAAATGGGCAGAAGATTACTCTATTCTCTCGGTATACCAATCAGGATTCAGGAAAAGAATGAGAACTACAGACAATATATTTATAATCAAAACCTTAATGGACAAGTACATAAGAAAGAAAGGTGGTAGATTATACATTGCAGCAATAGACCTACTAAAAGCTTTTGATTCAGTTAGCAGACAGGCGGTCGTTGTGAAGCTGGCTGGAATAGGAATGTCAATTAAAATGATTAAAGCCATAGAAGAATTATATGCCGAAGTGATATGTTCAATTAAAGTTAAAGAAGATTTAATGATAGGCAAGATCCACTCGAACATTGGACTGAAGCAGGGATGTAAACTATCACCAGTACTGTTTTTGCTTTTTATTAATGATGTAATAGAATGCCTAGGGAAGGAGGATAGGACTAGCCCTTGCTTATACAATAAAGAGATCCCCGGCCTAGTCTTCGCAGACGACATCCTACTGCTCTCACTAACAACAGTCGGTATGCAAAGAAACCTTAAAAAATGGTAGAATACTGTAATGCATGGAATTTGAAAATAAATACCAAGAAAACAAAAGTAATGGTTTGTAAAGAGGAAATAAATTAAAAGAAATGAAAGGCGATGATGGTTAGATGGTGTTGAATTAGAAGTTGTAAATAAATTAGAATATCTAGGAATGATACTAACAGCGAATGGGTTGTGGAAGGAACAGATACGCCATGCAAAAATAAAAGGTTTGGCCGCCCTATCAAGTATAAAGTCTTTAGAAAAGAAGATGCCTAATTTAGAATACAAGCTACATAAAAATGTTTTCAATGCTCTTGTGGTATCAAAAGCACTGTATGGCGTTGAATTATGGGGTAGAGAAGTTGACAAAAAAGAACTAGATGTCATAAGTAACAAATTCTGTAAAATAATAATGGGTCTACCAGAATGTTCAGCAAATAGTGGAGTGAGAACTATATGTGGAGATATCAGCATCCAAGCAGACATAAGTAAGAAAATAGTAAAATATTGGTTAAGATTAAAAAGGGGAGAGGGGAGGGAAATATTAAACCTAGCTTACCAGCACCAGATGAGACACTTGGATGAGGATTATTGGTTATCGAAAGTAAAAATATGCTAGACAAAATAAGAATGGGGCTATATTGGGATATGGAGATGAACGGTAAAGAAAACAGCTTCATTAAGAAATTAACGATTAGAGTGAAGGACATAGAGAGACAGATGATTAGGGCAGAATGTGAAACTAAAAGGACACTAGTAGAATTTTGTGGAATTATCCCAAACATGTCAATAAGAAAAAAAATATCCCAAATAGGGAACTAAGAGGTGTGTTGTGGTGGCTTTTGGGTTTATACAAAAATAAGGGACTAAGCGAGAACCATAACGTAAATCATTGTTTATTTTGTGACGACATATTGGGACAAGCCCATTTACTGAGAACATGTAAGGGAACGGATGCACTGAGAACCAAATACCTTGGAGATGAATATAAATTAAAAGTAGAAAGAGAGAAAGAATTTTATACAATAACCAAATTGTTAAATAAAGAATGGATCACCGCAGGAAAACTAGCTAATTTTTTCTGTATTCTAAGAAACATGTGGAAGAAAGAAATTAAAATGAGATTATCAATAACTGAAAGTAATACCAGTGTTAGTAAATGATAGTAAATGTAATGTAGATGAGCATGAGGTTAGACAAGTAGTTTGTAACTATAAGTATTATGAAAATGTAAGTTACAAGCGCAGCAGAGAGGTAATATGATGACTGTACAACAAGAGATCTCGGAAATAGCAGATGTGTATGAGTTAATAAGAACGATATTTTGTAACCATATACGTATATAATACAACTTTATAGAACATTATAGAGTTTAAGTCGCTAAGAAGTAAGGGCGACAATAGTTATAAGTTTAGCATTATGTTTCTCTTATAGTTGTTCAGTGTTCCTTCATACATCAGGTATTGTATATTTCTAATTAGTAGATTTAGTTCATTAATATGTTAGCAGTAATGTGTTCCTTACAATGAGGTTATTTGCTGTTTGTTAGCCTGTTTTTATTTTGCTTTGGGATTGTTAGTTTGTTTTGGCTGCTGTAGTATAGTAGAGTGGGGAGAGGAGGAGATAGGCCTAACCTATCTCAAGCCTAGTGTTTACTCAGTACTTCTGCTCGTGTAGATTAGAGTAAGGTGTGACAGTATTAAACCAGAGGAAACAAGTTGTCAATCAGTCAGCGAAATATGAGCCGAGTTATGGATTCCGTCTCGGCAGTGGAATACAGGTGAGACAGCCTACATGTTGAGCTAGGTCATCCGCACACATGTGGGCTGTCACACGAAGGAGTGGTGAGGAAACAATATTGACAACTTAAGGGATCTACGAGGTTTCGATTTCGGAGCCTCGTAAGACGGGTCTGGTCGTGACATCCCTGGGAAGGGTGGTAGGAGTTCCTCACCAGGGGGATGTCGCGACCAGACAGATTTAGGTTAGATGTAGTATATATTTAATGTAAATTTGTCATTTTGATTCTAACTTTTCTTTTAATGTTATAACGTAAGAAATGAAATTTCGTTTAATTAGTAAGATAAGGTAGGGAAGATACATGTTGTCCTAGACTATATAATATTGTTAATGTCTAGGACAAAATAATTCATATTCAGTATAGTAACAGCCAATAATTGTAAGAGGGTATTGTAAGTCATGTATCATAATTCAAGGAATTGCAATAAACGAATGCTCTCACCCCAGCTCCAGGCGATCCGAAATTGGGGGACGGGAGTATTCTATTCTATTCACTCAGTGAAGTGCAGGGGCCACAATTTGATACCCCTTTCGTTACTGTACCTTACGTATTACCGGAGTGCATTTTGAGAAAAGGGCATGTCCCCCCCCCCTCTACCAGATTCAGGGTATCTTGTCTATACAGAGTGTTAGGTGTATACCTGCAGATATTTCTTCTAGCAATAGAGAACGATGTGACTAACCACTATATATCAAACTTTTAGTAATGCTCGGAAGTTATTTTCGAGAGCAAAGAGATACGATGTTTTTAGAATAGGTAGTATGTCTTGTTCTTGTGAATGAATAGCTTCCCTTTGAGAACAGGCGAGTCACGCGCCATCCGTGCCAAACTGGTTTCTGTTTCTGTTTATGTGCAAATGTACTACCGTAACAGATAAACGCTACCTATGCAATGCACGAATTCTCAGCGTTAATACTGGTTCATTTGCTGTTATGTCCTTTAGGGGATTGGGATATCTGTGGTCATCAACCCCGTGGTCTAGTGAGGATGGAAATGACCTGAAAACCTGTATCGGTGCGGGACCTGTACGACCGTGTGATATAATTATTGGTTGGGATAGGCGCGCCGGGATGTGAAATATGGTAGATCCCCGTTGTGCATTGCGTAAAGGTAGAAGAAAGATGGCAGTTCCTTACGCCAACGAAAGCAGTCATGGGATGCCCAAATGAGTAGCATCGGAACTGAATTATCGAAACACATCGAACGTTTAGTTTCAAAGGAATATTGGTCATGTTATACAACTAAATAAATTAAACGTACCTACATTTCGTGCCTCCTTCCGGGCTGAGTGGCTCAGACGATTGAGGTGCAGGCCTTTTGACTCCAACTTCACAGGTTCGAACCTGGCCCAGTCCGGTGATATTTGAAGGTGCTCAAATAATGTACGTCAGCCTCGTGTCGGCAGATTTGCTAGTACATAAAAAGAAACCGTACGGGACTAAATTCGGGAACCTCAGCGTCTCAGAAAACCGTAGTAGTAGTTAGTGGGACGTAAAGCACTTAACGTTATTTTTATTATTATTATTATTATTATTATTATTATTATTATTATTATTATTATTTCATTAAAAGCTGAAATACGTGGAAGAAAATAGTAAAATATGCGTGACTTAAGAGGAAACAGGATGAAATTTACGTCACGTGAGGCAACATCGCATGCGTAAGACGAGAACCAGGTCAAGCTCGTGGGGATGAGTCAGCTGTAATCTCGTATTGTGTATAAACATCAAACATACACATCAACAAATCTAAGAAACATAAACAAGGTTACACGTTAGAGGCATGTAGCTATTAACCTGAACGCCAGGTCGACAGTCGCTTTCATGAGAGCAGATGAGTTATAAAATTATACACAATACACAGATGTCGAACGTATCTAAGAAGATTCCGCCACAACTATGATACATTTTACTATGATGGTGCTCATAGCAAATCGCAGCAGGTATTGGCTTTACGCAGCACATACGCAGATAGGCCTTATGGCGACGATGGGACTGGAAAGGGCTAGGACAGGGAAGGAATCGACCGTGGCCTTAATTAAGGTACAGCCCCAGGATTTGCCTGGTGCGAAAATGGGAAATCACGGAAAACATCTTCTGGGCTGCCGAGAGTGGGGTTCGAAACCACTATCTCCCGAATAATGGATACTGGCCACACTGAAGTGAAATGTCGTATGGCTTTTAGTGCCGGGAGTGTCCGAGGACAAGTTCGGCTCGCCAGATGCAGGTCTTTTGATTTGACTCCCGTAGGCGAACTGCGCGTCGTGATGAGGATGAAATGATGATGAAGATGGCACATACGCCCAGTTCCCGTGCCAGCAAAATTAACCAATTAAGGTTAAATTCCCGACCCTGCCGGGAATCGAACACGGGACTCCTGTGACCAAAGGCCAGCACGCTAACCATTTAGCCATGGAGCCGGACTTAAGCG
This sequence comes from Anabrus simplex, assembly GCF_040414725.1. Taxonomy (NCBI): domain Eukaryota; kingdom Metazoa; phylum Arthropoda; class Insecta; order Orthoptera; family Tettigoniidae; genus Anabrus; species Anabrus simplex. The sequence continues at coordinate 471,108,419 of NC_090266.1, read as the reverse complement.
ACTGCAGCTATCGAGCTCGGTAAATCGCAACAGATTACGTTACTGCGTGTTAAGATGATCTCGGTAGAATACAGTATACCTGTTAAGACATAAGGCTGGAGTAGAAGAAGAGGAAGAAGAAGGTAACGAGAGCCACATAGTCAAGCAGGGCAGACCCGAACAAAGCGCACATTAGTGACACAGACATAAGAGTGGCGTGGTCGTAGGAACTACAGTCGCATTAGTAACACTCTGTTGTAGAAAATAATGAACTAACATACAGTACGGGCTCCGTAATTCCAGGTGGACGGCAACAAGACTATTTCGAATAGAAAAGTACGGATTTACGAACGTACACGAAAACGCCTGTGAACAAATATGTACCTATGTTAAATATTACAGCACAACAATTTAGAAAACAAAAACATACAGATTGCCTTACACTAAAAGAAATTTTAAACTTTCTTTTGTAAATTAACAAAACACTCTAGGCAACCTTCTTAAGTTAAATGTTAACTTATAGTTCCTATTTCAGTAATGATGAATATAAAACAATTATTTTATTGAATATTTATACGTGATGATGATGACGACGACGACGACGATGATGATGATGATTGCTGTCTTAATGTCATCGGCCCTTAAAAACGCAAAGGGTCCTCTGTTTTAACTCATAGTGAATAAGAAAAGAAATATAAATTGCTCGAAGCCTTTCCCGATAGATTCATGAAGGGCGACCCGTGTTCTGTTCTGCCACACGATACACTAGCAGCATATCATGGTATTCGTGGTATTCGTACACTGGCATTATTCAAATACTACTCCTGATGCTACTACTACGAAGTAACTCGCGTACTAGTACGGACGATAATTCGCATCTCTGACAGGTGTTATTCAGGTCAAGGTCAGACAGACCGGTCTCATGTAGGGGCGGGGAACCCGTCCAGCCATATCCCCGTCGCTAGGAACAGCAGACAACCGAACCGGCACGTGACGGGTATAGTGCTTTTGTCGAACTGCTTACGTGGAATATTCTCCAACAGCGCGATTTCAATATCATGGTCTTTTGGGAGTCCAACTCGCCGTATGCAGAAACATCCCCTGTTGACGCGTCCGTAAATAAAGTTTATTACGTCAACGAAGAATGCATGGGATATGATTTCCAAGTGAGTAGTATCGGAATTGAAATGTTAAAACACATCGAACGTTTTACTTCATACCAGTAAGGGACATGTTATAATCATACATTAATTAAACGTACCTTCCTTTCGTGCTTCCAACCGAAGAGAACATGTTTAAATGTAAATGAAAGCCTTCTAGCTTACTACTGATTTTGCAGTGCCTATTAAACGTATCAAAATAAACGTTGCCAGGCTGAGTGGCTCAGACGGTTCAAGCACTGGTTTCATGAACTTAGCAGGCTCGATCCCGGCTCAGTCCGCTGGTATTTGAAGGTGCTCAAATACGACTGCTTCTGATCGGTAGATTTACAGCCACGTTTAAGAATACCTGTGGGCAAAATTCCGACACCGCGCTTCTCCATTGGCACGTAAAGATTTATTATTATTATTATTATTATTATTATTATTATTATTATTATTATTATTATTATTATTATTATTATTGTTATGATTATTATTATTATTATTATTATTATTATTATTATTATTATTATTATTATTATTATTATTATTATTATTATTATTACTGGGCGAGTTGGCCGTGCGATTAGGAGCGCGCATCTGTCAGCTTGCTTCCGTCGTAAAGCCACTAACAATATTACTATAAAAACTGTGTTAGTCTATTATTACTAACTATTATGAAAATAAAAGTTAATCACCCCACTCAAACTTCGTAGCTCGTAATCTGTCAGAAAACACTAAAGAAAATAGTGAACTTTTAACAGGTCCGAATTATTATTAATATTATGAATGCTGACATGTCTCCGAAATTACCGAAACATGTACTTACAAATTGTTTTACGTCGCACGGACACAAATAGGTCTTACGATGACGATGGGAGAGAAAAGGGATACAAGTGGGAAGGAAGCGTTCGAAGTCTAATAAAGGTACAGTCCCAGCATTTCCCTGATGTGAAAATGGGAAACTACGGAAAACCATCTTCCTGACTGCCGACAGTAGAGTTCGAACCTACTATCACCAGAATACAAGCTCACAGCTGCGCGCCCCTAACCGCATAATCAACTTACTCTAAGCTCCAATGCCGGTCTGAGTAGCTCGGACGATAGAGCGCTGGTCTTCTGATCCCACCTTGGCAGGTTCGATGGCGGCTCAGTTCGGTGGTATTTGAAGGTACTGAAATACGCCAGTCTCGTGTCTGTGGATTTACTTGCATTTAGAAAGGTACTGCGGTACAAAATTCTGGCACTTCAGCGTCTCCGAAAACCGTGAAAATTAGTTAGTGGAACGTAAAGATATTAGTAGTAGTAGTAGTAGTAGTAGTAATATTATTATTACGGATGTTTTAATTAAACGGGTCCGTTACATTACTTATCGGCACTTACTGTCTAGTAATTAGCCTTCTGTCCACCTCTGTGGTATAGTGGTTAGTGTGATTAGCTGCCACCCCCCCCCCGAGGCCCGTGTTCCATTCGCAGCTCCGCCACGAAATTTGAAAAGTGTTACGAGGGCTAGAACGGGGTCCACTAAGCCTCGGGAGGTCAAATGAGTAGAGGTGGTTCGATTCCCACCTCAGCCATCCTGAAAGTGGTTTCCCGTAGTTTCCCACTTATCCAGGCAAATGCCGGGATGGTACCTAACTTAAGGCCACGTCCGCTTCCTTCCCTCTTCCTTGTCTATCCCTTCCAATCTCTCCATTCCCCCGCAAGGCCCCCGCAAGGCCCCTGTTCAGCATAAAATGTGAGGCCGCCTGGGTGAGGTACTGGTAATTCTCCCCAGGTGTATCCACCGATCTAATGTCTCACGCTTCAGGACACTGCCCTTGAGGCGGTAGACGAGGGATCCCACGCTGAGTCCGAGGGAAAACCAACCCTGGAGTGTAAACAGATTAGGAAAAATAAGAATAAGCCTTCTATTAGAAATACCCGGCGGCAATTCCACAGTAGACCGAGCTCGATAGCTGCAGTCGCTTAAGTGCGGCCAGTATCCAGTATTCGGGAGATAGCAGGTTCGAACCCCACTGTCGGCGGCCCTGAAGATGGTTTTCCGTGGTTTTCCATTTTCACACCAGGCAAATGCTGGGGCTGTACCTTAATTAATGCCACGGCTCTTCTTTCCCACTCCTAGCCCTTTCCTGTCCCATCGTCGCCATAAGACCTATCTGTGTCGGTGCGACGTAAGTAAAGTAACTAGCAAAAAAATCCACAGTAGCTATTTTTCCTTCGAGCAATGTTCACGCATGGTTGCAAGTACGGTTTTTGAAATCTGTCTCATTAATAACAATATGACTGAATACTTAATAGCCTTTTCTTTCAGTGTCCACCGTCCTTTCATTGACCTGAAAAGTTTATGAATAAGCATAGTCAACTCGCATTGTCTATTGTCAGAAATTCATCGTAGACTCTCGCAATAACAGCACAGAAATGTTGCGCACATTTTTCATTTACTTATTAAGTATTTCCTTTCATTTTGTAAGCTTGGATCACTGAGTAATGCCATTGACGTCTTATAAATCACATACAACTACACATACTTGATTCGCATGTATGTGCTGGTACGTATCTTCGAGGTTACTGTAAGGATCCTGTGTACATTTCACACAGAGTACCCTAGACCGGTTTTCAAGTACAGCAAGTGGCCTGGCATGTGAGTCATCCTCTCCTACTTGCCAAGCCTTTAGGGGAAGTGCACAACAACATGCGTTGGCCTGCGATAAGAAACAGGTTCAACAAGCCCTATACTCTGCTACTGTACTTCCACTGCGCGTGTACAGAATGACGTAACAGGCATATTCTGCTACGGCCGTTCAAAACACATTAGGTCCTGAAATATTTGGCTCAGTTATGGGCAAACTAATAGAACAAGGTAAAAAGTATATAGCATATATTGTGAGATGTATTTTTCTTTGCCGACTAGCATAATATCTGCACGTATACCCCTGTATATTACGGAGCTGCGAAACAGACATCGCCAGTTCATTTTCAGTTCGTCATCAGTTCGTTACCAGTTCGTGTTGACTTGTGTGTGAGTTTCTTGTGAAGGAATCATTCTGAAGTGTGAACATTACACTACAGTGATGTATTAAATTCTGTGATTTTATGTGGAAGTAACCACAATCTGTAAGGTACAGTGCACCGCTAACAATTTTAGTATAAACGGTAGGAGACTGTGATGATCGTTGTCCGTGTGACGAGGAAGTCGTGCATCGAGCCTCATGTATGGCTAAAGTAGTACGACTCAATTAACATGAATAGGCACGTATTTAGCTAAGTGCGTGGAGCGAGTGTATCAGAAACGGACGTGAAATATTTAGGAAAGTTAGTTAACGGCCCAATGTCGGCAATTTATAAGGGCATTGTCTCGTCAGATAAATTCCTCACGCAATGCAGTGGAGGAGGCCTGAATTATTGTTATGTAGTACTTATTAGTAGCGTATCCGGTGATATTTCTAAATGAGTGAAACTTTAGGGCCTAGAGTAACTATCAATAAGAAGGATAGGTGGGTGAGGAGGAAATAATGTCGGGCTTCAGAGACATAACCGTCATTAGGCTGGGGTGCTCGTGTCATTGTGCAGATCCAACCATATATTTAATCTGTAATGTGTGATATAAACTAACGCATTCACATGAAACAACTTCCCCTCATTTACATAAGGAATCTACAAGAACGTCGGAGTGAACGGGATATCTAGCTGTCTGCCGGAATTTCGCCTTGTACAGCAGAGATCGTCCGGAACTTCGCACGAGATCAAGCCGTCATGTTCGTGACTCATCAATTGGTCATCAAAGGACTTCGCTGAGGGCATCATGATGACCGAGTAAATATATGGGTGTACCCTCCTGTAAAGCTGTGTTCGTTGTCGCTGAAGGATGAGTACATTTTCAATTATTATTACTATTTTAATATCGTATCATAATGTAAATACAAAGGATAAATTTACATGTAGATATAACATAGGTCGCTAGTATGCTATTTTAACGGGATGACAGCATTTTATTTGAAAGGAGATATTTCTTCATGGTTTAGGAAACCATATTTCTTTTCTGCTTATTTATAAGGGTTTATAGTGCATGACGTAGATTTAAGAACCTTAGATTAAGTAAGTGCGAATTGTCGTAAAATAATAAGGCGCAAATATTCTGTATAAATGACTCAGATCATCACCGCTTAACTAGCTAAAATGAATCATCACAGGCTTTTTTCAATTAATTGATTGGACACTCCACATAATGAGATAGGAAACACCCGTTAGAATTGTAATACGTCGGAGACAACGAACGAGACATGAAATTCGAATATACGTTGCATGCCTATTTAGCTCGGGAGTTCTTGGAATGACTTGACCCGGGTAGTAGATTCATTTTCAAGGTAGCTTGTTTTCGGCGTATCGAAGGGAAGGAGACAGCCTATTGTCCAGGCTATAACTTGGATATGGTATTGTAAAATGAAGATGAAACTCCTTTCGAGTTAAATTGATTAGCACGAAGTTTATGCCGCACCATAGGTACAATAATTAAGACCGGGGGTAGATACAAGGTGTAATGAGTCGGAATAAGCCGCCAGGAAAAGAGTGATGTATTTCGCTGTGAAGAGACAGATTTGAAGGGACGCGGAAGGGCGACCCGTTGTGTTTTAGAAGTGAACCAGGTCACAGCTGGTGTGATCTATGATACCCGGCAAAAGTACGAATACGGGCCGAGCGCTCGCTCTGTTTGTGAAGGGTAGGGGAGTATTAACTGTCGTATTTCCCTCGAAACAATGATTCCAAGCAACCATTTATTATTAACACCGTTGATTAACTTCCAGTGTTCTGAGGTGAGCGATCCCACCAGTTTCTTCATTATCCCTTTAAAACATATAGGGTTATAGGTTATGTCCCAGGAGACCCAGGTTCACTCCTTGGATACAGTGAAAGTTGGTGCTCACTGTTACTACCGACAGATTGATTGAACCTACCGCAACTACATCTAGTGCATTTAAAGTGTATATCGTCCGCTTACTTCTAAAACCTCGTATGTTACAATGTTATTCCTACCCATTATATCCCTTAACACTGGTCACGCCTCCCAGCCACATATTGATATGCAATCCATCAGAATCTTTTTCGTAGTGTTCATTTTCCTGTGCGGACGTGTAAAGAAAAATGGACCTTACCATACAGTTTTTGTAGGGATGTTGTTTTCATGGCGAATTTAAGCACTCCTACAGTATAACATATTTAAGGTTCATTTTCCTTTGCAAACACCCATAGGAAAATGAACACAGCGAAAATTGTTCTGATGGACTGTACATCTATATGTGGCTGGGAGGCGTGACCAGTCTTAAGGAAGAAAATGGATAGGAAGTGCATTGGGAGATACGAGGTTTTATAAGTAAGCCATCGATATGTTTTTTCTATTTATTACTGGAAGTGAAAATTGTACATTCATGAGATATTGGATGTTTGAAGTCGCTCTATTGTTCGCATACAGAATTGCAACGTTGTATATAATGTCATGTTGGTGTATTTGCTAGAATCCTAATGAGACAAGCGTGTGTATTATATTACATATTCAGCAATGATTAATTTAGGGAAATGAGGTGATACGACCTTCAAATGCTTGGAAATGTAGTCATAGAAACATACAATTTACTTCAGTTCATCCGATGTCAGGGTATCGTAACTTGGTGTAATTTGAGTATATTAATTCTCGACAGATAAACAGGGTTATAGCAGGATATGCCCATACTAATTAAATATGTGTAATCGTGATAGGCAATGCGCAATGTGATAAGTGCAAGTGCGAAGTGTAAATAATTCAAGAGGAAACACCAAGATCTCTCTAAAGATTATTTTAAAGGTGTATTGTATGGCATGTCCATGTGAATAAGATGTGTTTCACTAGTATAGTAAAGTTGTTTTATAAGATATAGTTTATCTTCTCATTAGTAATGAACTAGTATTCCTTTCATAATTAATATTCCCCTACTATAGACATTATTAGAAGATTATCGCCCCATAGGACGGTCCATTCAGACCCTTCATGTTCTACCGACGTAGCTAGCGTACTATTATAGTAGGGGAGATGAGACTTCCATATCAGGTTGAGTTCGAAGCTCATCGGTGGTGCTCCATTCAAATATCATATTTATGAGCCACGGTAATTTGTTTATGTCAGTCTTTGCTGAGCTGAGCTAGGGAGCAGACGTGCGTGGTAACGGTGCGGAAGTGCAGGAAAAGCAATATGGGCGTAACAGTGCAGCAGTATAGGAGTGTGATAGGGCGATGGCACAACCGGGTCAAGTGGATCAAGACGGACTGTAAATCAGGATTTAATAAAGAAATAGGACTGACAGAACTGTTGATGGCGGCAGCTATAGTGGCTACTCTATTAGTCATCGGAGGCGTCGAGATGAACCCAGGCCCATTGACATGGGAGGACATTGAGAAAATCAAGGAAGTTGTTCGCGATGCTTCTCAGGCTGACCAGACCAAAGAAATGTTCGAAGCACAGTTCCAACAAATCAACGAGATGAAGGAAAGCATAACCAGAGATCTAACAGAAATAAAAGCGAAGATAAGAGAAGACAAGGAAGAAAGAGCTATACTAAATCAGAGGATACAGGAGCTAGAAGAACAAGTACAGGTACTTCAATGGCGAGATAGCAGAAGAACGGAGGAGGAGAAGAGAAGAAATATTATTATTTACGGACTGGATGAAACGGAAGGAGAATCTAAGATGGAATTGATGAGCTCAGTCCTTAAGCTAATGAGAGAGAAATTAGGCATTGAGTGTACCGAAAGGGAGATAGATGATGTGTATAGGATGGGAAAGAATAGAGGAAGAAGACCCGTTAGAATTAAGTTTGTTTCCTCATTAATGGCAAGCCGAATTTTGAATAGTGCGAGGAACTTGAAGGGCAGCAGAATTTGGATAAAAAGGGATATGGACAGAAACAGCCTCCAAGAGCAAAGAGTTCTACAATTCCATTTACGACAAGCAAGAAAATCGAATCTACGAGCATTTATAAGAGGAAACCGCTTGCATGTGATGGGAGATACCTGGGCGAGAACGTGGACGGTCAGTGATCTGGGTGATATGTTTAAGGAACGAAGTAAGCAGTTTGGGTCATCAGCGGAAGTGCATGGTGAAGGAGTGATGACACAAGAGATTCCAGAGTATACGTGCGATGCTCGGGTTGATAACCCCGGGCAGGTGATTCAACAGCCTACGTCAGATCTTCCAGCGGAGTTACATAACAGTGGGAGGAACGACGAGGCGAGCCGGATGTCAACAGCGGCGCCGCGTGGAGGAGCTGAGGATACTTCCAGGCGTAGGTCAGTGAGTCTAAAAGACTTTTTTCAGAAGAAGGGGATGGGTTCAGGTAGTAGATTAAAACTCACAGAAGAACTATCTGAGAAGGACGTTATTTGCTCTCCGGAGGGAAGTATAGTGGAAGTGGAAAGATCTAGAATAACTAGAAGTAAGTCAGGAAGTTTAGAACATAGAAGTAGAAAATAACTAGAGTTAAAGGTATCATGTGTTAACATTGAAGGAGTATGGAGCAAAATAGGTAACGAAGACTTTAAAGAGCTACTGGAAGAAATGGACATCCTTGGGCTTGTAGAAACTTGGGCTGATTGCAAGAAAAACTTAAAGATAGAAGGGTGTATCGTATGGAGTCAATATGGATCAAGGAGATCCAATAGAGGAAGGATATCGGGCGGAATTTCAGTGGTTATCAAAAACAACTTAAAAGATAGAATACAGCTGTTAGAATCTGAGTTTAAGGAATTAATCTGGATAAGAATATTAGATAGGGTCAATTGGAGGAATGAAATATGTATAGCTTTTATATATAATCCACCTTTGAGCTCCCCATTTGCGCAGAATGATTTTTTTGAGAATTTAGCGACAGAAATTAGACGAATGAGAAGTACGTATGATCAGGCAAGCATTATTATTATGGGCGATCTTAACGCGAGGATAGGGGACAAGAAACCAGTTTATAGTCAACTTGAGGACGGGGTATTACTAGTTAATAGAAATAGCCAGGATAAAGAATGTAACAGAAATGGAGAAAAACTACTAGAGTTATGCGCGGTAGAGGAGCTTTATATATTGAATGGGTGGTGGTTTGGAGATGAGAGGGGAAAACTAACCTATATAGTAGAAAATGGGGGTAGTACAATTGACATAGTTGTATGCTGTAGGGATAGTTTGCAAATTATCAAAGAGATAAGCATTAAGGATTGGGCAGAGGCAAATCATATGCCAGTATCGATAAAATTAATTATTCAAGAGATAGGAGCGCAAGAGATCGTTTACGATAGCGTACAGGAGAGGAAAATAGCTAGGTATCGTTGGAGAGAAGAATTAGGAAATGAATTCAGAGAGTACTTCAATGGAGAAAATTTTGAGATTTGGAAAATAGGTATTGTAAAATTGATAGAAGAGAATAGAGTGGAGGAAGCCCTAACCAGGATAGAAAATTTAATAGGAATGGCAGGAAAAGGTATGAGGCAAAATCTAAGTAAAACGCCGATAAGAGGTGGATGGTATAATACAGAATGTGTAAAGAAAAAGTCACAAGTTATGAAGGCACTCAGGAGATACAGGGTGGATGGTGGTCAAGTAGCTAGAAACGAATTTTGTAAAAAAAGGAAAGAATACAGAGAGTTGTTAAGAAAGACGAAGTTGGAATGGCAACAAAAGATGGCTGCAGACATAAATAAAAAGTGTAAGGACAATGACAGTAGGAAAGTATGGGATAAAATAAATCAAATAACCAAGAAGAAGTCGGGCTCTGGGGGGACCAATATAAGTTATAGTACATGGGTCCAGTATTTCGAGAAATTATTGAATAAAGAAGACAAATGGAGAGCTCAGCATGAGGGGATTACTGTTTCGAGGGGTTTGAGTGTCACTCTGCCTGAATTAGATGAGGCTATTTCGACTCATGAAATAAGGAACCTGTTACAAGGAGCCAAAAAGGGAAAATCAGGAGCTATTTCAGGTATCACATATGAATTTTGGAAAGAGGTGGGAGAACGAAGCGGCATGTTGGAAATTTTGACAAAGATATTCAATAAGATATTCGAGAAAGGGATATTTCCAAAAGCTTGGAAAGAGGGGATTATATGCCCTATATACAAAAATAAAGGGGATAGATTAAATCCAGGAAACTATAGGGGAATAACCTTATTAGATACATTGGGGAAAGTATATACGGGTATACATAGACTAAGGAACTGGGCAGAGAGGCATTCAATCCTCTCGAAATTTCAAAGTGGCTTCAGAAGAGGGAGAACAACACCAGATAATGTTTTTATTGTGAGAACTCTTATTGACAAATATGTAAAGAAAAAACGTGGAAAGCTCTATATTACATCAATAGATTTAGAAAAAGCATTCGATACTGTGAACAGGGGGGCAGTCGTTACTAGATTGAGACAAGTAGGAGTGTCATGTAAAATGATAAGGGCTATAGAAAAGATATATGCTGAAGTAAAGTGTACTGTGAGAGTCAAAGAAGGAGTAGTAGTAGGAGATATTATTTCTAAAATGGGTTTGAAACAGGGATGTAAATTGTCACCGATTTTATTTTTATTGTTCACTAGCAAGATACCCGTGCTTCGCTACGGTATTATACTGAAATTTATAATTGAATACTTATTGTTTTAGATATATAATCTGCCGAAATTCGCGATCTGAATCGTTTTCTGCGAGAATCCGCCAAAATTCGCGATCTGACTCGTTTTCTAATAGATTATGGCAAGTTTCCTCCCATTTTTCAATCTTTATTTCCAGCAATCGATTTCGTACTTTCCAGGCTAAGACCAGGTATTCCACCCTGTCAGTTGGGTGCCCAAATCTTTGCCATCTTTTCTTATAGGCATTTTTTATATGGAACAAATCCTTCAGGAGATCCGGCGTGGTGTCTTCTTGGGTGCCTTGGCGGTACTGAACCCGCGGCCAGACAGCATTCTTAGTCAACACCCGTCCAGGACCCGTTTCCACCGCGGTCCGCACATTTGACGGCGGTCCAGAACATTATTATTATTATTATTATTATTATTATTATTATTATTATTATTATTATTATTATTATAGATGTTCTGGACCCCACAGCAAGATGCAAGACCGCTACTTGGCGGTAAATTACATCTGCTGCCATTGTTATTGTTGAGAATGTGACCAGCACCAATGTCGCGCGTATCAAGTGTGCGGGATTTCTGGCGATACGAATGACATACTTCAGTGCATTATTGACCTTATTATAGAGGTGAACAATTGGACGGTCAATCTCATTCCTATCGTTTATTTCAAATGTGTTAAAATTTTTATTCATATGCCAGGAGAATCTACTGTAATATAAGAACGTTCTCCGAAGGAAAAGTTGGCTGTTAAAAACGAACCCAGGAAAGATTAAAAAGATCGGTTTATGATCAGAATAAGTACATCGAAAATATACAGCCTGTTTCCAGTCTTTCGACAGGGTCAGGAATGGAATGAATAATGCCCCATCTAGCGGCGACAGTAGGAATTGTGCCGGCTGCCGAAGCACTCCTCTGGGGCAATGATCGATGAATGACAAATGAAATGAAATATTGGACAGTGTTGCTAGAATGAATGATGACAGGGAAAAGCGAAGTATCCGGAGAAAAACCTGTCCCGCCTCCGTTTTGTCCAGCACGAATGTCACATGGAGTGACCGGGATTTGAACCACGGAACCCAGCTTTGATAGGCCGGCGCGCTGCCGCCTGAGCAACGGAGGCTCCTTATAAGTACATTATGAACAGCAAAATCAATTGGTCTCACCTCCTTTTACACCCCACCGCCGTTAAGTTTATTTACCCCCACCCCCCCAAAAAAAATTAAAAGAAGGAGTGTTTCTTTATGTTTAAAGGAGATTCCAAACCCCAATGTTCACGTCTATTACCTTGAGTTTTGAGATATAAATATCCCCATAAAAATAATTCGCTTTTTTTTTTACTTCCTTTCACACTTCTCCTCCCCCCCCCCCTAAGTGAATTTTCCGGCAAAAAATACTTGTTTCTTTAATAGTAAAGGATCTTCTAAATAGCAATTATCACGACTCTAACTTCTTCAGTTTTTGATTTATGTGTCCTCATGAAAGGAATTCAACTCCTTTCCACTCCCGCCCCCCAAGATGGTTTCCCCCACAAAACGCGTATTTCTTTGTTTTTAAAGGAGATCAAAATACCAATTTTCACGTCCGTAACAACTTTAGTTTTTATTAGATGTATGTATTCTCATACAATTAAGTCAATTAATTTTAGAATTCTTTCCCCCCCCTTTCATTGGATTTTCCGATAATACGCGTTTCTTTATTTTTAAAGGAGATCCCACAAATTTTTTGTTCTGTAATATATTCAGTTTCTGAGATATATGTATCCTCATTAAAGGCATTCAACCCACTATTCACCCTTTTACACCCCTCCTATTGGGATTTACAGAAAACGAAAAAATACTTATTCCTTTACTTTTAAAGCAGATTCTAAATACCAATTTTTACATCTGTAAAATTTTAAAGTTTTAAGATATAGACACATTCATTTTAAAAATTCACCCCCCCTTTTCACCCCCCATTATCCGGATTTTTCAAAAACGAAAATATACGTGTTTCCTTATTTTTAAAGTGGATCCCCAATACCAATTTTCAGGTCTGTAATATCTTCAGGTTCTGAAATATAAGTAGCCTCGTTAAAGGCATTCAACCTCTTTTTCACCCTTTTCCACCTTTCCTATCGGGATTTTCCGAAAACAAAAAAAACGTGTTTCTTTATTTTTAAAGGAGATTCTAAATACCATATTTTACATCTATAAACTTTAAAAGTTTTGAGATATAGATACACTCATTTTGAAAATTCACCCCCCTTTTCACCCCCATTATTTGGATTTTCCCAAAACAAAAAAATACGTGTTCCTTTATTTTTAAAAGAGATCAACGGTACCAATTTTCAGGTCTGTAATATCTTCAGTTTCTTAGATATAAGTATCCTCATTAAAGGCATTCAATACATTTTCACCCCTTTTCACCCCTCCTATCGGGAGTTTCCGAAAACAAAAAAATACGTGTCTCTTTATTTTTAATGAAGATTCTAAATACCTATTTTTACATCTGTAAACTTTAAAAGTTTTGAGATATAGATGCACTGTTTTTAAAAATTTACCCCCCTTTTCACCCTCCCATTAATTGGATTTTTCAAAAACAAAAAAATACGTGTTTCTTTATTTTTAAAAGAGATCAACGGTACCAATTTTCAGGTCTGTAATATCTTCAGTTTCTGAGATATAAGTACCGGTATTCTGATTAAAGGCATTCAACCCCTTTTTTTTCCGTTTTTCACACCTCCTATTGGGATTTTCTGAAAACAAAAAAATACGTAGTTCCTTGTTTTTAAAGGAGATTCCATATACCAATTTTTACATCTGTAAACTTTCAATGTTTTGAGATATAGATACACTCATTTTAAAATTCCAACCCCCTTTTCACCCCCTTAGCGAAGGAATATCCAAAAATCCTTTCTTAGCGAGCACCTACATCTTAATATGTATCTATGCCCAAAATTTCATTTCTTTATGTCCAGTAGTTTTGGCTCGGCGATGATGAATCAGTCAGTCAGTCAGGATTAACGATATACTAGAATTTGAAGTTGAGGAAAGATTAGCACTGCCGTGTTTAGAAAATCAGGATATTCCTGGTCTTGTCTTTGCTGACGACATACTCCTGTTCACACTAACGCCAGTTGCAATGCAAAAAAGTATTGATGGTATCGAGAAGTACTGTAAAGAGTGGAATATGAAAATTAACGCACAGAAAACTAGAGTAATGGTGTGCAAAAACGGGAACAAATTAGCAAAAAAGGAAAAATGGTATCTTGAAGGAGTAAATCTGGAAGTAGTTAATAAGTTAGAATATTTAGGAATTATCATATCAGGAAATGGAAATTGGTCTGAACACGTCAAGAGAGCAAAACTGATTGGTGCAGCAGCCCTAGCTAGTATAAGAATATTAGATAACAGGATGCCTAATATTGACTTTAGGGTACAAAGAAATGTATACAACGCTGTGATTAAATCTAAAATGATATATGGTTCAGAAGTATGGGGCACAGAAAAGGAAATAGTAATGCTCGATTCAGTCACTAGTAGATTTATTAAAATAATTACAGGCTTACCAATATGTACAGCGAATAGTGGAGCAAGATTAATGTGTACTGACATTAATATAAAAGTGGATATAATCAAGAGATTAATAAAATATTGGTATAGGTTAAAAAGGGGAGGAGGGGGAGAAATTCTAGATATAGCTTACCGACACCAAATGAGGTATCAGGATGGGTACTGGGCGGGCAACTTAAAGAAAATACTAGAAGGAATTGGGATGGGGAACTATTGGGACAACGATTTAGAAGAAAGAAAAGTCTGTGGGAGAGTGGCACAGAGGGTAGCAGATATAGAAATACAAAGGCTAAGAGCTGAGGGTAATAATAGGAGAACTCTGGAGGAATTCATGAATATATACCCAGGTATGAAAATAATACATGATAAATTAACCAAAAGAGAATACAGGGGAATGATATGGTGGTTGATGGGAGTTTATAAAAATAAGGCATTTACAGAAGTTGCAAATACATGTTTATTGTGTGAAAAGGAGTTAGGAAATGCACATTTCTTGAGACAGTGTGAAAGTACAAGAGCATTACGGGTTAAATACTTGGAAGCGGAAGAGTTAAATAAAATGGAAAGAGAATCTGAGTACTATACTCTTGTCAAATTAATAAACAGGGAATGGAGAAGGCCAGGGAAACTATCAAAACTATTCACAATTATAAAAAGCTTGTGGGAGAAAAAAATGAAATTAGTGCATGAGGGAAGGGCACATGCTGCTGAAAGAAAAAAAATGAAACAGCGAAATTAGCACGAGTACACATGGTTGAAGGATATTATGGGACACTTAAGCTACACATACAGGAATGCATGCTAGTATTTCAGGATGAACCAAGTCTCGGCTCTCCTACTTCGGACGACCGAAGTTGGAAGAGGGAGACTCCAAATCGACCAGTTACCAGTACACTGAATAAGAAGTTTAAAATCATTATAGTCAGTAGAAGAATACATACGGAAAGTAGTTATCTCTGAAGTATCATCTCTGTATGGGTTAATAATAACAACGAAGTTTTGTAATCATGTATGTACATAAAACAACTTTGATTCACAGATATGGAACATTATAGAGTTTAACTCACTAATAACTAAGGGCGACAATAATTATAAGTTTAGTATTATTTTCGTTTTTTATATCTGTTCAGTTTTGTTCCCTTGTTCCTTAGGTATTGTATATTTATAATTAGTAGATTCAGTTCATTGATATGTAAGCCGTACCGTATTACTTCTAATGAGGTTGTTTGTTGTTTGTCTGCCTGTTTTATTTTACTTTGGTTTTGTTAGATAGTTTGTTTTGGCTACCTTCTAATGAGATTGTTGGTTGTTTGTCTGCCCGTTTTATTTTATTTTATTGTGGTTTTATTTCAGTTTGGTTTTGTTAGTTTGTTTTGGCTGCTGACGTACAGTAGAGTTGGAAGAGGCGGGGATAGGCCTGACCTATCTCAAGCTAAAGTGTTGATTCGGTACGTCTGCACATGTAAAGTAGAGTAAAGTAGTGAATAGTGTTAGGTTAGAGGAATTAAGTTGTCAATGAGACAGTGAAAGATGAGCCGAGTTACGGAATCCGTCTCGGCAGTGAAATATAGGTGTGACAGCCTACATGTAGAGCTAGGCAATCCGCACACATGTGGGTTGTTACAGGAAGGAGTGGTGAGGAAATAACATTGACAGCTTAAAGGGTCTATGAGGTATCGGTTTCCGAGCCTCATGAGACATGTCTGGTCGTGACATCCCAGGGAAGGGTGGTAGCAGTTCCTCACCAGGGGTGATGTCGCGGCCAGACAGATTTAGGATAGATTTAGTATATATTCATGTAGTAAAGTAGTGAGTTTAGTTAGGTGGTGTGTTGCATGTGGAGCTGGCGATCCGCCCATGTGCAGGATGCTACAAAGTAGATTTAGAAGTAGTTAAGTAGTATATTTATGTAGTAAAGTAGTTAGTTTAGTTAGGTGGTGTGTTGCATGTGGAGCTGGCGATCCGCCCATGTGCAAGATGCTACAAAGTAGATTTAGAAGTAGTTAAGTAGTAAGTAGTTAGTGTCTAGCTATAGTCTGTGGGTGTTTATTTTATTGGAACATTGTAACTGGGCGAAAGCCTGTTATGTTCAGTTCAATAAATTCATTCATTCATTCATTCATTAATTTGTTTATGTACTGAAGCCTTGGAGAGGTACTGTACGATGTGGTGTAATTTTTGTGAATTTCTTTTAGAGTTACAGAAGTTGCCGATATTATGCTAATGCATCTCTAATAGTTCTAAAATTTTGAAAGGTATTCAATTTTAAGCTTTCCGGATACCTAATGTTGTCGACTAGTCTAATTTTATTTACTTTTGGTTACCTTTACTTACTATAAACGGCTTACTCCTCACGTAAGTTACAATAATTATGTGGAACTTACAATAATTGGAAGATATTAATTTTACAACGGCGAAAGAATTATTCATTATTTTCCGAGATTACCTCTCGTATACGAGCAAACTCAAAAACTTCCCTCTTTGCTGTATAGATGAATCAATTAACATGCCTAATACTTCTTCCTTTCAAAATTTCCAACAGAAAATCTTCCATTTTGAGAAAATGCCCGGCAGGCTCTAAACAGACTTAAAACCTAATGACATCAAGATGCACGCCATATTCTCAGAGATGGGATATTTACAGTTCACACATTTTCACGCGTTATTTCTAAAACCAACAAGCTATTCACTAAAGGCTTTCATCTTATTCAACATGTCCTTGTCCTTTGGATCATACATCCTACTCAACGCCAATATGTCATAAATTAATTACTACACTTGAACACTATTAATGGATTCTCAAAAAAAGGCATAAATATTATGGCCTATTAGGACTTATATGCCGTACAGATAACACAGGTTAGTGACCGAAATGATACAAAGGGTCATTTCGTCATAGTTTATAGTATTCATAATGGAGTTCATGGTCGTCATAATTATCAGTAACGAAGTGAAATAGTACAGATGTAGTAAACTAATTTTAGTAATATTTAGAAATACCTTTAATGAATTCATCTATCCCATTCATAATATTGTATACATTTTAAGATGGTGAAATATAGAATGGTTTGGAATAATAAAGGGATTCAATACATAACCCACGTCACCGTATACTACTACTACTACTAATACTACTACTAACACTACTACTACTACTACTAATAATAATAATAATGCAAACTCGTGTCCTCATCCCGAGGTGGTGCAGCTCTTTTCAGGCACACCCCATTGGAGGTGAGCTGCATGTACCATTTCAACCACATAAGGCCTCCTGCCATTCTTAAATTTCTGGCAGTACCGGAAATCGAACCCGGGCCCTCGAGGACGGCAGCTAATAACACTAACCGTTACGCCACGAAGGCGGACATAATAATAATAATAATAATAATAATAATAATAATAATAATAATAATAATAATAATAATAGTAACAGTAATAATAATAATAATCGAGAGGGATGGCTGCGCGATTTGTG
Source organism: Anabrus simplex (assembly GCF_040414725.1). Lineage (NCBI taxonomy): Eukaryota > Metazoa > Arthropoda > Insecta > Orthoptera > Tettigoniidae > Anabrus > Anabrus simplex. Next base: position 471,090,633 of record NC_090266.1, on the reverse strand, counting down.
TCAAGTAGCAGGGAGCTTATATTTGGAAGATGGTGGGTTTAGATCCCACCGTCGGCAGCCTTGAAGGTGGTTTACCATATATCACACCAGGCCGATTCTGGGGCTGTACTTTAATTTAGGTCATGGTCTCTTATTTCCCATTTTAGCCCCTTTGCATCCATGTATCGTCTACAATCTTTCGTGTGTCAGTGGGACGTTAAGCCACTATAAAAAAAATCATGCCGAGATGAGTGGCCCACAGGGTAAAAGCACTGGCCTTCTGAATCCAAGCTGCCGGTTTCAATCCCGACTCAGTCCAGTGGTATTTGGAGGTTCTCAAATTCGCCAGCCTCTAGTCGGTAGTGTCGATCTTGTTTTATGAGAAAATATAAGTACAATTTTTCAAACATCCTAAACAATGCTTCTACGCGCACAAAATTCCGGCTCCTTGAATTTTCCGAAAACTGTAAAATTGGTTAGTCTGACCTAAAATTATTATGATTATCATTATTATTATTAAATAGCGTTCCAGTATCAGTAGTACGGATGGAAGTGATCATCAATTTATCTCTCTCGCACTCTATTACCGAAGAGACTTTGGCGTGAGTTCCCGACATCTAATCTTTGAAAAATGGATCCAGGTTTGCAATTTCTGGTAAGGTCTGAGAAAAGGGGCGATTAAACATTTTATCAGTAGGAAGAACCTAAAGTTATGGAGAAACTGGAATAAAGTTGATTTCCATTAAATATACTGTCTTTGATTTCCATTAAAGGTATTATAAACCTCGATTTTAAAAAATTTAGGCTACCCTATAGAGGTAAGGAATTCAGTGCTGATTTTAGTTTCGTTTTTACCCGATCTGAAATAGATTCCATGTTGACTATAACATGTACGAAGTTTGAAACATGTTAGCAACCTTTACTGTCCTTCAATGCAGTCACCAGCGTTGTGTATAACCGGTTTCCAGTGATGTGGAAGTCTTAGTATACCTTTAGCTGAGCCTGTTCTGTTGATGGTGCGAATGCAGCGGTCTACTGCCTGTCAAGTCTCTGCAACAGTTCTTAAGCGAATGCCACGAAGTGCGTCCTTCATCTTCGGAATCAAATCGAAGTCAGAAGGACATAAGTCCGGGGAGTATGGTGGATGGTACAGTACTTCCCAGTCCCATCGACCGAACAAATCAGCTACAGTTTACGTTGTATGCGCCCGAGCATTGTTGTGAAAAATGCTGGGTGAATTCTGCAAAAAGTGTTGTGGCTTTTTTCTCAAAGCTGGTCGCAGGTGGTGCTCCAAAAACGAACTGTAATATTGTACATTGACGGTCTGCAGTGGAGGAATGTAGTGCGTTAGAATGACACCATCACAGTCGTACACGAGGATCACCATAACTTTCACCGTACTCGTACTGGGGCTTTTACGAACTTTCGACTTTCGTTGTGACCCATAATGACGCCATTCGTTCGATCGGCATTTCAGTTTTGGCTCGTACGATTTGGCCAATGTCTCATCCATGGTGATGATATGACGTAAGAAAGTCTCTCCTTCGTGCTCATAGCGCTCCAAGTGCGTCTTAGCAGCGTCGTAACGCAACCATTTATGCATTTCCGTCAAATCATGCGGAATCCATCGTGATGCATTTTTTCGAATGCCCAGGCGTTCCTTTAGGATGTGAAGCACAGTCGTATGCGCTAATCCGGTTTCTTGGACGAGCTCACGAATCGTCTGGTTTCGATCACTGTCCAGTAACGCGGCAAGAGCATGCACTTCTTCTTTACTGTCCGGCTCCACGGCTAAATGGTTAGCGTGCTGGCCTTTGATCGCAGGGGTCCCGTATTAGATTCCCGGCAGGGTCGGGAATTTTAACCATAATTGGTTAATTTCGCTGGCACGGGGGCTGGGTATACGTGTCGTCTTCATCATCATTTCATCCTCATCACAACGCGCAGTTCGCCTATAGGCATCAAATCGAAAGACCTGCGCCTGGCGAGCATAATTTCTCCTTGGACACTCCAGGCACTAAAAGCGATACGCCATTTCATTTCATTTCATTTCATTTCTTCTTTACTGACGCTCGTAGGACGACCTGCCCGATGAATGTCCGCCACAGTTTGCCGACCATCATTGAAGGCTTTTACCCAACGTGCCACTGTTCTGTAAGGCAATGCAGATTCCCCGCAAGCCTCTTGAAGACCTTGATGACACTGTCGTGCTGTACGACCTCTGGCACATTCAATCTTGATCCAACTCCGTTGTTCCTGTTTGGAAAACATAGTGACAACGTTACGTTAGACCGCTAGCTCACAAGTGATTGTGTTTCTCTCGCTTGTACGCACGCAGATTATGTGGGAAACGCGAGTCCATTTGCTCTGAGGTAAGGTGGGTATGTAACCAACGTGTGCTATCATCGACAATAGTGGATTCAGTTGCATAGCGTCTCCACAGCAGTGTTGCCACTATTTAAGTTCCAACCCTCGTATAATAACAATCATTAGAATTCCGGGTGAGAGGGGAATCGGGTGGCTCAGAGTTTAAACGAGTCTTAAGGAATCTAATGTACAGCAAGTGCATTGTCACGTGCGTAGTACTGCTTCTTCAGCAATGCTGTGGTATTCTACGGACATGGCTACGTAGACAATGGACTGTGTCCTCTGCCTTCTATATCAAGGAAAGGGAATATACGTAGAAGTCTTGTGTCGTTGCTGGTTAGAGAGCGCTTCTCCACAACATGTCATGGGGAGAAGAAAGCAAAATTAAACCCCATCCGAAAACAGAAACGTGAATTGTGGCAGAATGATTTTGTGTGTGAAAAGTGTTTATGAGCAACATTTTTATTGGTGACCAACTGACCATATTACAAGAATATCCCCTAAAATGGCCTTTCGTGTCCTACTACATGAGAATTACAAAGAAGCAATTGAAATTTACACCCCAACTGAGTTGAAATATTTATCTTCGCTCTTCGGTAGTGTGCATGCCTCTACTCTGACCAATGAGAGAGAGTGTTAGCTGGTACTGGGCGGTTCTGAAGACTGTACAGATTTCCTTACCTGGAATGAATATGTCTGGCCACAAGTTATTAATGGTCGTGTGTGTACGTACTGATCATCCGTAGGATTAGGTATTTGTTGGAACTGGAAATGATTGTAAGTCATAGTTACCGCAAGCACAGTGTAAACTTAATTATACAGTCTGCGTATCGCTCGTGCGTGATTTTTCACGTACTGCATGTACAGTACGTCCGTCGAGATTGTAGTTACCCTGTCAAATACGTGGCGCTACGAATACACTGTTTAGATCTACTTGCGTTCATTCAGAACACTGTGTGCCTTAACTAATGCTAATTGCCCAGTTCACAGAATCCACTGTATTCCTCAACCAAAGCGTCGACCTTAAAACAAACATTAGGCAACGAACAATAACCATATAAAACTAAAATCGAACGGTAAATTAGCCAGTATGTACAACATAGTTTCTCAAGGTGTGGGAAATATTAATAACATGAGAAGGAAATAATGACGTTTTCAGGAGAAGGTGACAACAAATCTGAGTGTTCAAAACGGATGTACATGATAAGATCCGCTAGATACTTCGTAGTACTTAACAATCAAAGATATGGTTTACCTATTTTCCCACATGATCCATGCAGCGTCCCGCGGTCTTTAGATAAGCGAGAGTACAGTACACTTTACATGGCTGGGAGCAGACACACGGTGGCGCTATAACATTTTCTCCCTTATACTCAGCTTATATGTTTGATTACAAAGCTGAAAGATTTCATCTTAAATCGGAAATCATGTGAAATGAAGGCAAGCGTCTAATAAAGCGTCATTGGGGGATTTGTATTTGAGACTCTTCCATCGTGCTCGGCGCGCCGTTCGGTCCAAGCCCAACTTGACTTGTCTTAATGAAGGGAATCGGGGCAGTCTAATCCCCGCTCCGACAGCGAATGCGAGCATGACAAGAAAATGGGGCATAGGGTGGGGTAGGTGGCGATAAAGCAATTACCACTCACACCCGCCTGTGGGTTCTGTCTCAGTGTGTGAGCAGGGACTGAGTATTCAGCACAAGGCGTCTTTTTGTCGCATTTACAGTTCACATTGGCGAAGAGCTAAAATATGGGCCCTCTTCTATATCGGAGGAGCGAAAGTGACATTTCATTCTGTAGGATTGATTTACGTGATACTCACTGAAAGAGGCAACGTGTGAGGTCTTCTGAAGACACGCAACAAATATTTGATCTTTATCGAACGACTACTGTACCTAAATAATAATTGTCCTTGTCTAGAAAACACCATTTCGAGTGAAGTTAATAAATATTCCATACCTGAAGATTGGAAATTAAAGAAAAAACTATTTGAGTTCTTATAAAAATAATTTCAGTGAAAAATGAATATTATTACAGTTATCCTTTGGTTGTGAACGGACACACAGCATACCTTTGCAAATAATAGAAAGGCGATACATGTAACAATAATTGATCAATTTTTCCATAATTTTAGTTTTCACTGTTTTAACATTTTATTTGAATATCCAATTTAGGAGATGTCAGCGTGAAAGATGTACGAGATTTAAGTATTCACAGATATTTTTCAACCTAACGGGATATATTTCTAGCAATCAATTTTTATATTTGACCAATACTATACAAGTGTGGATACCGGGAAATATTGATTATTTCACCAACGGTCACCATCCTAAAGTAACTCATTTACAACACTTTCCAATAATAATAATAATAATAATAATAATAATAATAATAATAATAATAATAATAATAATAATAATAATAATAATAATAATATATTAATCAATTAATAATCAATCAATTATATTACATGCATGATATATGTGATAATATGTTTTGGAGATATACTGACCCGCAGCACATACATTGTGAAGAGCGAGAATGCCTTGACAATATGCACACGATATTGCACCATAGATGACAGAACCTTACCAGCCAAAGTTCTAAGCCAAAATGATTTCACATAGGAGGTTTTGTCCCGGCAGCGACGATATATTACATACATTATTATTATTATTCTAGTTATTTGTTATAGTTGGTAAACCTGTTTTCTAGTTATTGTCTTTTTTTACCTTCCCCGGCTATTGAAACTGTGCGCCTTCTCCACTATGGCCATTCCTGTCAGTTATTTGAGAACTTTGACAACTTTCGAAAATTTCTTCTCCGATGGCAAGATGGATCTGCATTCTACTGTATTTTCTAGCGATCTCTGGTGGGCTAAGTCCTAGTTTATAACCAGAGAAATTTAATTTGTTATAGTTGGTAAACCTGTTTTCTAGTTATTGTCTTTTTTATGTGCCGAAGATACCAATACTTCACCTGGTTCCTCATCTAATGTAATCTGCCTATCACATGCCTGTAACTAACTTCACTAACCAATCAGTACCCGGGGGTGTGTATGAAAATTTAGCTTATCAGCGCTCTGGATTCAAATATAGTCTAGAACATTCCCCTGTGGACCTATTAAAGGGGAGTGCTTTAGGGCCATCTTGTCTGATATTGTCCGGTGATTGAAAGTGCGACTTGATGGAGGTTAGAGGGAGCAGGAGTCAGGGGGCAGGAGGCAGGAGGTGGCCGGCTTGAACAAGCTCCAGCGCTAACAGGCAATGGCAGAATTTACCTAAAGACGTGATTGTGCTGGCTGTGTTTCGAGGGGAAGATTTCAGCAATATTCCTTAAAATCTAGTATGTAATCATTTCATTTCTTTTGCCGAAGCGTATGACGTTCTGCGCAGTCTTCGGACTCAATTTATTATTCCTACTGAAAAAAAAATTTGATATAAGGGAGCACGAGTGCCGACCCTCCGAACTCTCCCTTCTACTTTTTAGCTGGAAGACTATTCTCAACGTCTAAATTGTGGAAACTTGTCACGGGCCTCAAACGTTTCCACTTTTAGTCACACATTTCAGCACGGGATTAGCCTCTGCGTCATTGAGCCTTAAGCTCACTTATGTTGTTGTGTTTTCCAGAATATTCTTCTAAGAAGTGCTGGTGTTTCGCCTCCCTGCGTTTTGTTAATGGCCTGGTTTTGTTATAAACTTTTCTTTCTTAAGGCCTAGTAGCATGGGTAATATGTCCCTGTATATTCTTTATGGTTTTTGCGAGTAACCATGTACACATTTCGGTTTCCTTGGAGAACAGTACTTAACCTGGTTATGAAATTTTGTAATTGATAAGCCCATTATTCAATAACCTGTGTATGTAGACGATGAAGTGGGGTTACCCAGTTGACCTATGGTGTAACTGAGAATATAACAAGCGATATATCGCTATATAGAGGGTAGTCTCTATTTAGAACTCAGAGTCTATAATATGTACCTGTTCGAAGCAGTTATGCTCTTTCATGTTGTTGTACCTGTCAGGAGCAATTATGCTCATTCATATGTAGGTTAACGACTGGGAGTTTCTCCAATTAAACTTGTACCTTATTAAGGACTTCTAAGTCCAAGGTTTTGTTGGAGCTGACGAGCTCTTTCTTAAATCTAAATTTTCTCAAGTAATTCTTCAACTGCTTCTTGTTAAGTCATTAAATTACTCTATCTGGAGTTTAAAGGAGGAAAGGAATAAAATTACCATTTTTTGTTAAAGTAATTCTTTTTTGCAGTAAGAGATCCCGTGTCCAACCATTCACCCCACGCGCTTCCTTAGCTCTGCGTTTCAGGAAAAATCCCCGTATCAACAATAATTACTAGAGGACCCGTGCTGCTCCGCAATATTCGCTATGAATAGGTGAAATAACGTGTCTTGATATGAAACTGCTTCATGCGTTGCCCGGGTACTTTCTTGAATGTTTATTAGCTGTTAATTTTGTGTGAAGTGAAATTTTGAGCATTTCTTTATTATGACGTTCATTGATATTTTAGGAGCTATTTTGTCTTTTTAGAGTTATTGTTGTGTGCTTAATTAAAAGTTGTAGTTTTAGATTATATTGTTACGTGGCGAAGTTTATTTTTAAAAGCCGATATTGCCTTGTAGTAGCCTGTCCTTTCAAACAATGAATAAAAGTAAATGGCAATTCTATGTATTCACGCGTCGGGCTGTAGGCCTATATATGATGTACATGATTCCAACTCTCGTTTGGACTGGCGCCAATTAGCCTAGCGAACTCGAGAACTGTGGATTCAACAATAATCTCGCTCAGTTTGGACATTTTATTTTTTCATCCTATCTGACTCCCATGCTGATGGAGGCTGAACCTGGACTTAAACCGCATACGGGGTGTCACGATCCATCTCAGCAATCCCGAAAAGTGTGGTTTCGAAACTAATATTTTTGTTGACATGTACATGTCACTCCTTCCCTACTCCCAACCGTAGGGGTGCTGGGGGTGACTTTCATCCGCAGTATTTTCCTACAGGTGGTAATTCATATGTGTACCAAGTTTCGGTGGGAGCTATTCTGGAACATACACACACATATTCATAATTTCAGTCCCTTGGATATCTTCTTCTTCACCCCTTTTTACTCCCGACGCCCATGGAGACCTAAACGGCATCCGGAATGTCTCTGTTGTTCACAGCTATTCCCTAAAGTATGGATTGGGCACTAATATCAGTCATTTTCGACTATTTTTTATATCAGTCCTTACCAAGCCCCAACCATAGGGGTTCTAATGGTGTCTTACTCCCACAGTATTTTTCTTCAGATCAGTGGCGGTGCATGACTTACATCACTAGGGGTTCAACAGAAGAAAAAATATTGTTCCCCACCCAAACCTCTCCTCTCCCCCTTTCCCCCACCACCTTTTCTGTCGTGGGTCGTAACCTCCTAAGATAAAATGGCAGAAGTTTTAGAAATTTGATCAAATACGAAAGAACCAGATAATAAGTGCCGAAATTTATCACATGCAAAACAAGAAATGTTTCACAATCAACTTACCCTATGCAAGCAGCTTAAACAATAAATCCATCCTCTGCTCCTTGAAGGACGCAAACGTATCTATAACTGCTTCATTGAACTCCGCAGAGTGTCGAACCAAGTCCCCTTCAATTGACAACGTAGCAAGAGCATTACGTCTCTCCTCGGTCATTGTGCTGCGCAAGAAAGTCTTTATTCTTTTCAGTGTTGAGAAACACCTTTCTGCTTCCTATGTCATGGGAATAGTAATAACTAATATTTAAAACTTTTCATTGGTATTACATTGCCGCTATTCTTTGCCTCAATGATTTTTATGTGAAGTTATTCCAAAGAAGGCGAATGAATAGATGTTTAGTAAGAATTGATATATTTGGGACAAGATATCAATTGAAATTTGGCAGTTTAATGTGACTTTGGGTAGTAATGATGCTTTTCAACACTAGCGCTAGTTACGTGCACTATTCTCTGCTGCCTAGTTAAATTCCCGCAAGGGCAGGCACATACCCAAACAACACGACTTGCGAGAGACTTGAGAGAGTGGCATATTTCGCATGCGTAAAGCACATATATCCGTTTCGGCGATTTCCTGGTCTTGCATTGGCCGACGTCCCCACAGCACCTCGCCAATCCCTTCGCCTATGTAAGGCCGGGGAGATCACCTTGCAAGGCGGTTCATTCCAGGCGAGTATCCAACCACAGACCTCGCACAGGTCACATCAATTGAAAGCCAGTACGAGTATAATACGGATAGATGGACTTATCAAGAGCTTCGAGATTGGCAGGGGAGTTATGAAAACTACGCATTTGAGTACAGTTTGATATAAACTGGAGGTTCATTGGTCCATTGCGCAATGCCAGAAGCCGCCACTACTTCAGATAGTAAGTCATGTGTGTACCAAGTTTGGTTGATATCGCAGATTTGCCTATATTATTCAGTGGCCGTTTAGTGATTTAATGTTAGGATTACTAAAAACTGACTGAATTTAAAGACCTGTCAATGACCGATGATTCACCGGTAGGAATTTCTGAAGAAAATTCCGGTCCAGTATAACGACCGGACGGATGGAAGGTGTCGTCCCATTTGCGATCACCCTTACCAGTGAGAAGTGTTTACCGCTTGTGTCTGATGCGTTAATATCGGGACAGAAAAACAGAGACTAAAAATAGGGCTCAAATGTACCTTATATTTACAGTTACCTGATGATTGTGGGTGTAAAAGACTTTAAAGAGGAGGACAAAACGAAGGCGTATTAAAACCGTTGAATTTTACAGCTTTCAAATTCAAAACAATGATTTTTTAAACAGTCTGAATCCTCGCCAGTGATACACTTTATGACGCAAATGTAGCTCGTCCCCAGTTTAACAGGACATTTACACAATCTTTTCCCCATTATAATATAGGGGCAATATTATATTAGTGATTAAATAATGCGCAAACTATTAAAATATTCAAACTGACACGTAAATGCTTAAAATATAATTAGCCTACTTTCGTCTGTTTGCATGTTATGTCTACCGCTTAGCCCCATTTCTTGATTTCGGATCGGGGATGCGATGAGGTGAATTTATACGGAATGTTTCTACGGCCGGATGCCCTTCCTCAGTTGAGGAGCTAATGAAGATGAAATGTATTATGGTGAATGAAATAGGGTAAGGAAGTTGTGGGCTATGAATAGGAACTGTCCCGGCATTAGCCTGGGAGTGAAAATATTAAACCACAGGAAACCATTCTCAGCACAGCCAACGGTGAGGCTGGTACCCAGAGTCTCCCGAATGCCGAGCTTGGCTCCATAACCATAGCTTATTAACACGTGCGGCCACTCAGCATACTTTCACCTAAATAAATAAAACTATATTTTTCCTTTTTTCTTGGATTAGTTGTACAAAATTCCAAAACCTCATCGTATTTCGATTAAGATACTTTTATGAAATAATAATTCTGCAATGATAGTGCGAAAAGGGCAACTGTTAGCGACAACCAGAAATACGTACCCTCGTCGTAAATAGGCACCTCAACACACGAAGCGCGACGAGAGTGCACTGTTATGTCTGTAGCGGGATCTGATATTTTGATTACAGTATCTCATGAATTCGCCACGAGAACGCACTGATATGCCTGTAGTGAGATCTGATAGTCATTTTTCACGCTGTGACGCCACATCCCTATCAGGAGAAGGCCTGCGCAGCGGTCATGTAAAGGTGAGCATGCATTTTTAAATCTCCCGCGCTTATTACGTCACAGCTCCGTCACTACTCGGAGGGGGAGACGACAAAGTGCCTGTGTGAGGTTAGGTTACCATTCGTGGCCAAGGTTAGGTTAACATGCGTATTAACCACACCTACTACACTAGTTCAGATGCTCCAAGCGAAACATGTCTGAGGTTAAGTGGCGTTCTTCGTAGTGAGGTTAGGTTAAAACGTCGTAACCTCAACTACCAGTTACCTAAGTGAATGGACTCCTCCATGAGGTGCGTGTGTGTGTAAGGTTAGGTTAGCGTTCGTGCGCAAAATTAGGTTAACGCGTCATAATGACGTCTTAACCTCGTCAGCATGTCACCTAACCGATTTGTGGCTCCCCCATGGGCCCCCGATCGATTCTGCTACTCCAAAGGAGCTCGTGACTTTTCCAACTCGGCTGCTCCAAGGGCTGACCGTCAGATTCGGCTCCTCCAAAGTGCCCCGTGAGGTCAACATTGCCCTACTACGTAAGGGTATGGCGTCTTAACCTCACCTAGCGGTCAGAAACACTCCAGGTTGGCCAGTGAGGTTAGCATTGTCCTCGTAAGTATGCGTATGACGTCATAACCTCACATAGGGGGTCAAAAGCGCCCCAGACCATTTCCTGACCAATTATGACCCTACAATGGATTCTGTGAAGTTAGGCTTGCTCTTGCATGCAAGGTTATGAAGTTTTTTCCCGTTCAAAGGTCTAGAACCTACATAGCCTTACAACTCAACTACAATTCAATGACTTAATTCCAGAATCGACATAGCCTTACTACTCAACTAGGGGTCAATGACCTCGTAGAAAATGCTGACTCAGCACCCATTGTTTTAGAACATACATTGCTCATATTACTACGGCGGTGGGAATGGACGCCCTCAGGCTTACAGTGGACGCTACTCAGGACTGACGGCCTGATTGCATCTCCTTCGCGATTCGGACATCGGTTTGTACCCCACAGGACAAGGAAAACTGTAAAGTGTCCGCAAAGAGCTGTACTGCCGCCAGCCAGGGGGATGGAGAAGCCGGTAGAACGGCGGGGCTAACCTTGCCCTTACAGTCCCCAGGCCGGGAGGATGGCCACCACTTGGATGGGGCCTCTAACTCCAGCGAGAGGAGACCATCAATCAGGAAGCAGACGAGTCCGCCGCGCCAGAAAGAAGAAGACCACGCTCCCCCAGAGAGGGCCTCCCCAATGCTGTCCAAGACTGCCCCCAGGAAGGGAGGTGAATGAGGAACCAAGCAGAAGTCGACCTCAGTGGGAAGCGGCAGTCAGGTGAGATCAAAACGTTCCCCTCTAGAGCTCTTGTAGTGTTTCCGATGTATGTAGTGGGGTCACCATCAAGTCAGTTCCAAGTGTGCTACAACCGCTGTTCTGGGGACCACCACCACCACCACACAGCTTTCAGCGCGCCTAGGGAAGCGCCGATTTGCGCCAATTGCCCGGGGGGCCATAGGGCTTCTCATCGCAGTTACCCGGTTTACATGGCCATGGCCCGGGTGGAGAGGAAGGTGGCCCGGCGTCATGTAACACAACCATCCAGCAGACACCCGCCTCGGACGGCGTGGCCTCGTTTTCCGGGATCGGAGACTGGGTACCAGGGAGACCAAGGGGGAGCGGGCGGTGCGGCAGTTCCTAGGATTTCTCGCCGCGTCATGGCTCGGTAACCGGCAAAGCCCGCGCTAGACACAGCAGTGCCCAAAAGGACTGATCCGAACTGGATTGGCGTGGAATGGACTAACGACGTGTTCATGATACCTGTTCCCAACTGGCATTACCTGGACCTTTGCACAGCACAATCTTGCATGGCGGACAACCAAATTGGATCGCTTTTATTGAAGAGCAAAAACTGTATTTACTTATCCTAAGCCTTGATTTTTTTTAATTTCTACAACATATTATTATAAAATGGAGTTAACCTGTGCTCTGCACTATCGATTATGTTGAATGCATGTTTTGATTAAGCGTGTTATTTCAAATGATGACTGTTTCTCTTTTATATTAGTATTTTCAATATTCAAAATAAATTAAAGAGAATTATATTTTGACAGTTATGTTTGTTTCAACATGAATGAACGTGTATTATTCATTTCTGTTTTGTCTTGACTTTTGTTTTAGTAATAAGAAACAAAAGAAAAAAGATTGAAAAGTTGTTTATGCTTATAAAATTAGACCAAACATGAAAATATCTTTGCCAGTATGATAGTATATTCTGTTTCTCATTTGTATTATTAAACGAATGTATTCAAACCCCTTGTTTTGTTTGGTAAGCACTTATGGAGTAAAAGGTAAGCATGTCTCATTACCTGAAAACTCTACTCGTGACCAATTTCTTACCTATGCTCTCATCCTTCAAACCATCGCTGAACGAAAATATTCCTATTTTAAAATTTCAGTCTTGCCAAATGTGTCAGAGAAACGTTATAAACTGATACTTAATTACTTGACTTATTTCCTCTTGCTCCTCTTGGAGCATAGGGCTTCCATGAAACACTTCCATCTGTTCCTGTTGTTGGCTAACCTCTTCACTTCATTCCAAGTTTTTCCCACTGTTAGAAATTCCTCTTCGATCGTCTTATAAACTTATAAATCAGAAGAAAATATTTATTAAAATCTTATTTTTGGCGTCGCGTTGAATGTTTATTTTCAACTAATGAAGAAGTACGTTATTTCATCTGATCTCTTTTTGCAGTAAATCTACGACATACTTTGTGCTTCTTTTAATGGTGCCATACCCGGGAGGAATGGACTGCTGAAGAGTGACGACGTTTCATTAAAGTGATGCACTACCTCAGATGACCA